>NC_068930.1:47326529-47661529 GCF_023091745.1 Budorcas taxicolor
TAATTAATAATTAAGATATTACATATATGTGTATGTGTGTATATATGTATATACACATTTTTAAGAATTGGACATTATCTTTTTTGATAGTCATATTAGAATGAAAGGCTTGCTTCTTTTATTGATAATTGTGCATTGATTACAGTACATTATTTTTCTTTAAAATGCAATACAATGGATTCCTTAAATACTTTTTTCCTGAAAGAAGAGATTTTCAGTTGAAAGAAATGGTCATAAAACTCTCAGCATTTTTATGTCTATATAATGCAGGGAGCCTCAGAAGAATTTAAATGCTTAAGTAATTCAGACGTAAAAGCCTTTCCCCTCTTTTGCCTTAACTGCCAAGAAACCTGGAGCCCCTGTCATCAGCTAACATCTAACCTGTGCTCCTGAGGGCCTCACTTGTGTTTTCATCTCTAATTGGGTTTGGTTCGTAAGCTGTATCATATCCTTCTAGACTTAGGTAGAATACCAGCTCTATATAAATGGAGTAAAGCTGAAAGATATATTAACTTTGCTAAGATTTCATAGCTAATTTATGGTTTCCTATAATCGTAATGCATGATTGAATTAATGACACTCCTCTAACTAAAACACTATTGACGTTGTTTTTAACATTTCCTTTAGAGTATAATCATCGGGGTTGTAGAGTGAGTTAAGCCTTAGACCTTATGTCTGTCTTTCCTTCCGCTTCTATGACTCTGAGATAAATTTTGCTGTTGTTGTTGTTCTTATGAAGATCTTGAAAAAGTTTTCTGTCTGCCTGCAATTTTCTGAAAGTGGACGTTAATGTTCTAAGATGTATGTACCCATTGCTTTATGTATATAGCTCAAAAGCATAAAAAGCAAACTAATATTAAATTTCAACATACTTGTTATCCTGCATTCCGGTTGACTGTAGAGAACCTCTAGTCATGTCTATCTGTTTTTGATGCCTCTACAGAATAACTGCCCAGCATCCTCTGCCCAACCAATCAGAATGTAGGAAAATCTACAGATATGACGGAATCTACTGTGAATCTACCTACCAGAAGTATGTTGAAATCTTTGTGAGTCTTCCTTCTGGCTCGTGCATCAGTGCTTGTGGTTGCCAGCTATTCAAAAATATCCTTGTATTGAAACCTTATAGTTCTCTAATTTAGTGGGGAAAAACAAACCAAACCAAACAAAAACAACCAAAAATTTTTGCCTCTGAAATCAAGACAGAAAAAAAATGTTTATTCTTCTGAAATTGTGGTCTAAAAGTTCTTTTTTAAAATGACTATATTAAAGCTCTTAGGTAAGCTTCTTTATATTGCAATAAACAAGTACTTATATGCAAGAAAATCTCGGCAAAATACATTGCACAGGTGCTACGCATCTTAGGGATTTGAAAGGTGTGTTATGTATAAATTAGCTGTCACTTTTTTTCAATCCTGTAATGGAATGATGAGTTGTAATTTGCATAATCCTTTAAGAAGTCAAATTATACTGTCATGTAGCAGACTTAACATGCTAGCTAAGATTTCAGAGCTTTGCAGCTAATTACTATGTACCTTACAGGACAGTTAAATTGAAGTTGAGTCCTCTGCCTTTGCTGCCATTTGCTTTGTCCATTACTTAACAGAATCTGCATGGTTGGTAACCAGGGGTTGTTACTATTGCTGAAGTAAACACTCGGCTCTGGGGAGGAAGGGCATTTTAATGTATCTTAGCTTGACTGGTAAGCCTTTTGTGATTTTGTTTGTCTAACACAATAGTCTAAATTGGTGTCTTCCCAAAACTGAAAAAAAAAAAAGCTTTCCAGAAAAGTTATGAAATATTGATAGAGGCAACATTAACTTTTAATTAATCAAATCTCTCTATAGAAAATGTAAAGTAAGGTAAACACAGTTTCACTGAAGGCATTAGCCTTTCTGGATATACTTTGCAAATCTACTTTGGTGTGTTTCTGTCTTCAGAGTCTTCTTTTGCAGTAGAGTTTTATTATTGAAAAAAGTACCCTTTTTCCTTAAACCTCCTATCTGAATACAAGCTGGTGAGTTCTGCTTTTATTTCCTTCTTCAGTTGGTTGTGGAGTGGTTTTTTTTTGTTTGTTTTCATGGTTTCCATTTTATAAAAGATCAAGAAATCCTGGAGCCTGTGGAGGCTGTTCTCTGAAGTGGACATGAAGTAGATACTGGATGGCACTGGGGCTCTTGTATCTTTGCAACTTTTCTCTGGCTTTATTTCTTGATATTCTTTTCCCTAAATAGTGTTATTATCTTCATCAGAATTAGTGTAATTACAATGCAGAACTGTCTCTGATGGTATTTTTTGGGGAAAATTCTGATTATCTGTGAGTCATAATTACTGAGGCTCTTGGTAGTCGGGTTTCTGCAATTTGTTAAGATTTTATGGCTCTGTTGTGATCTGTGGCTACTTCGGAGAAAGCCTTTTGCTATAGAAGAAGGGGGTCCTTTAAGGACCATATAAAGCAGCAGTTGATTGTTGACCATTCAGCCAACTGTTGTTCATTTGTAATTAGGCCAGCATCACGTGTCTAACATTCCTATCTGCCTAGAGGCTGAGGTTTATCAGTTCAAACTCACGAGAGTGCGGGTGGGGTCTCCGGGAATTCAGTCCGTAGCCAGCCTTCTCTTCGAAGCGGAGGTGTCATCTGAAGGGCTTGCTCTTTTAAGAACTGGTGTTATTTGTAGTCAAGGTAGACACAGTAGGCAGCACAGCTGTGACTGCCAGGGAGAGTCACTAGGGGGATATTCATAACAAGGAAATATTGGCAAATAAATGATGAAGAAGGGGAGGAAATCCCCAAGATGTTAAATTGGAGCACTGTCACTGAGATGATTAATGGTGCTGTGTATTTTAGTGAAGATACTTATCTAGATTGTCTTGAAACTATAGTGTACATTTAATAGCACCTATAAAAAGGAATGTGGTGCATGAGCACACTGAAGAGAAAAGGCCATGGATCCTGACTTTATTTCCCTGAGTGAGTATTTTCTCCAATTAAACGTTTGGCTTCTGATGTTAATGTATATTATACATGGGATTATGTATATTCTATGTAATATATTTAATTTTATCAGCATTTATATAGGTTCCCTCCCTAGAGGATTGGAAATGTTTTGTGAAAAAGATAAGTGTCTTGTCAACACTTTTTAGGGGTGAACATTATCAGTAGAAGGGAAATGCTGCCCACTCAGATTTGTTTAGTCATCCTAGGCAGACAGGCCGGGTTGTCCATAAGGCCACAGAAGGTAAAGGGCCAGAGTTTCAACACTGACGGCTTTAGTACAATTATGAAAAACATTTCCATGAATTTCTGGTGAAGGAGTGTCTGTCTTAAAAGATCCTCTAGCTTTCCATGTTGAGCCGTGAATATACTGATTCTGTGTAATGAACTATCACTTGCCTTGAGGGCTATTTTAACAAAGTTGGCAGATTCAGATTCACCTTTGGGCAGTCACTAAACCTTCTTGGGCCTCAGTAGTTACTAGTAGTCACATGGCTCGACACAGACAAGAGACATTTAATCCTATCTTCAGTGAGCTTAGCATCTAGTAGAACACTTTTTCTCAATTTGAGGGCCCCTACTGAAATAGTGGCATTATGAATCCAGTTTAATGGATCAAGGTCAGATATTTAAAAATGAATAGAAGAGAATAGAAAATTTTGTGCATTGCATATAGGAAGAGTGTGTTTTATCTTGTGAAGCTTCTGGGTTGGTTTGTGTGTGTGTGTGTGTACCTAAACTCACATATATGTATACATAGAGTGCGTTATGCCCTGGAGGAGGGCATGGCAACCCACTCCAGTATTCTTGCCTGGAGAATCCCATGGACAGTGGAGCCTGGCCGGCTGCAGTCCATCGGGTCGCAAAGAGTCGGACATGACCGAGCGACTAAGCACAGCACACAGGGTGCGCTATGAGGTAAAATGCGTTTACCACTGTGTTTTATATATCCAGAATCAGTGTAGTAGTTGGTCGGTAAACATGTAAGCATGATAATGTATGGGTGTTAAGTCAGTAAGTGTTCAAGGTACAGTGGGTTATAAAGCAGTGGTCAGTCTGTGAAAACCTTTCAGGAATGAAAAGGCTACACTGTCTGGTTTTGCATTTTAGGATGTGCCAGAGCCAGCTTGGATGGGCTCACAAGAGCTGACTGTATGCTTATCTTTCCAACTCTGTGACCCCTGACTTCATGTTGGTAACATGAAATTGGGGAAAGTATTTGTGCTATAAAACCTTGGAAGATGCTGCATATCAGATGCTTTCCTATACTCATCTAATTGTTAAATACTTACCAGCATATATCACTTAAGAGGAGTGATATTCTTTCCAACTGTAATTCTATGGCTTCATAATTATTGTGAATTATTTTATATTTTAAAACATTTTGTATGTTGCACTTAGATGTTAGTGGGAATTATTAAGATAAATAATTTATTTCAATAATATTGAAAGTTTAAAGTACATAGAAATATGAAACTTGTGAGTAATTATTTCAAAATGTCCATAATTTATGATTTCAAAATAATGGTAGTTATTCTAGCTTCTTAAATGATTATGATGTGGACGGTTTAAAACTTAAGATAGTAAGTAATGGGTGATGTTAAATATTTTGGCAAAGGGTAGGAATACAGTGTTTTCAGAAATGCTAACCACACTGTAAATACTTTACAAATTTCATTGCTTTATGTTAAACTGTCATTTTGCTAAGTACTAGAGCTTTTAGGTCCCAGATCTGTCTCTCTGTTTTCAGCTGTTTATATCATTTACAATTGTATTTCTGGATTTTAGAGTCCATTTATAAAGTGGTAGATATGATTGGGAGTTGACACAATTGTTTTTAATTAAAACAGTGTTTTTTCCTACTTTCAATCATAAAAGTACAATGGAATGTTGGAAAAAAAATACATCCCTCTCCATAATAACTATGATGACTTTAAAATTTATTTTTAAAGAAAGACAAGAAAATATTTGAGTCAGGGGAAAAGAAACTTTCATGGACATGAGATAGAACTGTGGCAATAAATTCATCAAATCACCTGTGTTTGTGTGGTTGTGAGGAAAGGTAACTAGACAAGAGTCAGCTGACAAAGACCTTTAAGACCTTAAAGTTTGTGATGATTTGTCTACCTAGTTAGACACTACCATAGTGGATTTGAGGAAGACTAGGCATCCTTAAATGACTGTTTCTGAACACAGCTTTAAGAACGAGTCTGGGGAGACTGGAACTTAAATTACTGCCATTTATTGAGCCTTTGCTGTATACCATTTTGATAGGCATTGCCCATGGACGGAGGAGCCTGGTAGGCTGCAGTCCATGGGGTCGCTAAGAGTCGGACACGACTGAGTAACTTCACTTTCACTTTTCACTTTCATGCATTGGAGAAGGAAATGGCAACCCACTCCACTGTTCTTGCCTGAAGAATCCCAGGGACGGGGGAGCCTGGTGGGCTGCAGTCTATGGGGTCGCACAGAGTCGGACACGACTGAAGCAGCTTAGCAGCAGCAGTAGCAGCTGTACTATTTTAATCAAAGGGATTTAAGTCAGGGTTCCTAGTCTCATAGTGCAGCCAAGATTGAGAAAGTGTTTGTAATTTACTAGATAGGTATCTTCCCTGGTGGCTTAGAGAGTAGTCTGCCTGCAATGCTGGAGACCAGGGTTCAATCCCTGGGTCGGGAAGATCCCCTGGAGAAGGGAATGGCAACCCACTCCCTTATTTCTGCCTGAAGAATTCCATGGACAGAGCAGCCTGGCAGGCTACAGTCCGTGGGGTCACAACTTAGCGACTAACACACAGACAGGTGTCATCTAAGGATAAGGGAACACTGGCAAATTTGTGGGGGTTTTGTTTCCTACCTTCTCGATCTCAAACCCATCTTTCTGCTCTGTGAAATTGACTCCACCTGGATACCTGGGTAGAGGTTCATGCTTTGGACTTTCCCCAAAGAAATGGGGCATGCATTTTTGTCTGTCCCTCTCATTGCAGATCAGGTGTTGTTACTGATACTGTTACTCTTCTCAGGGCCATTCAAATTTTAACAAGCAACTCCAAGTAAAGAACTCAAGCTAAAAACGGTCTTATCCAACAGAATAATTTCAGACACCCCTGACAGGGATTGGAGAAATTAATATGGGCCTGGAAGAGTAGGGGGTGATTTTTTTCTCTTTCTTGAAAAGAACAAATTCAGAAAGAGGGTATTCTCCTACTGAGGACTCAAGGCTGGCTTTGGCCAAAAAGTAGGGTTTTGGAATGGGAAGATATCAGATTCAGAAGAGGGAAGGAATGAACAGGATCCAGGAATAAGAGTTAGGAGAATGAATGAAGACAGAAGAAATTCACCAGTCTTCATCAACTGTATTGTGCCAGACAGTGCCAAACCACTTGCACATGTCCTCCCAATTAAGGAGAACAAGACAGGTGCCTTGTTAGGCAGTCTGCTGGGGGAGAGATGGTCACCAGTGCCGAAGGGGAGGGAAAGGTCAAGGAGGTTCCAGTGGCAGCAGCAAGTTCTTTTACTGGTTATTTCACCTGACTGATTGATTGCTATTAAACTGGCACCCCTCCCCCACCTCACACACATTAGAATAATATATGCCAGTGGTATTTGGATCAGTAAATACGAAAGAATTGAGAAAAGAGAAATACACAGTGAACTTCATAAAGAGCTCTAATAGAATCTGCCTGTTAAACAGACATTGAACTTTGTAGCAAGAACAGCTTCAATAGCCAAATGAATTCTAATTTCCACATCATGCCTTTCAGACCTCAGCATGGTTTCTGGTGGTTTCTCCTAGTTAATTTTAGCATACACCAATGATTTTGCCTGCAAATGACTTGAAGTGGCATATCTTGGTAACGTGGATGGCAAGAACGTATATTATTCAGGGCTAATACCAAACTAGCTTAGAAGGAACTAATTTATTCATTTAACAAAGTGTATTTTGATTGCCACCCACAAGTCAGGTGCTGTTTTACACAAACTGACTTAGCCAAAAGTGTCTAAGAAAAGCTCTGCCCTCTAAAAGCCTGGAAGACTGAGAGGTGAATAAGTAATTGGGGTTCCCTGTGAGAAGTGCTTCTAGTGAGGTGAATGTAAACAATGGGAGTGGCACCAAGAGAGTTTTTTTTTTTTAATTTATTTTAATTGGAGGACAATCACTTTCCAACACTGTGGTGGCCAGGCACGCATTGACATGGATCAGCCACAGGTGCACATACAGCTCCCCCATCCCAAAGCCCCCTCCCACCTCCCTGCCCACCCCATCCCTCTGTGCTGTCCCAGAGCACCGGCTTTGAGTCCCCTGCTTCATGCATGGAACTTGCACTGGTGGTCTGTTTTACATATGGTAATATACATGTTTCAGTGTTATTCTTTCAAATCATCCCACCCTTGCCTCCTCCCACAGAGTCCAATAGTCTGTTCTTTACATCTGTGTCTCTTTTGCTGCCTTGCATCTAGGATCGTGGTTACCGTCTTGAGTTATTTTTAATAATCAAGATGGGCTCTGGAGTCTTGATGGTGGAAGAGATAGCTGATTTGGGGGAGAGGTGCTTGAGGTAGTGATTTGGGCCAAAAATTGGGTATTTATGTTGTTGGTGTTTAGTTGCTGAAGTTACGTCCGACTCTTTGAGACCCCGGTGTAGCAAATCACAAATAGCACTTGTGAGGAGTGGAGGGCTGGGGAAGGACAGTTGAAGTCGGAGAAGGAGGGGTGGCCAAGGCATCAGGTAGACTGCTCCCCCTGTGGGGTCCTGGACAGGTTTTCAGGAGGGGCAAGGGTGGAACAGACTGACTGTTAGAGGGAGTAGCTCTGGAAGCAACTTAGACCCAGGGCAGGAGACCTGCCGTGGGAGTGGCCCTCAGCCTCAGCACCTCTGTTTAGAAAGTTACTTAGTGTGCTTTGCAGGGAAGAATGTGCAGTCATCCAGTGTTTGTTAGTTTGAACTTATTTTCTATTTATAAGCGTCTTGGAGGACTCTCCCAGTGTGCAATCCAGTTCAGGACCAGTCCACGAATTGACTGCTTTTCTTGGCTTGAGGTACTCCGTATTTGCCTTTCTCCTCACAGGCCGCTTGTAATTCAAGGTAAAGGAATGCCAGAGAGTAAAAATGGACAGGCACAGGAGACGTGATTTAAAATGAAAGAGTATTAATTGGCTTCACCAGAGTGTATATTTTCATTATGAGAGAAGTGACTGCCTAGATTTTTTAAAAATAATTGGTTAGTGACACACCTGCAGTATGTATGAGGACTCTAGAAACTTGAGAACAGAAAGTAAAGGTCAAGTTAGAGGAAAAGAGGTACAATGAGCCTTTTGTAGGCATGCTGTTCAAGTACAGTGTTCAAAATCGCCAACGCGTGGTTTCAGAGAGGGACAGAGACTAATGTCCTTGTGCACAAATTTAAAAAATAATAGAGCAAACTTGTGGTTATACATAAACTGTGGATTTAATAAGTTCTTTTCACCTTAAGAACAGCTTGTGCTGTGTGTTGAGTCTGTAAATGTGTCTTTAGTGAATTTTTGGACTCAGTTTATGCAGTAGAATGAAGAATTATGCCTTAGTCTAATTTAGGTCCACTAGTTCCTGCAATAATCTTTAATCATTACTGGAGGAAATGTATCTGAGTTTGATCTAGCCCTACGGTTTTCTGTTAGATGTAGGACAGTGGCTAAGTTACTTAACATTTTAAACTTCTATTTTCTTATCTCTAAAATGGAGGCAAAAATATTTATTTCACAGTTGGTTTTGAGGATCAATGTGATGATAAAGATAGTTATAATGACTAACATTACTAATCTTTTACCAGATGCTGATTTCTGGCAGTGGGCTAATAGCGTAACATACATTTTTAAGTGTTTACAATAAACACAGGCACTGTGTGTGATTATTACCACCATTTTACAGATAACAGCTGCTTATAGAATAGCTCACTCAAGCTTAAGAAGGTAGGATATAGTGGAATTGGATCAGCATCACTAAACTATGGCTCACTGGCCACACCTGTTCCCCTTTCCTGCTGCCTGTTTTTGTAAATAAAGTTTTATTAGAACACTGCTATACCTAACCACTTAAGCATTATCTATAGCTGTTTTTGTGCTATAATGGCACAGTTGAATAGTGGTTATGGAGACCATATGGGATACAAAACTTCAAATGTTTCCTTTGTGGCTCTTTACAGAAAAAGTTTGATGGGGGTGGTTTAGTCACTAAGTTGTGTCTGACTGTTGCCATCCCGTGAACTATAGCCCACCAGGCTCCTCTGTCCATGGGATTTCCCAGACAAGAATACTGGAGTGGGTTGCTGACCCCTGCATTAGACCTCAGTCTGTCTGACTTCAGAGTGTAAGCTCTAAGCTACAAAAACACTTAGTAGTTTTTGGCATATAGTAAAAACTCACTAAATGAGCTGTACTGTGTTACTCATCTAACTTAGGGTACGACTGTTGGCCATCTAGAGTTCTTGTTTGCAAAATGGAAATAGTCATTCAGCCTCCAGCCAGATAAACCATTATGACTGTGGAAATGTTAAGGAATTGAAAGGTCCTAAAGGAACATATCCTTTAGCATATACATAACTTTAACATACACATTGAATTGTATGTTAAATTTGTTGTTTATTACTGTGTGTTACATAAATAAATGCAAGGATTTTCACTTTCATAGCATTCAGAATACAGTATTCCATTATAAGGAGTACTTGTGAACTTTAGTGGATATTCAGGATCACTGTTAATTTCCTACACCAGAAAATATTTTCATATGCTTAGGAAAATTTATATTTTCTTTAATTTCCAATGAAAAAGACATTAAAATATTGTGGAAATGTCACTTAGTAAGTATTATGATCTGTGTTGACAGTATACATAAGCTTACAGCAGAAAAATGCAACAGGATTTTTTTAATCCACTTAAACGAGAAGGTATGTAGTTAGCATGCTCCTTTAATAGTCTTTCCAGCAACAGAGAGAAGAGATTGGGGTTTCAGTGTTACTCAGAAATTTTATTTCCATGTATTTGTCTAGTGACTCGGTGAATTCCCTGTCCTCTGTTCAGTGATGACCTTGGATTTGTGTTACTTTGGAGCTTATTGAGTATACTGTGGAAGGTCATCAACTTGTGTTGGGGGGAATATTCTTGAAATTATATTTCTTTAAGCCCATGGCTCTGGGTTGGTGGACTGGGGGTGGGGGAGCAATTCCTAGACTAGTTATTGTTTTCTCTTGGAAAGACTCTTTTTGAATAGAGATGTAACACATTTCATTGCAGAACTTATAGAGAATACATATAAACCTAAAGAGAAAAAATATCATTTGTAATTGCACCACCCATGGACAGCCACTATTAACAATTTGGTGTTTATCCTTGTATGTATTTGTGTATATATGCATGTCATCTTTGATAGATGTATATCCATGAATATAGGTTTTCCTTGTGAATCTATCCACAGGTTGCCCTAGCTAGGAAATATCTGGGGCCAAGTGTTCTAACTTTTACACAAGCAACTTATTTAAGGGAAGTTGGAAACTATACAATCAATTTCCATATAGAAACTACTCTCTGCAGAAATTTTGCTTTCTTCATATATATATCTAGAAAATCTTTTCTGTTGTGGTTTGTGTTTCCTTTTTGAACTTTTATTACTTTCTTGTGTGGGGAATTTAAATTCTTTTGTTAGAAAAAAACAAGAACTCCAGCAAGCACTAGTGATAAAATTTTTGGCAGAAAAATCCTTCTCTATCCTGTCAATAATCTAATCTAGAGAGTCCATCATAGAAAGGTAGAAAGTTGTAGAATGAAGCTAATTGTGAGAAGGGTATGGGGGACTCGAAACATACAGCTTTTTAGGTCAGAATATGTACATATGTACATGTGTGAGAAGTTAAGAAGTAACCGTTATGTGATTAAATAGAGCCTTTTGGCTGCTTTACAAACTCATTTTCTTACATGCCATGTCTGGGCATCATTCCTTACATTGCTTAAAAAGAGAATTCTACTTACTGTGTTCAGCATTGAGATGTCTTCTTCTGGTTCTCAAAGCAGAGAGAAGTCTGGTTTCTGGGACGATTTTGGTTCAGTGACCAGACTGTAAAGAAAGTATTCTTGAGTGATTTTCTGTTGGCAAACCTGAGACCTTTGTGATTCATGTATCAATCAGGATTCTTTGAAACTGCTTGATATTTATGCAATTTAAATAGACTATCATTGTATCTTATTTAAAACCTAATTTCCCTTCCCTACCTTCAGTTCAGCTGTAAAGGCTGCCTACAATAAATATAGTAGTATTTATATAGAAGATTTTATATTAATATATAGTGATACATTAATATATCACTCTTTGCTTTGACTCATAAGAAACCAGTGATGAAAGATATGTTTCTTTCTCTAGCAATTCTCATAACTTGCATTTCAACCAACATAAGCTCCCAGAAGAGCCTCATTTCTTTGACTACAGTCTGTCGGGGTGCTCAGAGTGAATCACAGCCAGTCGCATGCCTTGGCCTTGCAGCCAGTAGAGGTACACAGTCTTTTTGATTCTTCGCTTTGCTTCTGTTCTCCAAGTACACTAACAAAACTGTTTTAGGAGTGAAATTGAGTTGGCCTGACTCTGCTGGGCACAGTCTCCCAAGCCTTTAGACACCAGCTGGATCTCCTGGTGAAGAACTACATTTGCAGGGCAGGATTCCCCAGCCATCAGAAAGCAGAGCATTCCTATGAGAGCTTTTGTAAGACAAAAATGATGTAAAGCAAAGAAGCAGTTACCTTAGGACCCATTTTGTTAACAGATACACACAATGAATGGAGACGAAGACAGATGCTCACACACACGGTTCAGAGCTACAAGGGCTTGATGCTGAGATGCTGAGCGTAGTTCCTGGGGAAGGAGCCTGGTGGTGCCTCTCGCTGCTCACACGGTGTGCTGCCTGTAACGGCTCACTGCAAAACAAACACGGCTATTTTTGCTTTCGCCTTTTCCCCTAAATGTGAAAGTCCTCTTCTGATTTCTTTCAGTTATTAAAACAAGTACAAATGTAGTCTTTCATAAAAGCAAAGTGGTATAAAGGAAATTTCAGAAAAGCGAGGAATATCTGTAATAGCAGGCCCGTCTTTGCCCACTCCCAGGGAGGCAGCGTGCTTTTCTAGGGACTGCCTCACTACTTGATGGCTTGCAAGGGGCAAATAAGCAGCAGCTCCAATTCTCAGCCCCTGGAGAAATCCATCAGCTGTCCCACGTCTTGAATTAATATCAGGGAAAGCAGTAGTGGTCATGGCACCATGTGTTTAAGGAGCAGAGGTTTGGAGACACATCCAGTGGGGATAAAGGTGGAGAGTAGGGGGAATTGGTGAGTTCTTGATGATCTATAAATTCATCTGATAGCAAGATTGTTTACCCCCTTGTCTGAATGCTGCTTGCCGAGAGCTAGTAACAATTTATATGAGGCTGGTAGGAATAAAGAATGCTATTTTTGTTTTTAATTTATCACACCTGTGAAATGCCTTTGGGAAGGGAAGACTAAACTGAAATTATGGGCCAGCAGATTTTAAGTTGTGTATTTTCTTTTTTTTAAATAAGGATCTAGTGACAAGTTTGGTTCACTTGCCCACAGATACATTTATTGGCTTTGCTCAGGAGAAACTTGAAGGACACAAATGATTGCTGTGGTACAGTGTGTCCTCAGAAATCGAGGTTCTGTGACATGGACAATACAGCTGCGTTTATTCTGCAATCAAAAGGGAATACTCACTAATGCTGAGGCCTTTCCTTGTGAGGCTAAATTGATCCTTCTAGGGACAACAGAAGTTTTAACTCTTGATAGTGAAGTTAGGTTTCAGTTTCACCATTCCTGCATCTATGTTGGCTGGTTTTCCGTATGCAGTAACATAGATGCAGTAATTGGTCTGATTTCAGAAGGAAATGGAGGAACAGATTCCAGCTGTGGAGTTCTATGGTCTTAGGCATTGTGGTAACTGACCCGAACAACCATTTTTGAAATAAGTTAGTAGTGTACTCATTTTGTACTCAAGAAAATAAAGGCCCAGAGATGGTAGGCCAGTTTCTCAGTTTACACAGCTGGTAAGGTTCAGTCTGGTAGCTTATTTATAGCAGAATAATCTGAGTCAGTCTGGCCCAGCAGTTTATCTCCTTTGAGCAGAATGATATGGCCTCTTGGAGCAGGATGACAGTTTTCCACAGAAAATCATTCATCGTCTAGTGAAAGATAGTCCCGAAATCTATTTCTGCAAAAGAATAAGACTCTGAGGAACCTAAAGCCTTACCTGTCGAGGAGGACAGGTTCTTATATTTGAACATTTTAGGCACTTAAACACTCAGTGTCTTCTGTATGCCCAGCTGTGTGTTCTCTAGTGGGGGGAAACTAGGTCTCTCCTTTGGCAATTTCATCTGCTCCTACACTGCAGTTATCACAGAAGTGGATAAATCCAAAACTTTTGTATCAAGCCCTGAGTGTGTGCCTTCAGTCATGTCTGACTCTTTGTGACCCTCTGGACTGTATCCCACCAGGTTCCTCTGTCCATGGGGATTCTCCAGGCAAGAATACTGGAGTGCGTTGCCATGCCTTCCTCCAGGCAATCTTGCCAACCCAGGGATCAAAACCGCGTCTCCTGCATTGCAAGCGGATTCTTTACCACTGAGCAATGGGGAAAGCCGCCATATCAAGCCCTACCTCTTTCCAAGTTCAAGTTTTGTATTTCCAAACTCTTGATGTCTCTACTTGTGATCTACTTTATATCAACAACCTCTGCATATAAAGACCAACACATTTGTAAACTCTACATGGTCATTCCCAATCAATCCTCAAAGAAGCCCAGTGAACTGTGTTTTATCTCTATTTTACATGGAGAAAATCCTTGGCCAACCAAACTAAAAGAACCCTTAAGAGATTTGAAGAATTTTACAGGGTGGCCTGTGGCTTGGCCTTCCCACAGAGAAAGGCTTTCCTGGTCTCTGGTCTAGAGCTCTCTCCTGGAGAGGGTAGTCGTTCTCCAAGAAAAGAATGCCACACCTTCCTTAGAATGTTCCCCTCTACCTGACACTTCTTTTGCTTTATCTTAAATTTTCTAGTTCAGGCTTTCTCTTGGAATCTTCTCTTCTACCTCTCTCTAGTCTGAAATATCCTGCTTGTAGCATGATTTAACAGAGAAGGCAATGGCACCCCACTCCAGTACTCTTGCCTGGAAAATCCCGTGGATGGAGGAGCCTGGACCATGGGGTCGCTAGGAGTCGGACACGACTGAGTGACTTCACTTTCACTTTTCACTTCCATGCATTGAAGAAGGAAATGGCAACCCACTCCAGTATTCTTGCCTGGAGAATCCCAGGGACAGGGGCTCCTGGTGGGCTGCTGTCTATGGGGTCTCACAGAGTTGGACACGACTGAAGTGACTTAGCAGCAGCAGCAGCAGCAGCAGCATGATTTAAAAATAATTCTCTTCTTTTTCCATGTCCTTAATTTAAGCTCTTATTTCATGCCTAGATTGTTGCAGTCTTTTCCTTAGTCATCTTATCTTCCATTTCATTAGTTTTATTAAGTTAAATACTTGAGTCTACCATACACAAAATACCTTGCAAGGCAATACAGATTTTCGTTTCTGGGGCACCTTATAAATATCAGATTAAAATAATGTTTCTAGTGTATTTTCTTGCTCAAAATCATTGACTGTTCATTCTTACCACATGGTGTCTACAACGTATTGTTTAAACCGCCCCCCCTACCCCCGCCAGTCTTGCTCTAGACTGCCTCTCCTTCTCCCCCAAGGTCTTTCTCAACACAAACTCTCTGCTCCTATCTGTAAAACATGTCCACTTGTGTTAGGTACAACGCATATACTATCTCTGTGCCTTTGCTTTATCCACAGTGGTTTCTTTCCTCTCCTAATTCAGCACATTAATTGGGCACATTCTATAACCAGGAGCTATTGTTTGGGGTAGATCTATGAACAAAGACCAAAATCTGCACCTTCCTAGTTGGAGACAGGCAATCAGCAGTAAATGTAGAAAACCAAGTAGATCACATAGTCTGTTAGGCGGTGGTCAGTGCTATGGAAGGAAAATATAGGTTAAGAAATTAGGAATGCTGGGGTGAGCTTTTGTTATGGTTTCAGATAGGTGAGGCTCCATTTTAACGTATGACATTTCCCTCTAAGGATGTGAAAGAGTTAGGCGTCTGTTGCAATCCCATGGACTATAGAGTCCATAGAATTCTCCAGGCCAGAATACTAGAGTGTGTAGCCTATCCCTTCTCCAGCAGATCTTCCCGACCCAGGAATTGAACCAGGGTCTCCTACATTGCAGGCGGATTCTTTACCAACTGAGCTACCAGGGAAGCCTCTGGATAGGCAAGGGAAGATATTCCAGAGAAAGCAACGGCTCTGAAGTGCAAAGATTCTTGATGTGTTCAAAAACCACGGAGAAGTTGGGGTCTGCATGAGCAGGGAGGATGGTAGCAGCAGACAGGTCAGTGAGGTAATAGGAGCCCACACATAGGCCCCTGGCAGGCCATGTAAGGATTTTGGCTTTTACTCTACTTGAAATGGGGCCTTGGGGAAATTTTTGAATTGAGGCGTAATGGGATATCATTTAATTTTTAGAATCAGTCTGACAGCTAGCTGAGCATATGCTGTGGGGGATGAGGGTGGAAGAAGGGAACCAGCTGGGAGACTACGACCATCAGCAAGGTGACTCATACCAATGGTGTACAAGTGGAGGTGGTGAGAAGGCTTAGGATTCTGATCTGATCTGAAGGGAGAGCCAACAGGATTTCTGAGGCAGTGGATTGAGGGGAGGATGCAGAAGAGAGGGAGGTCAATATTGAGTCCAGGATTAAATCTGCACTAGTCATTTACTCTGTATCACATATTTGGGGGAAGTCAGTCATATCTGCTAATATATACCTTTTAGAAACTCATACGTAAAGTGGTGAGGCGTGACATAAACTTACAAAAGTTAAAAGTCTGTGTGGGTGTATGTTTGGATAATATCTTCTCAATAAAATTGCGAGTTCCTTAAAGATATTAATTCATCATTCACCCCACAAGCCTTCTTAAGGAGATTGTTAAAAGCCAGTGGTTGTCTTACTGCCTCACCGGTGCTAAAGGCAATTAGAGGCAACTTCAGTGTAGAGGGTAAGTGCACAGGCTCTGATGGAGACTGATGTGTGCAAACCCTAGTGCCACTATTTTCTGTTGAGTGATCTTAAATAAGTTATATAAGCTCTTTGTTCCTCATTTTTCTCATCTGAGTAATGATAATAGTCCCTCTCATAGGGTTTATCATGGGGAATAAGTATATTAATACATGTAGAGTACTTAGAACAATGCCTGGCACATACTAAGTACTCAAATACTGTGTACTATACCTAAGTAAATGTTCAGGAAAATGAAAGAGGATTCATATTTGGAACGACTTTCATCCCTTAAGTGCCTGTATTCAAACCTGCCAAGCTGTGTTAATAATGTAAATAATAAGGTCTTGTATTAAACCTTGCTGTCTAGCTGGTGGTTACAAAATAAAATGGAAGAATTGTATTATGATCAGTCTGGTTATCTGTTTCTCTTCAGGGGTGGATATGGAGTCTGGTCAGCATTCTTTTCTGGGTGCATTTGATTGACAGAGTGACAGACAGCGTTTAAATACCTAACGTGTAAAAAGATGAATGTTTTCTTATTTTTTAGCTTAAAATGTTGAATGTGTATTAAAATGAGAAAGATCATTTTCAGGATAAATATGACTCTCCTAGTACATAAAAGCAAGGAGATCACATCAAGAAGGGAAATTATTTTTTTTGCCCAAGTACAGGAAATTACTATTTTCCCCTCCATGTTTATATTTTGATACCTAATATCTCTTTATTTTTCCCCTAATGTGGTTGTTCATCCTTTCATGCCTCTTAATATCAGCAGCTAATTTGACCTCCAAATCCAAGGAAGGAGCAATGCACTGTGCCTATGGAACTCACGCAGACAATTTTAGTATCAGGGGTATTTTGAAGAGCATCTTAATTTGGCTTTCATTGTGCCTGATACTCCAGCGAGGCACTCAGGTTCTGTTTGAGCTCAGTATTCCTGATCCCACTGTATACATCCTGGATGGCCATGCAGACAGTGGCTGTCAATGAGTATCAGGTAAATATTGAACAGGGAAGCCCTTCTGATTAACTTTGTGGATCATTATTTGAAAGTAGCTTGCCTTGGAGCAGCTCCATCACTCAGAATCATAGCATGTGGCACGGGGGCTCAGAGCATCCACCTCCTGGTTGGAAAGCTAAGGCTGTATTTGTTGTTCTGTACCTGGTCGTGCATTCATGCCATGCTGGATTAATTACAACTATCCAATGAACAAAATGGTGACTATTTAGCACAATTGGAATGTAAGATATTTAAGATGATAAATCTCAGAGAATGCTCGAGAGACCTTGTGCTATGTTGATATAAACATATTAAAGCATACTTCTAATAACTTTTTGAAGTATATAATGATATGGGTGCTCTTTTTTTTAATTTTTATCCAAACTTAGAAGTCTTTTTGCTAATGTGGAATTTAGATAGTTATGGCAGACTGAAAGTGAATTTTTGGTCTCATGTGTGCTGAAAATAAGTGATTTCAGCATCTGTTCTCCTTCTTAGATTTAGACCATACCACTTAACAGGAACAAATTGCCCTCATGAGACCTTGACCCAGGAGGTGGTTCCGTAATCTCTTTGCTGTTTGTTAAGTGATTCAGATCCAACCTTTGATCTTCATGGTAAATTGTTTATCATTATTTGGAATAACACCATTATCATTATTTTTGAGCTTCCATGAAAGAATACGCACAGAACTTGGTAAATAAGACATAAATGGGATTGGATAAAAAAGGATGGTTTTCAGCTCTCAAGAAACATTTCTAGGTCAACATTTACCTGATTATAATAAAAAGATACAGAAAAGCCATGATTAGATTTTTCATCATCTTCAGGAGAGACCCAATTCAGTGGCCAAGTAGGCGATTTCCAAAAAGTTTTCATAAAGTTCAATTTTGGAGTTAATCTCTTAGTTGAGTCTTTTCTGTTGAAATATAGAAATATTCAGAGAACTAAGTGCAATAATTAAAATTATTAAGTAAGTAAGTGTTAGTCGCTCAGTCGTGCCCGACTCTTTGCGACCCCATGGACTGCGGCCCACCAGGCTCCTGTGTCCATGAGATTTTCCAGGCAAGGATACTGGAGTGGGTTGCCATTTCCTTTTCCAGGGGATCTTCCCAACCCAGGGATCGAACCCGGGTCTCCTGCACTGCAGGCAGATTCTTTACCGACTGAGCCACAAGGGAAGCCCTAAAATTATTAAAATAACCAATAAAACCCTATATCCTTATTCTAGAACAATAGTTAAAAGTAGGCATTTTATGATGTTTTAAATGTAATTATTTTAAATTTCCTTAATTACATGGATTAATACTGTAGTTACCTGCTGTTAAACATTTATGAACCACAAATGGACACACAAAAAAATTAAAGAATGTTTATTAAAGAATGGAGTCTTAATTTTACATATCACTTAAGTGTTAATCTCATGCAACCTAGTCAAAATAATAAAGCCAAAAAATTTAAACCAAATTTATTCTGAAAATTATTTGAACAAGATGTACACTATAGAGTAGTTACGCTGACTAGAATTGTAAACTACATGTTTCCAGCACATTCTGAGGAAGAGATTCTATTATGTATTGTTATCTATTTAGACATGTGTTACAATTTTGCTTTTAAATGAACAGTGAAAAATATTAATATTCTTGTTCTTAAATTGTAATGTTCTGCCCTCATTGGGAGTACCTCCTCCCCAAAACAAAACAGGAAAGGATTTAAATTTTCATTTAGAAAATAGTCTTGATTGGACAAATATTACAAAGTAATATATTAGAAATCACTGTATTATGAAATTTAGACAAACCTATAATATGCATGCAAAGTACACAATAAACTGCAAAGCTGGCATAACCAACATGAAATTTCCTTGCAATAGAAAAATAGTGAGTACTTAAAAAGCAGTATGGGCTACTGTACTTATGTGTCTTTCCCCAGGGGTCTCAGAATCTAAATTTGCATTAGGTTCCAAGTGAACATGTGTTGGGTGGGCCTGTCCTAACCCACACCACAAAGCTAGAACATAATTTGACATAAGTCTTTGTTTAGAACTGGAACAAGGCAGGTGCCGTGGGTCAGGCTGGAATTGGCAGGACTGTGTGTAAATGTGCCCACGTGGCATGGTATCTAGCAGAGCTGGTATTCCTAGGCCTTTAGTTTTCATGAAATTCCAGGGAGTGAATTCAATATCCAGTCTCTGCCTTTATAGAATAGGAACCTTGGGACACTGTATTCTTTTGTGTATGCTTATTTGTGATCCATATTATAACTGGTATTTTCATTATAAGAAAAATTATAAAAATGTGCATATATTATAAAACATATTTAATTTAGAAACTTCCTGATAATTTCCATAACTTAAAAAATTTTGTTTTATACTCCAACTAAATGAACTAAACAAGGATTTTTAACATGATGCTTATATCAATGCTGGCCTTTAATATTCCATTTTAGTTAGTAGGTGAATTTGGTAATGTTTGAGGGGAAATGGAATTCCTTGGGGGTAGATATGGTAGTTTGGGGGCTTTCCAGATAGCTAAGTTGGTAAAGAATCCACCTGCAATGCAGGAGACCCTGGTTCGATTCCTGGGTTGTGAAGATCTGCTGGAGAAGGGATAGGCTACCCACTCCAGTATTCTTGGGCTTCCCTTGTGGCTCAGCTGGTAAAAGAGTCCACCTGCAATGTGGGAGACCTGGGTTCAATCCCTGGGTTGGGAAGATCCCCTGGAGAAGGGAAAGGCTACCCACTCCAGTATTCTTGCCTGGAGAATTCCGTGGACTGTATAGTCTATGAGGTCGTAAAGAATCGGACACGACTGAGCAACTTTCAGTTCACTTCATGATAGTTTTGAAAGTTATTTGGCTCCATTCAGGAACAAATGTTCATTTGTCAAAGAAAAATTTATTATCTCTTTGAGGAATGTCTACAGATTCTCACAATTTCAAGTAAGCTTCAGGCTATCAGTGGAACTCAGAATAATTTGATTCAATAAATATGTACTGAATACCTACTAAGTACCAGGCAATGTTCTAGACCCTGGGTATTCAGTGGTAAACAGATCAAAAATTCCTATAGCTTAGAGTTTAAACTTGACCAAAGAGGGCAGACAATATGCAGATACATATATAATTTTTAAAAGATAGTTCTTTGTAGTATGAAAGAAATTAAATCAGGACAAGGGGATGGAATAGGGTTTCCCAGGTAGCTCAGCATTAAAGAACCTGCCTGCCAATGCAAGAGACTCAGGAAATGCTGGTTCTGATCCTTGAGTCGGGAAGATCCCCTGGAGTAGGAAATGGCAACCCACTCCAGTATTCTTGCCTGGAAAATCCTATGGACAGAGGAGCCTCCCAGTCTACAGTCTTTGCGATCACAAAGATTCGGATGTGACTGAGCATGTGTGCAAGGGTATGGAATATGACAAGTGTTTTCCTTACAAGACAGAGAATGTTCAGTGTCTTAAGAATGGTGTAAGTAAGTCTCTCAGTTCTCTGCAAGTCCAGGAGAACAAGATCCTTTATGGCTGCAGGGAATTGGGAAACTCTGTTGGAGGAAGATGAGACTTAAGCTGGCCCTTGTTGGATGAGAATGAACAAGTCACATTTGCATATGACAGAGGATGGGAATAAGAGTTTCTGTCTGGTGTTTGCTAGAAATGAGTAGGATTTATGGGACCTTGAAGGAGAAGAGAAGAATTTGGATTTGGCATTTTATATGGTTTCAATAAACTGAAGGGTTTGGGCTGAATAATAGTGGAGTATGTGGGATTTTTCTAGCCTCGTGTTTGCATGAAGTGAATGAGAAAGAGGCCAGCTGACAGGCTGTTATGACACTCGAACTGAGAAGACTGTGTCAATTTTTTATTGGGCAAACTCTTTCAAGATTTATTTCAGGGCTACTAGGTGAACATAGGTTTAGGGTGGTGAATCATGTGATATCCTGGCTCAGGAAAATGATTTGCAGACCAGAGAATTTGAGTATCACTGTTCTAGGTCCAATATGCTGGCTGTGGTTTACATAATTACCTATGTCCTTCAATAGGATTTGATCAGAAAATACTTTAAAAATTAAATATATGGATGGAGCACCAAGAAGAACTCATCAGATAATGGTTGGCGGCATAAATAGGTAGCTAGAAATAGTTCCATAGATGAATGACTTATTAAAAGAAATGGCCACCATTTAACCCATGTCTTATAAGAAATAAATACACGTTAACATTATGGGATAGGGATAGATAACATAACATAGTGCTCAGCAAATAGTGACCTTCAGCTCTGTTTGTGAGTGAATGTTGCCTGTGAATCAAGGTGCCAGTCAAACATAGCACATGGCATGTTGCAGGTGGTGGTGCAGAGATGATACATCCTATTTTTAAAAGATAGATCACTGAATGAGAACAAAGATATGGATATGCCTGCTAATGACAGAACCAGCTTGTGTGATAGATCACTGAATGAGAACAAAGATATGGATATGTCTGCTAATGACAGAACCAGCTTGTGTGATTAGCTACCACAATGACGGGAGATTTTCCACATTTTTCTAATCTGTTGACTATGAACTTCAAGATTCACACCCTTCTTAAGTTGATTCCTACCTCCATCTAGATGAATGATGGAGAAAGAAAAATCTCATTTTAAGCATTATTTCCTTAGACTTTGTAATTGAAGCGTTGTATTTTATTTTTTCACTCAATATACTGCTCCCCCTTGTCCATTGTATAAAGCGAAGGTTTTCACCTTTTTAAATAATAAGGATATGTTAATTATTGAAGGGCAAGGATCACTAACCCCCCCTTTTGTAGGAATTCTGATATTTTTTTGTACATTGGGTCTTGTAGGAACCCTGACTTTCAAGATTTTGTGCACTTATTGCTAAAAATGCTATTTGATTTCTAAAAATTATCTGACTGCCAGGATCTTCATATTGCCCTTCTATATTTTCATCAAGTTTAAAGAACATAGTATCTGGAAAGGGAATCTTACTCTCTTATTAGCAATATGTTAAGTAGCTAAGCTTGCATCATTGAAAAATATTTTTATTCTTGTTTGTAGATTAATTTTCTTTTTAACCTAGTAGTTATTATTGTATAATTAAAATTCTTCATGACCTTCCTTTGCAAGGTATGTCCTGCATTTGGTATGTTTTCTCTCTTCTTACCTTAGCTTACAAAGCTGATATCACCACTGTACAATGAATGTTTGATTCCCTTAGCTGAGCTTGCCACGGTCTCAGGTCCACCTGCCAGTCTCTGCAGGCTGCTGGAGCAGATTTCATCATAGCTTCTATTAGTCAAAGAAACACTGGAAAACTGCATCCTTCATGCTAAATATTGGCCACCGAGCTGGCAAAGGAGAGGAACACCCATAAATTAACTTCTGTAAAATATTGTTTAGGAAGGCGATGTTTTATTGAATGTTAACAAATAAGATTATCATTTAGTAACTCTTTTATAAACTATCTTTACAGAGTCCATAAGAATCTGCACTGTGCTTAACTTCTGACATTCCAAGATTTAGCTTTGTGTTTTATTAATTGGTGAAATTAGATTAAATTATTTAAAAATTAAGCTTAGTTTTCAAATCTTTCACATCTCTATAGGTCTTTTTGTTTCTATAATAATCAGAGTTGGCCTTTATGATCCTCCGCCTATGAAACAAACATGCAGTTTTGGGTAAAATAAAATGGATTTTTACATTTTCCATAATTACTTCTCACTAGACCTGAAATAGCATTAATTAAGAGAAAAAAAATGCTTCTCTTGTGTTTCTTTTGCTACCTCTTCCTCAGCACTCCCCAGAAACCTAAAAGCAAGCCGGGTCTTTGTCTTTTGTCTTCAGTTTATAATGAATAGAGATTGATAAGCAAAAATGAGACTTCATGTCCCAAGAAAGTACAGAATTATAGAGCTTTGTAGAGAGTTGTAGAATTCCCAAGCATAGAGTGTTGCAAAGGATCCTGTCTTAGAAAATGGAGTACTTTGTGCCGAATAGCCGCTGAGAACCCTCACTGCTGCTGCTGCTAAGTCTTGAGTAGGTAATTTTGTTTTTCTATAGATAGCAGGTTACCAATTACATCAGGAGGAGTATAAACTTCTTGTTAGTTGATAAATGGAGGTTGGAATCCTTTTCTAGGTTATTTTATGGTATTTGTTAACAATGTTTACCTTCATAAATTGATTCAGCATAATCTTCACCTCAGCTTTCCTTCATTTCTGGAAGACATACCGATAATGTGCTACTTTGATGAAGCCTTACATGGCAGTGAAAAACTGATTTTTGCTTTAGCTAAGCAGAGCAGCAAGATTATATTAACATAGAGTTGGGAACATTTGAGTTCCCATAGGGTACAGAGTGTGGCTGATATGACATGACTTGCCTTCAACAGTTGTTTTAACAAGATATCCTTCATATACAATATGCTGAGCTGAAAGGCATAACTGAGTAATGTTAGCAAGAAACACTGTTGGCAAAATTCTTGACTTTCATCTTTATCTGATTAATCCCAAGCAATGTATTACTTACAAAAAAAGTATTTTCAACTGAATATATATGAAAGATATTTTTCAAATGCCTATAACTTTACAAGAACTATCTTTGGTGTGTGATATTTTTATTCTACAAAAGCATTTCTAAATACAAGGCATAAGCAGAAAGATGTCCGGGATTTTGGGTGTCTGGTATAAGGAGGCATGATGCTATCCTTTCATGTAGTAACTATTGAGCACCTCCTAGGTGTCAGGCTCTGAGGATGCGACAGTGGATGAAAGAGGCCAAAGGGTGGGCCCTTGTATTTAAATTCGCCTGGGGATAGCAGACAAGAAGCAAATGAATCAATTGTCGAATACATAAGACAGGGATAAGTGCTGCAGAGATGACATGAGCAAGAAAATGGTGGGCTAAGGAATCCCAGAGATGGGAGTGAGGTCTGTCTTGGTAAATGGGGTGGCCAGAAAAAAACAACAACAACTTCCCTGTGAAGGTGACAATTGAATGAAGTTCTGAAGGAGACTAGAGCAAGCTCCGTTTGTACCCTTGTATCTCCATTTGGAAATGTTTGTGTCCCCATAAGCAACTGTCCTGCTGATGAGCATTCTGTCTCCAGAGATGAGAAAGCGATACTAGGCTCCTTCCTGTGCCCACTATTTAAATTTTCTCTGTTATGCGTTACATTCTATTTTACATTGTTCTTCTTTGAGGGGAAGATGTATTCTTCAGAGCCTTGAGCTCATTGGGTGAAAGATGCTGTGATTTTTTTTTTTTTAAACAGAGCATAAATCAAGCTTCCATAAATATTCCAAATTGCACTTTACCAAGAAATTGTTTTTTGTAAATGTTTAAAACTGTAAAAGAAACTTTCCACTCTGAAAATGGTATTTTTACTAATTTACTAATTAACACTTTTCTTCTACTTAGCACTTTCAAGACCTGATTTAATTACAGTTTCTAGTACCTTAAATAGTGTTTTAAAGTGAGTCAGTGATGCTTTGCTCAAAACATTGCAGTACGTTTTTTGCCCCTTTAGGCATCAGTTAATATGAAATGTATCATTTATTTTCACTGCCAGAATCTTCATTGGAACTAGAGGTAGTTCTGTTCCTTGGATGATGGAACTGTGACTAATCAGGGAAATATTAGATGTGCATTTGCTTCCCAATCCCAAGCATAGGGTTAATTGAGCACTTTCTCCTCTGTAATATGCACACAGCTCTGATTTCGCTCTGGGCTTAGAAATAAAATGAAAGAAGCACTGGTTCCTCTGTTTATTCAGAGTTTGGAGACTGTGTTTGAATTGGCTCCCAAAATATTGAGAGAATCCCTCCTCTGGAGAGCTTCCTGCATTGCTATCTATGGTAATCACTGGAGTAATTAATCAGTTAAGAATCATTTGGTTAACTGTACCACCAGCATGTTCTACCAAAAAAATTAAACCCTGGGAACTGCAGATTTCCAAAAATAATAGAAATCAGATAAGGATTAAGAAAGAGATAGCAAAGTGCTTAGAGTCTTACCAGGATTTTTCTCTTTGAAAAATAGGCTTCAAGTAACCTAGTTGTAAGGGCTTCTCAAGTGGCTCAGTGGTAAAGAATCTGCCTACCAGTGCAGGAGATGCAGGTTTGATCCCTGGGTTGGAATGATCCCCTAGAGGAGGAAATAGCAACCCACTCCAGTATTCTTACCTGGGAAATCCCATTGACAGAGGAGCCTGGCAGGCTATAGTCCATGCGGTCACAAAGAGTCAGAAAGAACTTAGCAACTAAAGGATGACGACAATGGACCTAGTTGTAATAGTAAGTTGATTTGTATTTAAGATGGGGAAGAATAAATTCCTGGAGAGCAAACTATTACTTCCCAGCTAACGTCTTGTTGTTTCCTTCCTGTTAGAAGTCACACAGAAACAGAGAGAAGATGATGCAAATGTGCAATATCACCTTTATGTTTCTTAAATAAGTAAAGTTGGGAGAAATTAAATTATTTAGAATTAGGATTTCTCTTACAGAGCTAATTAGATTTACTATCAGAAAATAACTGGGAGTCGTGTGAACTCATATTTCTAACAAATTGTATGAGGCTTCTGGAATTTACATTCCAAATGGAAATGTGTAACTGCTATTTTAGCAGTAATGTCTGCCTACTCTGTGACTCTCAAACCCAGTCTGCTACGCTGGTAATTGTACATGTACATTCAGACACACAGCAGTTCAAGATGGTTGAGACTGCTTGCTTCTATACCCATTGTGGGTTTATTGGCAGAACTGTTTCTTCACTGAAGGGAGAGAGATTTACTTATACAAAACATACTTTCCTTTGATTATCATGTTTTTCTTCCTCCAAAGTTGATATCTCTCAAGTATATCTCATGTATACATATAGTTTCAGAGTTCGCTACTCAGAGTCCTTGTAATCATGATTTTTTTTTTGCACTGAATTTTTCTTATGTGCACATCACTGTTGAGCAATAAGATTTATAAAATAGAAAAAGCATGTTTCTTATCCACAGAAAGTTACATATAATGTTGCTGGGGAGGCAAGATATGGGATAACCAGTTTTTAACTTGGGCATATAGTTCAATCTGATAATTTTGAAGATGAGTAAAGAAAGACTCGAATATATTGGGCATCATAGATAGTTGAGAAATTAGTGTTAGTAGATAGTAGAATGGATATGCAGTTAAGTGTTACAATGAGCATGGCCACCAGTTAGAACAGTGAAATTCAGAGAATGGTGAAATCGGTGAAAGTTGGACAAAGTCTTCATAGGAGAATATGAAACTGAGTTCACTGCAGAGGGTTTGAGGGGTGGGTAAACATTTGAGATGAGAGAACATCAGGAACAAACATTTTGAAGCAAAACTGGGCAAAGCCTGTGTATATTCTAACATGGACAGGAGATAAACCTTTGGGGAGGGGGAGGGATTGTTGTATGAGAAGTGAATGCCATCCCAAGGTGAGAAAGAAGAACTGGCAGGTAGAGAATCCTTCTGGAGGCTTTTGCAATCTTTGAAAGCTAACTTCTTGTTTACACTTTACTCTGGTCCCCTGTGGGACTTCCCAGGTGGCACTGGTGTTAAAAAACCCACCTGGCAATTCAGGAGATGAAAGAGACATGGTTAGATCCCTGGGTTGGGAAGAGCCCCTGGAGGAGGACATGGCAACCCACTTCAGTGTTCTTGCCTGGAGAATCCCATGGTCAGAGGAGCCTGGTGGGCTCCAGTCCATGGGACAGAACTGAAGCGACTTGGCACATACTCTGTTCTTTAAGAGTTGCTTAACCAAGGAAATGCTATGCTTTCTTTTTTGCCTGCTTTGGCTCTCTGAATACTATTTCTTAAAGTGTTCTTCATAACTGCTAATAGATGTTATTTTAAGTAAAGGGTGGTGGTTTGGTAAACACTGGGTTAAACGAAGCTAATGTATGCTTCTTTACCAATATTGTACATTATTAATGAGCTGGGTCACATGGCGAAATTTACTGGAGGGGAACTGTGACATGTAGCTTTCCCCCAAGTATATTTATCCATAGAATTCTTCATCCTAGCACATTATCACCGATGGGACTAGAGTTCCTTGTGTGTGTATTAAGTCATTTCAGTTGTGTCTGACTCTGTGATCCCATGGACTGTAGCCTACCATGCTCTTCTGTCCATGGGGTTCTCCAGGTAAGAATACTAGAGTGGGTTGCTATTTCCTCCACTCGGGCTCTTCTCAACTCAGTGATGGAACCCATGAGAGTTCCTTGGAGCACTCTTATAAAGCGGTAGGTGAGAAATCACTGCTATTATTTCCAAACTTTTAAAATAAAACCACAAAGTAGTCAGTGCAGCAGAGAAGGCAATGGCACCCCACTCTAGCACTCTTGCCTGGAAAAGCCCATGGATGGAGGAGCCTGGTAGGCTGCAGTCCATGGAGTCACTATGAGTTGGACACGACTGAGCGACTTCACTTTCACTTTTCACTTTCATGCATTGGAGAAGGACATGGCAACCCACTCCAGTGTTCTTGCCTGGAGAATCCCAGGGATAGGGGAGTGGTGGGCTGCCGTGAATGGGGTCACACAGAGGACACGACTAAAGCGACTTAGCAGCAGCAGCAGCGGCAGCAGTCAGCACAGACCTATGGAACTGAAATATCTACCCAGTTTAAGAGAGAGGAAAAAAAGGCCAGATATTCTCAGCTGCTTCTTCAGTTCTCAAGTGTCTGTCAGCCCATCAGCTGCTAAACAGGAGGAGCTGTTCTAGCTCTCACTTAAACACTTGCCACCTTGCATTGCTGTAGGAGCGGGTCTCACACACTGCAGAGAATTTGGGATAGAGACTTCTCCACTTTACCAAGTGAGAGAGATTCACTATTAGGCTTTCACTTCCACCAGCCTAGAAGCCCATTTGCACAGTTTGTATATGCTAAAGATGATTTCCCCAACCTTCACATCTGATTTAATCCTTTTGCATCTGTGGTTTACACTGGATTGAAGATGCTGCTGTCCAGAATTAACTGAACTTCTGATGTGACTTGCCTTGCTCTTCCCCCTTTATTCACCAGAACTGACAGCACTGGCTGAGTCTCATGGCCAAGGGGAACCGCCTCTTTGCAGCTTTGGGTGTTCATGAATCAGTTTCTATTGAACCACTTTGTATGACAATCCTAGGGGGACACTTGTGTATTTTGGGTTATTTTGATGCTAGCAAAATGGAATGCTCTGGAGGGCAAACTTATATTGTTACCTTAGACTGATTTATAGGACCTTTTCTAGGAAGGCCGAACTTGCAATGATTTCTCTTTAAAAAATTATTAAAAGATCAATTGTCCCCAGTGAGTAGTCATGCCAGTGAGAAATAAGCAGTGTTAAAGCATCCATGGAAAGGAGAATTGTGTCATAAATATAGTTGGTACTCAGTGAGTAGTGTTGACAGACTGGTTTGTGGATGGCTCAAGAGAGTTGAGGTGGGCCAGTGGGAATTGGGATATAAGTCTAATTGAGAATTTTAAAATGCTTGAATCTCACTGTGTTCTTGAAATAATCATATTGATGGGAAAATTTTGATTTGTATGCCATAGAGACATGGAAGGTCTAGTTAAAGGAAGGAAAGGCACAGAAGACTGGAGTTGGTTTGAAAAAGAGAGCTAATGTGACTTTGGAAGGTCCTTTAGACTTTATTTTTGAAAATGTAAGTTTTCTGTACACTTCTTGAAAATTTGATTTAAATTTTTCCAGACCCTGTCTACAGTTAACTCTTTTTATACTCTCAGTTTATTGTTGTATATTCCCCCATTTTGTTTCATTCTGTTGATTTGATATTTCTCTTGTAAATTTTATGTTGTAAAATTTAAAAGACCAGATAGTTGTATTTCCCGACCTTAGCACTAGACCTCAAATGAGCAGTTGCTTAAGAAATAACTTCCTAGGATAGGCAGTGTAAAGCAGTGGTTAGAAATACCTGACTTGGGCCTGACCCAAGTTTAAACTCTCAGTTCTGCCCTTGACTTGCTTTTCTGACTTGTGGCTGTTGTTGAATGTTTCTCCGCCTTTTCTCACTTTGGTATTATCCAAATCATCCCAACTTTATAGACAGCGATGATGTTTAAATGCCCTGTTGTATACTAAGTGTTTAAACATTTGGCACAATATATGAAATTTAATACTCTATATACTCTAGCTGTTATTATTCAAAGTAACTTCGCCTTCAATGATCTATAGTAGATAAAAAGATTAAACTTTCATGCAATAATATAAGGGTAGGCATAATAAAATATGGTCATTAGAGTTAAGTATCCAATTTACTGATCCAGGTGGACCTTACTAGAAGTACTAGCTAGACTGACAAATGAGAAAGTCACAGCCAGATAAGGAGAGAGTTGTGTTCTTGACTGTGGGGACAATGGAAATCTCCAGCTCCTAATTCTTTCTCGATCTCCTCATTTGGCTTAACACACCATAAGTTTATTTCCACTTATAATTGTTGCCTCAAAGGAAGGGTGATGGAGCTCTCTTTTTCTCTCAGAAAGCACTAGTGTAGAAAGAGGTGCAAGTGGAAATTTGAAAAGTTCTATCCTGTATTTTCATTCAAAATCTTAACACTTTATCTGCTAGTCATCGTTAGTTGAGAGAGAATTACTGTGTCTGGGATTTAGGAACCTCTCAAAGATTTGAGGGCTCTCCAGTTTTACTCTACAGTTGACGTATTCCTGAGCACAGAATCCCACTGGGCTCCCCAATGTGAAGAGGCACTATAGAGGCCCCAAGGGTTCTGCATAAAAATGGTAATTACTCCCTATCTCATCTGTCTACCTGCAACAATTGAGCAGGGAATCCATACTTTCCTAGAAGGCCATTAAGTTTTAAGAACTGGAGTTAATACTGTCATTCCCTTGAGGTGATGTAGTCATATCATCAAAAACAAAAAGTTTTATTTCCTAATTTTAGATGGTGAATTGAATTGACTTTAACTAGTTTCATGAATTCATAGTGTAGATAGCTGAGATAATCTCAGAACTTTATCTATACTTTGTTCTATATTAAGTACAGATGGGGGACCAGGCATGTAAATGTCCTAGTTTAATGGGAATTTCCCTGAAGTCAGTCCAAAGGAAGGCTTTGGAGTGGGGGTGCCATTTTCCCCCAACAATTCATTAATAGTTAATTAAATCTAATACATGAAGACTGTCATTTAGGAATGGGTTATATTCTATGAATTAGCAAGTTAGTGGTTTGGCATCCCCCCAGACCGTGTTACATGTGGAAGGTAGGCTAGCCTGTAAGAAAATACTAATAGTAAAACATTCTTTGACTCTCTCTAATCAGAGTCTCTTGGCAACGAAGCCTTAGAACATGCAAGAATGGAGGTAGGCAGGAAGAGCTGAGGTCCTTGAGGATTTCTTTGCGTGTTGTTGCTATTCATTCACTAAGTCATTTCCGACTCTTTGTGACCCCATAGACTGCAGTGTGCCAGGCTTCCCTGTTCTTCACTGTCTTGCAGAGTTTGCTCAAACTCATGTCCACTGAGTCAGTGATGCCAAATCCAACTATCTCGTCTTCTGTTGCACCCTTCTCCTCCTGCCCCCAGTCTTTCCCAGCAGCAGGGTCTTTTCCAGTGAGTAGACTCTTCACATCAGGTGGCCAAAGTATTGGAGCTTCAGCAGCAGTCCTTCCAATGAATATTCAGGGTTAATCTCCTTTAGGATTGACTGGTTTGATCTCATTGCTGTCCAAGGGACTCTCAAGAGTTTTCTCCAGCACCATGGTTTGAAAGCATCAGTTCTTGGGTGCTCAGCCTCCTTGACGTTCCAATTCTCACATCTGTACATGACTACTGAAAAAACCATAGCTTTGACTATACGGCCCTCTGTCGGCATAGTGAGTGTAGAGAGGGAATAGCCAGTTTTGTGGCAATGAAGTTGATGATGGCAGTGAAGAAGGGAAACCATCTGTCCTTTTAGGAGACAGCATCTAAGAACAGTACTGGAGAGCATATGTTGGTTCGTTAGGAAAATCCCTATCAGTTCAGTGATGGAAAAGCAAAACAACGATCATGATAGTGTTGGTTTTGGCATAAGATAAGAAAAATATTTGACACTTACCAGGATATTTCAGTGGTGATGAAGCTAAAGTTTGCCTTCATCCAGATGGAGCTTGTAGTTCTGGACTTCATTCTTCTGCAGCTTTCCTAGCATAAGCAAAAGTACAAAGCACAAGTACATGAAAATTATTCTGTGTTACCTTCTCCCTTACCTGACTCTTCAGTGACAAGTCTTATGAAATTTGTCTGTTCCAAGATAATTCTTGCATTCTAGTTCTCCTCAGTGTTAAAGAAGGAGGGCAAGAAAACACTATTTGAAACTGAGATAAATCCTATACAGACAGGAAGGCTTCCAGTAACTAAAATTAGTTCCTTTTTCACTTACAGTCTCCTTAACCTGTTAGGCTGAAAATGAATTATCTGAAATTTATTCCCTTGGAAGAGGCTATGAGAAGGAGAAAAAAATGAGTAATTCTTTATTTACAATCAGCTAATTAATCTGTAAAGCCTCCTCACCCACTATGGTGTGATAGTCTCCTCCAAAACAGTGAGGATTCTTTGGTCATTCTTATAAAACAGTGGAATGCTTGATTTTTTTCCCCCCATTTGGTGGAAAAAATCTATTCTCCCTTCCCGTGGAATGATTCATCCACAGTGGCCCCCAGTGGGCTAGTCGTGTGATTAAACCAAAAGGTTTGTGGATCTTTAATGCAAGCAGAGTCCCTTTTTTTCTAGCAGATTTATGGCATAGAAATCGAACGATTAAAATATTAAGTATGCAGTTTTTCTTGTGAAAAGATATTTTATGTTGATATTGTTTCATTTTTTAATATAGTAAGATACAACAACCAACACTAGCATGTGAACAGACATTTTGAACTGAATTCATTATCTTTTACTTTAGATTTATGTTGAAGTATTATTACGATTGAGAGTATTATAGTTACTTTCATATGAGTTAAAACTCAGCTGTAACAATTCATTGACTAAATATTATGATGGTAGTCAACTTTCAGTTGGAAGTGTTAATTATTCACCTCATAATGCACTCATAAAAAAGATTTACCAACAGTCTCCCAGGAGTAGAAAGCATATTGTCTCTTGGCATATTTTATAAACATGCTTTCCCTACACTCCCAGTAAAAGGTTATTATAGTTTCTCTTCTGTGACACTTAGGAAGGATAGAGATACTCACACAGGACTGGACGTGTCATTAGTTGTGAAAAAGTGATGTGTATTTTTCTTCAACTTAATGGTCATCAGAAGCTTTATTTAGTTGACTTTATGTGTCAAAGAACAGCTTAATTAAGCACTTACACATATTTTCATGTGTGTATATATGATGAAGTATACACATGCTATGTTTTGATTGGATGGTCAATTTCTTTACATTCTTCTAATAATTTAAAGAGCTTCCCAGGTGGCTCAGTGGTAAAGAATCTGCCTGCAAATGAGGAAGACCTGGGTTCAATCCCTGGGTCGGTAAGATCCCCTGGAGAAGGAAATGGCAACCCAATCCAGTATTCTTCCCTGGGAAATCCCGTGGATACAGGAGCCTGGCAGGCTACGGTCCATGGGGTCGCAAAAGAGTCAGACACGACTTAGCAACTAAATAAACAAAAATAATTTAAAATGAAGTAAAAAGTTTTTGTTTTTGTTTTCAAATTTCATTTCTGTAAGATTATTTTTTAGGATAGTAGTATTACATGAGAAAAAACATGCTTTGTATTTCTAATATTTTGGATACTATTTTGGCTCAGAGACAAGGCCCAGACCTCAATTTGACTTTTCTCACAGTAGTGAAATCAGGTCGGATATGTGCTAGGGACTCCCAGTATTTTCAATTTCAGTGTAAAACTTACATTTCCTTATGCCAACTTTTCCTTTTCTTAACTCTAGAACTTACCATTATTCTTGTGGGGTTTTATTATTTAGGAACTGCTCCCTAGTTAGTTAGTATCTCCTTCTAAATCTGTCTTTTTTATTTGTTAATATCCAACAATAATTGTAATGATCCCTCTTAATTTCTTCATGCAATGCTACCTCATTTCTTAGGTTTCTAATATCAGAGGTTATTTCTTCTAAATTAATTTAAAAATTTCCTAATGATGTTTTAAAATGAACATATTACCTCATTAAAAGTGTTAATTTTTGGCTTGTTTTTCTTCTTTACTCCGCTCAGTTGGTCCAGTGTACTTCATCTCTTCCTTGTATTTTCTAACTTGTAGATGTATGTTTTTTTTGTTGTTTGCAACTCATGTCCTAATGTGTCCAAAATCCTCGGTTCTTCCACATGGTCCACACATCTCGCTTTGTTTTCTTCCCTTCTTTTCCTTCATTAGCAATTACTGTTGATGTTTGTTTGTTTGTTAGTTTTTTGTTTTGAGGGTTTCAGCATAGCTACCTTTTATCTGTGAAATTTGTGACTCTCATATTGCTTTATGTGGGGCTCTGCCTGCCTGTTTCCTTCTGTTACAGTGCAATCATCCTGTCTCTCATGATGTCTGAATGACAGCAATCCAGTCTCACTGCTTCCTGTATCATTTTACAGGGTATGGAGAGTTGTCGGCCGTTTGATCTTGCTGGGGCTATCCCACCTCACATGCACAATAAGGGAATAGGGTCTAGTTTAGCTTCCCTAGAACCAAGAAGTAAACAGATCTTGGTTTTTCCTGATGACTGATGTTACTCCATTGTTCTTTCTGTTACTGTGATGAGTTCTGATCAGGCTTTGGAAATTTCTATGGGAACCGATTGTCTCAAAAAAGTTAACAATTTACTTAGGATCTTTGTTATTGACTCCAGCTTTCTCTGAGTAAGGGTATCAGTTATTAAAAAAGGGGCAGGAATGAACAGATCAGTGATATAAGAAAAAAATACAAAGGCACCTAAATGATGGCAAACCTAATCCTTTAAAATCTGAAATGTAGATTTATAAATCCTTGTGCCACTTTGTACCAAGTATCCTTTATTGTGATCTAAAATGAATTCCAATATTTGACCTTGGAAGATTTCTTGTCATTTTGTTCCAACCTTTTTTAATGATATACAACCTTCCTGTCGCTTCTCCTTTCCTACCGTGTAACCTTTCCTATTAGTATGGCCTAGTGAATATAGGCATTCATCTGGGGTTATTATAAGAGTTAGAGAAGTTGCAGAGGAGGTTTGTCACTTCTAATTTGCTAATCTTCTGTGCATTGCACAAGATTCTAGCATTACCTGAAAATACAGCCCCAGGAATGGGGCCAAGGCCTCAATTTGACTTGTCTCCCAATAGTCATACCATGGTTAGGGCTAGGTCCACGGCCAAGTATTTTCAATTTCAGTTTCAATAAGAGTAGCAAAAACATTAAACATGGCATGGGAGCCTAGATAAAATGGTTATTACATATATTCCCCTAACATAAAAATATATTTTAATATATATACAATATCTTAAATATATAAAGTATATATTAATATGTATTAGAGAATTCATGCCTAGTGTCTGTCCCAGAACAATTGAGTTAATTTGATATAGGGTATTTGTTTCTGATACTGTAATTATTAATAATTGGGGCACAAAAAAGCTAATGACTTCTGTGCAAGTGATCACATTAATGCTAGCAGGTAGTTAGTACCTTACCTCATTGCAGTGCAGATTTTTTTAATAGACTTTTGTTTATCCTGATAGTTAATTGAAAATTCACTCATATTTGGTTAACTATTTTAAAGTAGAAATAATACATTTCTGGTAATTATCAGAAATAACTTTTCATAGGACAAGTCTAGAGGAAAGCAGAACTATGTTGTTAAAGCGCATAGTGGTTGGGGGAAATGATTTAATGTAATGCAGATATTGAATGATTGTGTACGCATAAATATACCCTTCAAGCAAAGAGGTAAGAGCATTTCATTGAAAAGGGAGTAAAGTTCTAGAAGTTTAAGCTATGTCCTTCTAATGAAAACTTAGCATATCAACACAGATCAGTTTCCTGGCAATAAGAGTACATTTTAATAGATCCCTAATGTACTTAGAGTGTAAAATAAGGAATGTGTTTATACTGTCTTCATGATTCAGTGGAGCTCACAATGTCATTAATAGGTACCTCACACGTGGGGCCCACTGTGTTTAACAGTAGTGAGCATCTCTACGATTTAGGATGGTTTAGAATGTGGCTACCCATTAAAAAAAAAAAGGATTGAACTGGAGATGAGTGGTATAGTTTTAACAAATGCCCCATAGCTTATAAAGCAAGTCAGCCTCCATTAAAATCACACTTTTGAGAAAAAGTTCATTTATTTTTATTTCTTGATACAACTTACAAATAAGTTAAAACTTTTCTCTATCGTCATACCATCCACTATATGGACAATATATAATTTCAAGAAAGTGGAAATTTAAAGAGATGCATTCCGTTTTCAAACTAGTCACTTTATGATCTTTAAACTTTTTTTCTGTTTTATGTATGATAAATCAGTATTTTAACAGTAAAGAGTTTCAACGTAAAATTGCTGATCTTCCCTATGTATTAATGGGCACACATTTTACTTGCTTAATTGTATGATGTAGGAAGATTAACAGATATAATTAGTAGCTTCAAATGAAATTAGCAGTCTACAAATTCAATGCAATCACTTTTATATAGTTGGAAGCTTCTGAATTTGATTTTTGCTTTGAATTTTTTCCTGTATTACTACATATGTATTGTTTTTTTGTTTTTGTTTTTTTTGTCATGCTATTGATACTTTTCTAAAAGTTTTTACTGGTTGTGGTTCTTAGAATATGCAATTACACAGATTTCATGAAATAGCGCATATATAGAATTGTGGATTTACTATTTTATTTCAAGCTGGCAGAAAAGTAGTTAATGTAAGTGTTGGAACGTTAAACAAGTGACCACAGAGTTCCAGATGACCATCAAAGTGACATTTAAAATATTACTAGGGTGACTTTACACTCCTTTTGAGTTTTAAATCTCTTCAAAGTTGGAGGCTGTACAATGTATTTCATACCTTTTAGTGGTTGAAAGGTAGGAGTGCAGTGTGTGTGTGGTCTGAGTTTTTGTGGACGTGATCTGCATTTAATCTAGGGAAATTAATTCCCTAAGCTGCTGGCAGGCAGCATGTACTTGTTAATTATTCAGGTGGATGACAAATGCAGAGCAGAGGTTCTCGCAAAGACAAAGTTTGTATGATGCGTGTTTAGTAACTGATAGACCTGGCATTCCGTGGTGTCTTATTCAGTGCTAATCCTAATAAGCTGCCTGGTGAGATGAACGCCTTTCTCCTATCCTCTGCAGAGAAAACAGAGATCTGAAAGAACTTCATTATGGCAATAAATCCTGGGCTTCGTGGTTTTCTTGGTGAAAAGGTATGTTGTCCAGATGAATAACAGCAGAAAGTTAGGATGCTGGTGTGATATTGAGTCTTAAAGCAAATAAAGCTTTACCCTAAGCCATGGCCATTGTCTTTTTTCTGTTGTGAAGGTGATTCCAGATTAATTTTGTGAATCTAGTGTACATAAAGTGTAGATCTTCAATTTAAATCAGTAGCATACCACAGGCAGTGCTATGGTTTTGAGTTTCAAGTGGTAGGAAAACTCCCTTTCTCCCCTGGTCTAATATGGTCAGGTTTCTTTCGTACATCCCTGTGCCAATAGGTTTTATTAGGATGGGAAGATTTCCCATGGGAATCTTGGTGTTCCTTTTTAAAACTTCTAGACCTAGAGTCTGCCTTCTTTCTGCCATTGCTAAATAAACTATGCAAAGAATTGATTAGGCCAGCTCTAAAGTACTGCTTGGCCAATTCTTAGATCTTGGTTGTTGTGACTATATTTAACTCTTCTAGTTTATTTTCCCTCTTCTTAAATGTTCAGACTTGAGTGATGTAACACCCAAATCAAAGTTTAGCTAAGCCAATTCAGTTTCAAAAACCTCAAGCTAGATTTGGACACTAATGGTGAGAACTGTGAATGGGTTTAGTACTAAACCATGAATCAAGAGCCTAGGCTTCTAGCTCAGGTCCTGTCATTAATCAGAGCTGTGATCTGTGCATGTAATTAAGTCTTTCCTCATATAGGAAATGATAGTGTTGCACTAAATGTGTAATCTATATTTCTATGATTATTTTACTCTTTTCATATATAATTTTTTGCATTGTAAACTCATACCCATCATCAGGCACTCTTATTTTTTTTTAATTTAAAAATTTATCTGAGGAAAGCAAGCTCATAATATTTGTTATTTTGTAAGGATAACTTTAAGTGAATAATAGTTGAAAAACTGATTTTTCTTAAAATAACATTCAACTCTGACTTTAATAGAAAATGTTTTCAAAACTAGTTTAAACATCTTTACCAGTGATTTTCAGAATATTTTATAAAGCTGTGTACAGATATTAACTGTCTTTCAAAGAGGAAATTCTATGTTAAATCAGCATGTATTAGTCTTCTAATTTTGTAATTTTTTATCTTGCATCCTCAAATCCTTTTGGAGAAGGCAGTGGCACCCCACTCCAGTACTCTTGCCTGGAAAATCCCATGGACGGAGGAGCCTGGAAGGCTGCAGTCCGTGGGGTCACTGAGGGTCGGGTCACTGAGGGTCGGACACGACTGAGCGACTTCACTTTCACTTTTCACTTTCCTGCATTGGAGAAGGAAATGGCAACCCACTCCAGTGTTCTTGCCTGGAGAATCCCAGGGATGGGGGAGCCTGGTGGGCTGCCGTCTATAGGATCACAGAGTCGGACACAACTGAAGTGACTTATTAGCTGCAAATCCTTTTAGTTTAGAAGCAAACTACTTAAAAAACTTTTTATTTTGTTGCTCTTACACAAAATGACACACTCTTAAAATAAGCAGTTTGTAAGATTAACTCTTTCTGTTGCTACAAGTCTGCACAGAAGTCAGAAGCCTCTAGTCACCTTCCACAAGGCTGTTCATGACTGTGGACTTCTCAGCATCTCCTCTAAGCTTAGCTCCTCAGCTTGTTCTCTTAGCATTTGACTGACTCCCTGGTGAGGAATATTTTAAATGTCACTTTGATGGTCATCTGGAACTCTGCTGTCACTTGTTTAATGTTCCCAAACTTCTGTTAACTGCTTTTCTTCCAGCTTGACATGAAAATGGTAATGCCTGAGTATAACCAACACCTTAATCAAGAAATAAAACCACCAGCACCAGGAAGACATGCTCATTTCCCTCTCACATCATTTCCTTTTCCTCTCCAAGAGTAATTCTGTCTGCTAACACCATAGATGAGTTTTTCCTGATCTTGAACTTCATATAAATGGAATCATGTAGGGGGTATTCCTTTATGTTTGGCTTCTTTTGCTCAACATTATGTTTGTGAATTTAGCTTGTTTGTCATTGTAGTTTGTTCATTCTCATTGCTCTCATTGCTCCAGTTTCATTTTGAGACTGTACCACAGTATATTCATTCTAGTGTTAGACAGCATTTGAATTATTAAGGATCTGAGAGTCAGAAGTCACAGAGCTCATAAGTGGACAAACATAGATTCTAGTCAAGGTCTAATTTCAAGCTCTCTTTTTAATTGCTACATTAGTCTAAAAATAAGTTACCAAAGACAACATCTACACAATCTAAACTAAAACTATTTAATCCTTAAAATAAGCAAGAAAATGAAACTACATCAGAATAGACTTTCTGTATTTTCCCTAACTTGGTAAATGCAGGTTAAGGACTCTCAAGTGAGACTGACTTAGAAATAAAATCAGTGAAGCTGTGTAAGTTTGCGGTGGTCTTCCCTTTCCCTCAAGATTGATGGAATCTGAAAACTGGTGTTAACTGAAGTTTTATCTCATTCTTCAAATTGTCAGGGACCGAAACCAATTGCAAAGTTCGTGTGCTGCACAAAGATGCCCAGTCAAGGGAATTTTAGGAACTGACAGTGCATTTTCTAGGAGTCAAGCCTTGCACTCAGGAAGCTAAGTCTGTGCAAGGGAGAAACTTGGGGGACTTTTTTTTCCCCCCAAGTTTACACAAAAGCCCTGGTAGACAAGGTCAGGTCCAGCTTAGCTCAGATCCTGTAAGTTCTCTCTGGGACAATGGTGGGTCCCCAAGGGAGAGCCTGGACAGTTTACTCGTGGGTGAGCTTGCAGCATGCACTGCTGGCAGGTGAGCAGGAGCATCTCTGCTCCTGGGTCCCACTGTGACGCTGCTCAGCTTTGGCTCTAGTATAAACAAGTGTCATAATGTGCATGATGTTTTAGTGCCGTAATTCATTTGGCACCAAATTTGAGAGCATAGACTCTTAAAATCTGATGAGAGTTGTGAATATATTAATATTACCACCCTTTACATGTTTTTTACATACTTGCACAATTCTGCATGTATTTCGGGGGACTCAAAAACTAGTGAATCCATCCCATGGACCCTGTGAACCCTTGGTTCATAACCCTGGCTTTAAGATTTTATCTAACATACAATAAAGGAATTGCTTCCCTCATAGCTCAGTTGGTAAAGAATCTGCCTGCAATGCAGGAGACTGGGGTTTGATCCCTAGGTCAGTAAGATCCCCTGGAGAAGGAAATGGCAACCCACTCCAGTATTCTTGCCTGGAGAATTCCATGGACAGAGGATCCTGGCAGGCTACAGTCTATGTGCTCACAAGAGTCAGACACAGCTTAGCAACTAAACGACCATAATATAAGAAAAATAGAGTTTTAATGTAAAGAAGCAGTACTAGGAAATGGTGATGCTTAGCCTTTGAATGTGCTTTGTATAAAAGAAGCTCTCTTCTCTAAAAGAAATTACATAAAATTAATGAAATTAAATAGTATTTATGATTAGCTCAAGAAATATACTTTAATAGATCAAAGTGTAATGCAAGGATATAACCATTTATATAACATGTTCAATCTAGGGGATAATTGGAAGTCATATATTGTAGGGAAAAAGCAAAATGGGAAGAACTGATATTTTGAAATTGTGTACTTAAGTGTGTACCTACCCAAATGTCTACGAATAATTAGTTTTTCACTGTTTTAATAAATGTGGAAAACTGCTAACAGACTAGCAGTAAGGTTATACCTTTACTTGGCTTATACTCTTAGAGTTTTCTATTTGTAGCCCCTAGAATCCAAACTGGGAGAAGAAAAAGGGTAAAATAATCCACCAAGGAAATGATTAGATTTCTGAAATCTACATTTTCCCCTATTTTGTTGTCCCTTATAGGAAAATAATTGATAAGTTTTGGTTTATGGGTAACATTCTACTAAGGACTTTTAAATATCAAGTATTTTAAGATAAGTACATATAACCTTGCAAATTGCAGTCACTTTTTTTATCCGTGTGAAATGGTCTGGAGGTGGTCAGTGCTCTTAGTGACTCTTTTCTCTGGGTTAATAGGGGTAATTTTATTTACAAATGACCTCCATTCAGGTCCCTTCTGATAAGGTGATTTTAAACATTCTGGATTGAGACTTAAAATGGAGAGGTAGTTTTTCCTATGCTGAATATTCATTTCAGCTTTAAACCACCAGTTTCATTTTCCCAGGAATTTAAGATACAAAGTTGAAATAGAGAGGCTTTTCTCTGACCCATTAATTAATTGAGACACTCTTACTGAAAAATTTTAATTGTGACTATTTTAAGACTTAATTTAGCAGGAAAGAAGCATTCTGAGCTATGCAAATAATTGATTTACAGAGTCATTTCTTAAGAGACTTGATATATAATGGTATCCACTGCTATATTCATAATAGGAAAACATACTTGACAATTATAACATCATTTAAATTACAAGGGCTAAAACAAAAATTTTGGTGCACTGTTATTTTGCTCATTCAATATTAATAAACAATGGTAATGCTGTTACTTTGAGTATTTCATTAAAAAACTTCAAAAGTATGAATTATCTGGAAGTTATGTCAGTCTGAATTAGTGAAAGTTCTGGAACATAAATTACTTTTAATGCATATCATCCCCTGATCTAAATTTTACAGTATAAGCAATTAGATTCAGCTTTAATAAATGTGGGAATTATTTTTAATCACACTAGAATACCAGCCCTGAATTCCAGTCTCCAGTTACATAGTATTTCTGCTGTTGATTATAAATGGGAGCTTCCAAAGTGCTGAAATACATCATTCTGTATAAAGGTAAATTTTACCTCGATGTATTTTTTCACATTATTACATAATGTGGAGCTGAACTTCAAACGACCCTGAATTATCAATTATTCTGATTTACTGGTTTCTTTATTACGTTTGAAGGGTCATCAGTAAGGTAATAAATTGTAATGCAGTGTTCCTAGTTAGGGAGTATTCAGAATCATGTGACTAAATCTTTCTGAAAACGCTAGACTCTAGATCACTTTCAGTACACTTGCTGTCACCATGCACACAGATCTGCAGGCATACACATGCCCTAGTGAAGTCTCTCAGTTGCACCTGCCAGATTCTGATGCCTGAACATTTAAAAATGTGTACCAATTTTAGCCTGTTCTCTTCCATCTTTTCTCAGTTTATAAGATGCACTTCAATAAAAAGCAACACCCACTTGTTACTGGGACTGTTAGCAGGTTTTATTTAATAATAGAAGCTATAAATTCTTACCTCTAAGATATATATATATATACACACACACACACATGAATATATATATATATGTGTGTGTGTGTATAAGCGTGTGTGTGTGTGACAAAGAGAGAGTACAGGTATATTTTAAACAAAGACTGTGTTGAGGGGACAGCATATGAATAGCAATAACTGAAAATAGTAGAACTGGAAGAGAGAAATGCAGTACAGGGATAGTATATGGATAGTGTATATAGCAATTGCAAAAGTAGTTTTAAAGGTCTTAAAATTCGTCTTTAAAGCTCTGTGTGCTGGTAGAAATTATCTTCCTAAAGTAATTGCCTCACTAGAAGATGAATGATTCACTGACCAGGTACATGAAACACATTACTGGTTGAGCCGTGTCCGACTCTTTGCGACCCCATGGACTGTAGCCCACCAGGCTCCTCCATCCATGGAATTTTCTAGGCAAGAGTACTGGAGTGGGTTGCCATTTACTTCTCCAGGGGATCTTCCCAACTCAGGGATTGAACCCAGGTCTCCCGCATTGCAGGTAGATGCTTTACCTTCTGAGCCACCAAGGAATCCCAGGTTGACCCTCTTAGTAGAATAAATATCTAAACTGAGAACCAGAGTTACATTATGGGATCTGTGCCAATCCCATTCACTTCTGTAGCTTATGTTACTATGCTTATTATGACTGCATTTATGTTCCTGTCCCATTTCTCTTTTCTGAGTTTCAGACATACTCATCCAACATCCTGTTCATGAATGTTCAAGAATCATCACCATGACCTTCCCTCCGAGACTAAACTCTTTAGCTCCTGCTAAAACCTATTCCTTCTTCCCTCTTTACTATTTAATATATGGCATCACCATTACCTCATATTTATAAGCCACAACTGAAGCATCATTCTTGGTCCCTCCACCCTCATTCTCATAGCCATATTCAATCAGGCACTGCACGCTGGTGATGCTCTCTTCTAAATAGTTATCAAATCTTCACTGTTCTCCTTTTCCACTGCCTTAACCCATCTCAGGCCACCATTATCTCTAGCCTGAATCAACCTCTTAATTGTCTTCCCTTCCTCCAGTTTTGTCTGCCCCCTCACCAGTCCATTCTCCATACGGTCATCTGCTTTTAGGACTTGATCGTGGATGAGCTTATGAGATTGCTTCCCATTGTGACAATAAGCAAAAACTCGGGAGGGACAGAACATAGTGCACAAGGAAGGGCTGATTCTCAGAGAATGAAGGTGAAAAGGAGAGGACTAGGAGAAACCTCTTGCCACATAGAACTTTATACAGTGGTGCTGAAGTTTCAGACTCATTAAAATACCTGGGTTCAAATCATGACTCTCTTGTTAGCCCTGTCAGTTCAGTTCAATCAGTTCAGTTTCTCAGCTGTGTCCAACTCTTTGCATCCCCATGGACTGCAGCACACCAGCTTCCCTGTCCATCATCAACTCCTGGAGCTCGCTCAAACTCATGTCCATCGAGTTGGTGATGCCATCCAACCATCTCATCTTCTGTTGTCCCCTTCTCCTCCTGCCTTCAAACTTTTCCAGCATCAAGGTCTTTTCCATTGAGTCAATTCTTCCTATCAGGTTGCCAAAGTGTTGGAGTTTCAGCTTCAGCATCAGTCCTGCCAATGAATATTCAGGAACTGATTTCCTATGGGATGAACTGGTTGGCTCTCCTTGCAGTCCAAGGGACTCTCAAGAGTCTTCTCCAACTCTTAGCCCTGTAACTGTGAACAACTTGCTTAGCCTTTGGAACACTGGTCTCTGCATCTGTAAAATGAAGATAAATATAGAAATTAACTTATAGGACTGCATAGAAGACCAAGTGAATAACCTTGCAAGTGCTCAGAAAATATTAGCTGCTCCTATTACTTTTATTGGGCTTCCCAGGTGGCTCACTGGTAATGAATCTGCCTGCCAATGCAGGAGATGCGAGTTTGATCCCTGGGTCAGGAAGATTCCCTGGAGGAGGAGGACATGGTTACCCACTCTAGTATTCTTGCCTGGGAAATTCCATGGACAGAGGAGTTTGGCGGGCTACAGTCCATGGGGTCACAAAGAGTTGGACACAACTAAGCTCTCTCAGGTGTGCATGAACACACACACATTATTTTTATTTGCATACCATCTAGGAGGGAGATAGTTGAGGCAATGCCAGGAGACCTTTGAGTAGCCAAAGAGGAAGAACACAGCAAGCATGTCATGTAGCTTCTGCTGCTGGCATAGCCGGAAGTGGGAACCGATGTGGGAACAGAGGCACTGAACTGACTGTAAAGGGCGTGGCTCCTGAGCGTGTGCAGTTGACAGTTTATCCTAAGACAGACTTGGACTCAAATAAAAAAAAACAACTTACATCAATTGTATAATATTTCTGGTTTCCCCTCCCCCACACACACTCCAAGTCTGATTTGTCCAGATAACAGCTTAATTTCTTCCCATTCATCCTTGTGTAAAAGGGTATTTTTGCCTGGTAAATTATCATCGTTCCATTTGGTAGTCTGCAGGTATTTATTAAGTGTAGCAATGATACACTTATAAGGAATTGAAGCTAAAAGAAACTATTAAGTACCAGTATCTAGTAAGGAGCATGTTCTACAGATGAAAATTCCGGTAAGGTATTGAGGATAGGATACAACTTCTGTATGCCCTGATTCAGCAGTCAGCCCTACAAATCAAGCATCAGTGATGAAAGGGATACTCTTGCACCAGAGCCTAGTTCCCTGTTTGGCTACTCCACTGGCCTCCAAAGGTGAGCTTTTTTCCTGTGCATATTGCCAGTGCTGTCTCTCTCTCGGAACTGGCTGGCCAAAGGTCAATAGAGCTCCCACACTTCTACTTCCTCAGGAGCTTTTGTAGTCTGAGAGCCTGCTCTGTTTGACCTCTTCTTGGCTATGCTGAGATCTCACCTGGCGGTGATGGACATGACAGCTCTGTCATTGCCCTGTGTAGACTTGCTATCAACCTTTAATATGGCGCTATTCAGTCCATTATTCTGACGCCCAGTTTACTTAAGTACAGTTATTACGAAGTTGAGTTTATCTGATATGTTTAGGCTTTCACAAGCTTTCGTGTTCTTGGGGCTAAAGGCTGCTAACTACCATTTATAGTGATAATCAGTTGTAGAGAAATAGCATCTTTGAAGATATTGCCAGAGAGCAACAGGCAAGATTTATTTGCACAGTGAAATTTTAATTGCCTTAGCTTTAGACTTTAAAGTTTTATTTTGAGGTCTGCCCTGCTCAGTCCTAAAAGAGCAGAGATTTGGCTCTGTTGAGAGTGCATAGTAAGAAGGGAATTGCAGTTGCATAATCCAGAGGTTAGCTCCAGCACATGTGGGCAAAACTGAAGGATGACTTTGTCCAGATACCCTTGTATTTGGTGGGGAAGGGGTAAGAGGGACTGCCTTATTTAGATATCCTCTGAGAGAAGCTATGACTTCTGAACTCCACAAGGGAAGAGTTTATAGCAGAAGCAATATGGAGCAAATGGCTCCTATGTGGCAGAAATGATGAAGGGAGGAACTTTAGAGAAAAAGGAGAGGAAAAACTCTAAAATTTAAATATACTGTTAACAAAAAGAACTCATAACCCTAAAGCCTTATGAAATCTGCCTTCAACAAAGAACACAAAAGGAAAAAGCAAAACTACAGAATTTTTTTTTTTTTTTTTATCAATATGGGTATCCAGCTACATTGCAGACTTACTATAGTGTCGACCATTGCATCTCAGTGTTTGGTGAGTTCATTTCTGTAAATATCGGAAGGACCTTGTTCTAACACTTTCAGTTATAACAAGGTCCTTGAGCGTCAAGTAGAGTTGAGCATTATGGTATGGCTTTCATATCATTGCAGAAATTTATAGAAGTGTCATAGTGATTTTTAAAAGCCTGTTTTTATTTTCCTTCCATGCTCCTTTTACTTCCAAGAATGATTCCATTTCAGTTCTTGTGGGTAAAAGTCCAAAAGTTACTGCCTTTGTGATTAATCTTATTTGAGAATCCTCTTCAACTACCCTGTGGTGAGTTGTAGAAAATTTGTGTGCAGTGAACTTGTCAAAAACAAACCACAGATTACTTCTGTGGCTCTTTTTGTTTCTAAAAACTGCTGAGTGCTTTAGTGCAAGCATCTTACATTTAGAGAAAACATGAAATAAAAATGCATTAGCCAGAGGCCAGAATGGAACCTTAGTGCTGGTGTGCCTCTGCTGAGATAGTGTTGGATGCCAGTTGGCCAGACTCAGGAACATTTAGATTTTGTTTCTGAGAGGAAGCAGTGCATAGCCATAAGCCACATTAAGTTCATTAGGTGCAAATGCTACATGACACAGTTAATATGGTGACAGAAATAAACTCTTCAGTGACTCAATTCTAGTGGCACCAATTTTAACCAATTTATCAGACAATTGAGTATGTTCTGCACTTGGGATGGGTTTTAAAAATATGGTGTCCATTTTCTTGTTTGGCTTATTGGACTTTGCAGACCCAGTTTAGTTTGTGAAGATGCAGATATGTATTCACTAAGCATGTCAGCACTGATAGTTGGGGTTGCTCTCTTGCTAGTGTTTAAGGGAGGTTTTACTAACCAACCTAGGAATGCGTCTAGAAGGGGGTTTATGATGTGGTAAAGCCTCTAATGTGTCTTCGAGGAGAGTGTATGTGTATGTATGTGTATATGTATGTGTGTTTGCTTTCAGTAACCTGTATGTTTGTAACCTGTAGGTTTGTGTAAGAAACATAAAGGTTAAAAATTACCAGGCATAGCATCATACAAATTGGATTACAGTCGTGTTTGTTAAGTGCTGAGATAAAAGTGTAATTTGTTTTGCAAATAATCACATCACCCGTGTAACTAAGTAACATTACATTCTGTCACTTAAAATTAATGCTCCTTGGAAGAAATACTTTATCAAAAGAAATCCCTGAAGTATGGTCCTTTCACTCCATTTTAAAGATGAGAAAACAGAGTAAGAACAGTATAGTAAGAAAACAGGAAGAAAGTTCCATAATGGTGACTGTTGACACAGTCTGGCTTTTTGGATGACTACCTTTATGACTTAGGAAGCAAAGTGGTCAGTTCCCAACTACTCATTGCTTACTTTTCTCTGGTTTTAACTGAATCTTTCAACTAGCTGATGTGGATTGCCAAGGCAGAGCAAAAACTACTCCTTGTGTAGCAACTCAGACAATGCTAGATAAATATGCGGGTAAATCACAGCACCAGGCGATAGCTAGGGTTAATTAGTCCCAAGTTAGCACTAGTTGTAGCAACTGATGCTGTGTTAAGAAGTGCAGGGGTACATATTGAACATGGATTGTTAAAAGGAAAAAAAATTGATCAAACTTCTAGTCCTAAAACAAAATCTTGGTTAAAAAACAGTTTAGTAATGACATGGGGCAGACTGGTGTGTCTTTGCTAGTTTACATGACTACTGTCAAGGTTGTTTCCATTAGGAAATAGATTAGATGGAGAGATGTCTGTTCCTTCTTCTTGGAAACCTAGATATTAAAGATATATGCACTCCTCTGACTGTGATTTTGGAATAGTTACATAAAATAAAGTCAACCAAAGGTAGCAACCAGCTTTCTTTAAGTACAATAGAAAGGGCGAGTCTGTATGACCTGTTTTTGTCCTGGCTATGATCAAAGTTTCAAATTCTTGTTGAAGGTATTTCCTTATACTGATATGTAAACACCCTCATCCAAGATTGACTTTTCCTCCCCCTTCATAAAACTTAGGAAATTATTTCATAAGAAAAACTAGTATTAATTTCTAAAGCTAATGGACACTATTTTGAGGGAAGTAAGCATATCCTTACCTGTAGCATATGAATTGACTACCAAAATTGTTCCACGAATAACAGCAGGAATTCAGAAGAGAGATTTTTTTCTGCTGAACTTCTTGCCAAAGGCTAACTTGCCAACTCAGTTCCATATTTGTAATTCAGTGTAAGTTCATCCCATGTTTGTGAGTCAGGCTGATCCTAACTGGATTGCAGTGAAATTATTAGGATTGCTATGTATCAGATGTTTGTTAATCAAAATAAATAAAAAGAAGAAATAAATCGTTAGCAACTCATTTGGCTAAGCAGTTGAACCTTTTGAAAAATTCGAAATATACCTTATACTGCCAAAGGAGACTGTTCTTAAATGAAGAGAGAAGCTGTTACTTAAGCACAAGGTAATGATGATAATCTGTAATTCTTAAAGATCATTTTATCTTCGGGAAATTATTTGAGAAGGCAGATCTTAATGATCGTCTTGCCTCAGGACTCATACACAGAAGTCTAAACAGTGTGCCTCAGTTTGCCCCCCAAAATATTATAAAACCAAGAATACCATAGAATTTCCTGATATTTCAATTCAGAATGCTACCAAAACCACATCTTCTTTCTCCCTTAACACTGTGAATAAAATGAATATCTCAAATGGTCCATCTGAGAATGAGCATGCACATGAACTTATGTGTGTGCGTGCACAGCAGGGTCCCTGCATGCACCTTTCGGAGTGGCTTGGGGATGCTGGGCTCTCTCTTCCATTTGAATGGCACTGGCTCTTGTGTCTTCACTTTCTCTGGTGCCCCTGGGCAGAGTTCAAGATTGCAGGTGTGGGTTTACCCAGGCCCACTTTCGAGCTGGACTCTTCACTATGGGAGCCCCTTTGGCACCTTCCTGTCCATCACAGGGCTGGGCAATTCAGAGATCAAGTTAGATACCCAGCTGTGGCTTCATGCAGTGGAAAAAATATATTTTCTACAAAGTAGTAGAAGTTTAAAATGATGTGTTTATAAATTAGCAAACTGGCTTTCCATTTTATTTCTCACTTTCCTTATGTTAACACTTTTTGAGATTTAAAATTCTTTGCCGGAAGCACAGTACACGGTACTTTACACCGGTACGGTGTAAAGTGGCAAGCTGCAGGAGCAATGGCAAAAATATAGATGCACGCACAATTGTTTTTTTAATTCTTAGATAAAATAGAATAAATTCAAGATTGAACTGCTTTGTAAATTACTGGTTTCAGGGACTTCCATCCAGTGAAAAATGCCTGTCCTCCTGTCAGAACTAGAGGAGGGAGCTAAGCCATCTCCCCTTTCACCGATGGCTAATTAGACTCCCAGGGCAACTGGTTGTGCATGGCTGGAAATCACTTAAGACAATTTTGTTTTATGTGCAAAAAAACAAAGCGAAAAGTAGTTTTGAGAAACCCAGGCCTTTTAATAGCTAGTGATATTAACCACCTGTTTACTGTGCTGATGTGCTTAAAAAAAAATAAAAGAAGCATTTTGGGCAAATATTATAGCTTCATATCCAAACAAGCTATTGAATCATAAAGTAAAGCCTGTGAGTTTTCTCTTAAGAAACAAATACATTTAAGAATCTGCTGTGACAAATCAATATCAAAATGGGCACAAAATTACAAGGACAAATAGAATGTTGTTTTTGACTGGTTTGTTTATATTGAAACTATATTATTTTATGTGAAGTATGTGTAATAGAGCATTAGATTTGAAAACTCTGTGTTGAATATCATTTCTGACAGCCTTTTTTAGGGTCGCTAAAATTCCAATAATTCAGTCTAGAATTGAAGTCGATTCCAGAGAAAAATTTAATATAGTCTGCTTGCCTGCCAGCTTCCACATAGTTTCTGAGCATTGAAATGGTTTGACACATTGAAATATAAAGTGCATTTGTCATATCTATTGGTGGAGTATTTTATGTGATCGCATCTAACAAAGATCAAGTTAGAGTAAAACTTACACTATTTTTTATGTGTTTGTGAAGAGGATTTTGTTTTATCTTGTTTTCTTTACAGTCCTGATTTGATTTATTACAAAGTCCAATAAACTATTCCTAGTAATAATAAAGAAACACGTTGCCTGAACTGATTTTGAATTGCAGTGGAACATCTCTATGTTACCATAGTCATTTGCTGTTTCAAAGACCCATGTGAGTTCAGGATTGTGTCATAGAAAGGGTCTATTCTCTAGCAAATAGAGATTGTGTAATTAGAGGAAAGCCTTTAAATCTCTTGAACCGCAGTTTTCTCATATATAAATAGGAGTGATATTAATAACTTTGCAAAGTTTTGGGCTTTTTTTTTGTTAACGATTCAAGATGTTACATGTATAACCCTAACTCTATGCCTACTGCTGCTGCTGCTGCTTCAGTCATGTCTGACTCTGTGCGACCCCGTAGATGGCAGCCCAACAGGCTCCTCCGTCCCTGGGATTCTCTAGGCAAGAACACTGGAGTGGGTTGCCATTTCCTTCTCCAGTGCATGAAAATGAAAAGTGAAAGTGAAGCCGCTCAGTCGTGTCTGACTCTTAGTGACCCCATGGACTGCAGCCCACCAGGTTCCTCTGTCCATGGAATTTTCCAAGCAAGAGTACTGGAGTGGGGTGCCATCACCTTCTCCACTACACCTACTACAGAGCACTTACTCTCTAAAAAACTTTCTTATATCCATATGGCTTCTGGAAATTACATTCATAGAATGAATAGAATAAAATATACAGAATATATATATATCAGTATTCCAGGAAATATTGAAATGAGATTCCAGTACAGTTTATTTTTGTAAAATACTACATTAGTTATTGCAAAGATAACATGCTTTTCTAGTATATATTCGATCATGGATACTTGCTTATATATTTGAGTATTCTGGGATTTCTTGTGGTGAGGGTATAATGATAAAGTTGACTCTGTTTTAGATTATTTTACTGAACACAGATTAAACTGGGATGGACCTTTGCATTATGCAGCAATGCTGTTTATGAAAGTATGAAAATCTCATGTTTATGTTCAGTCATGTACACATAACCTCTATCTGTAGTTCAGATATTGATTTTAATAGTTATAAATACAAGTAGGCAAATGTATAAATACAACTTGAACAGAAGACTATTTCTGTGTCCTGGCTAAGAGCTCCTAGTTATAGTGTTTGACTGAAACTGTTAAACAATATATTATGTTGAGTGAGGAGTCCTGTTAAGCAGAACTGATTTCAAGACACTAATCATTTAATATTCAATTTATTTAACAAATATGTTATGTGGAAACATATATGTTAAGATTACACACATGTATATATTTATTTGAATACTTAAAGATATTAAATATTTTCATATTTAGCCTATAGGTTTTAATGTATGACTGTTTTATGATCTGCCTATGTAATATAAAATGATTTGACAGGGTTGTAAGTTAAACATGCAATGAGTAGCCAAGACTAACAAGTCCCTGTGTGTGTTCTGCTGAACTCAAGTTCAACAGTGTTAATAAAAATTATGTAAAGAAGGTTTCCAGGTTGAAATAAGTTTGGAAAACTTTGAGTTAAGCCATTTTCTCAGTAGGATTTCTGAAAGCACCAAAATTTCTTGACATATTACAAGGTAATAGACCATGGGAGGGTTGTGATGCGCTGTTTCCTTAACCTTTTTTTAACACAAAAAACTTTTCAGTTTTTTGGAGTATCTTACAGCACTTATTAGGACATACTTTGGGAAACTGAAGTTTGAATGGAATGTGCTATATAAATTTCTATATCAGTAGATACAATCAGGGGTTGGGAGCCACCCCATCGTTTTGAACAGAGAGAAATTAATAAACAAGATTAACTAGGTACAGTGTTGTTAGCTAGTAACTGAGAGGATAAAATGAGAACATGGACAAATCATGTAATTACAATGTGGAAAGCTAGTACCACCACCAGGACGAGGGGAGACAAGAGAAGAGGTTGAAATTAGTAATATTTAGAAACTTAGAGAGACCTCATAAAGTTGAAACTCAGAATTCTGAAGAGGAGACATGGACCAGTTTGTGCTGGTGTCTCTGGGGAGGCAGATGAGGCTGATGCTGCAGTGTTAGAAAAACAGCAAACTGTGTTCAGCTCCCACCATTGGAGGGAATTGCCCCTGTTGAGGTGAAGAGACGCTGCTGGGTTGATGCTAACAGAACCACCAGGAAGCCCACAGAGAGCATCTCCATTCCCCTTTCAGCCCTGCAGTCTCCCCTTAATGCCTCCTATGACATTGCCTTCCACAGAGCATCTGGCTGAGCAGAAATGGGGTTTGCAGAGACCCAGTCCCTCAGGGGAGAGTGTAGAAGGAAGGTTCTGAGGCTGATAAAACAGCTTAATTGGCACAGCTGCTCTGTAAGAATCCAGACTTTTATAAAGAAATGTTAGAATTATTTTCAAAATGGTCCTGTTTTCATCTTAGACTGAATTGACTGTAGTAATTCACAGAGCGGAGCAACTCACTTTGTAATTTGTATCTCCAGGAGCAGTCTTTTATTACTGTACTGCTATTCTATTAATGTACGGGTTTTCTGAAACAAAACAAGCGGGTTAGTTTAAACTTACTTTGAAACATGAGAAAATACATTGCTGAAGGCCTGCACGGTCCCTAACTTTGTAAAGCTATTCAGTTCATTTCTTCTACTGCTTCTTGGGATTCATATGCAGAGAGGCATTTGAAATCAAATGCACATAGATTCAAGCAGAAAGATGCTCTGCTACTGAAAATAATAGGGTGATAAGGTGACTGGCTTACAGAAGGCTTGGGTATTTGACAAACTTTGTGGGTTATTCAAAGGGTGCACCTCGTAAGAGTCATCAGTAATGACTGAGAAATGCAATCACACAAATGCAATCAACAGATGAGAACTTCCTTCTCCTTCTGAGCCTTACATTTACTTAACGCTGCAGCAGTAAGAGTTTTAGCAGGCATATTTTGAGTTTATCATACATATGTGGTGTTCATGTTAAATTCTACTTACAAAATCCACTTTTACATTTGTAATAGCCTAGGGGAAAGCTAGGCAGGATTGTAAGTCAAGAAATTGAGGAAGCAACTTCTATGAAAGAGGTCTCAGCAATAGAACATGCAACATCTAGAGACTGTACATGTATTAGGTTAGGTTATAGTGCTGTAATTAAAAGATGCAAAAAGTTTGTAACAAAATGAAGAGAAACCTGAGGATACAGGCTGTAGAAAATTTGACTTTAGAATATGGAAGGGGAAGGTGGCCATGACCGCAACAAACCATTCGGGGATGATGGAGAATAAGATTCCTCTGTCAAGGACTTGAGAGAATAGAATTTGTACAATGAACAATAGTAGTGACTTTACGAGCATTATAGAGTGCTTATCATGATTCAGTCTTGGTTCAGAGTGCTTTGGGTATATTAGGTAAAGATTAATATTGTAAAGGGATTGGAGAAATGCCCTGAAGACTGTGGGCTGAGGAAGCTGTTGGCTTTGACCTTTGGCGGGTTATTTGGAACTTCTGGTAGAACCATTTTAACACAGTGAAAGTATTAGAAACTAGGTTTCATATGTTTAAAGAGAGAAGAATCAGTAAGAAGGTAGATACAGTGAATTTAGGTTGCTCTTCCCGTAGCTTTGTCAGCTGCTTTGGGAGGATAAAGCAATGTGATGATGAAGGGACAGTATATTGTCCTATAAGGGGTTAGGTCTTAGCAAAAAGATGTTGAGTGTAGTAAGTAACTAAGAAATGCGTGCTATTTAACGATCATCCATTTGAGTTTTTAGAATGTGAAAATATCTTTTGAAAGCTTTTTTTTTTTCTCACTGTTTTCTGTAAGATGGTCATCCTTCTGTATTGATTATATTAACATGCAGTCTATCAAGTTTTGTTTTGGTAGAAACTTTGATTAGTTTCCCTGACGTTTTTGAGTAGTGGCTTATAACGAAGACTTTTTGAAAAATGTTATGAAGGTGACCTGCTTCTGTCTAATGGCATAGTTTAACTTACAGTTTGGGACAAAGCTTTCTGTTAGCTCCTTGATTTGTAAGTTAAAGTAAATTTCATAGACTTCAGGAGGTCTCTGTTCTTTGTCACTCAGTCCTGTCCAGCTCTTTTTGATCCCATGTAGCCCGTCAGGCTCCTCTGTCCATGGGGATTCTCCAAGCAAGAACACGGGAGTGGGTTGCCATACCCTTCTCTGCGGGATCTTCCGAACCCAGGGATCAAACCCAGGTCTCTAAGTGGTCTTTTCTAGCAAAAGGACCTCTTTATTTTTAGTAGACTTCAAGGTCTGTCTCAAATATTTGAATAGGTCAGTATCCATTATTTTTAATACACAGATGAGAACCACTTCCAAATTGTCATTTTAAAACAACGAAAAAGTTCAAATTCCAATTTTTGTAAGCTACTGGGGTGCCTTTCAGTGGATTTTTGGAGAAACTCGTTCCAAACACCAGTCTGCTCAGTAAGGATAGCCTTCTCGTTGAGTCACAAAGGGTTACACCTCAACACTTTACTGAACCATCTCCGTATAGACTTAGTTAATATTCTAGAAGTTAGACAAAATACATGAAACTTTCTGCTCAATGTGAAACTACCTTTGATTTATTTTATAACAAGAGCTAACCCTTGTTAGAAATTGTGTTTAGTAATTTGCATAATTCCTCGAACACTTTCCTAGATGAACATGTGTTGTGTTTCAAATAAGAATCAAGTATAAGTAACTTCTGAAATAAATAAGCAAATAAATATATATATGTACGTGCATATACACATATGCACATATAGTTATATATATGCACATAAATATGTTTGCATATATAATCTCTCATAATTTATTTGATGGACTGTTTATGAATGTCTTCCTTTAAAATAACTTACAATACATGACTAAGATAAATTAGAGTGATGCTAGCTGCTTTAACAAATCCTAAAACTTCAACTTAGTGCCATAGTTTCTTACTTTAGAATTTTTCAATATGTGTTTTCCTGGTGGACAGGAAGTTACTTCTTCTACCAGTAACTTCAGAGACCCAAACTGACAGAAGCTATGCCAGGCGTCCAGAATCATTCTGAGTGTTGTCTCTGTCCTAGTTTGCTAGGAGCAAGAAGAGCAAGTAGCATTCATGTGAGGAAGCTTCTAATGGGCCAGGCCCATAAGTAGCACACATCTCTTCTGTTCATAGTCTGTGGGTTGGAACATAGGCACATGGCCACATTCAATTGCAAGTGAATCATGTCCAGGAAGAGAAAGAGATCTCGTAGGTAGTGGCCAAAATAATACTGACTTTTGGAAAGTTTCAATAAGTCATTGCTTTGTAATAGAAAATCACATAGACTAGGCTGTTTATAATTATGTACTTCCCTAATATATATAAATAATGTGTAGTCATATATATTAGTATCACAGCATTATTTTTATATTGTAATGTGAAATGGAGTGGAGACGAGGCTTGAGGGTATTTTGACTAGTTTACATGCATTCCAGGCAGAAAATATTTGAGAGATATTGTTATACATCTAGATTTACATGAAACTGAGAAGTATCTCTGAGGGTTTACTTCTTTTTTGGGGGAGGGTGGTTCTCTTGTGATTTTTAGTAACTACCATCACAACAGAGAAATGGTCTTGCTGTTGAAAAGCTTGTATTAATGCGGATGACAAGAGTTGGCTGTGGACTGAGTCTGGTGTTACTGGTGGTTTTTTGTATTATGGTGCTGGGATTATTTAGATTTGATTGTATTATGGAGTAGCCAAATCTGTGTTTTGCAGAAATCAAGGGCTTTTTGAAGACTTGCTCATTCCTTAGACAGCAATGTAGAAAGCCACCTGTAAAAGGCTATGTTTCTGAGAACAAATAAAATCCTATTGAAATTTAGATCTTCTTATTTAAAGTAAATTTACATATTTTTATTAAGCAAAATCATAATTAACACTTCCATTGATATTACATACCTGAAATATTGTGGTTGTAATCAATTAATGCCATCAGAGATGAGTGAAAGCAGCAAATTGATTTAGTATCAGAATCTTGCTGACATTTTTGTCTGTCGGTTGACTAATTTTTTTTCTTTTCACTTCCATATCAACCAGTATAGAAATAAGCTAAGTTTATGCTCCCAATATCTATACAATTTAGTCACAGTTGATTAATAGATAAAAGTTAGTTAGGATTATTTACAGGTGAAAACGGTCATTATTTCTTTAAGGGCAACATTTATATCAAGAGTTAAACTAGGCCTTAAATTTAGAGTTGCATTTTCTAGTCCACTCTCCCATTTTCTTGCAGAGAAATTATCCTGAATGACTCCCACACAGTGAGTTTTTGTCTTTCTTTCTCCCCCAGGTCAAGTATTAATGGTCTCTGTCACATTTTATTTTCACATATTCAAAAATCCTTAAAAGTTATTGATAGATCATATTACAGTATTGTCAACATAAAGATGGAGTATCATCAACAAGTATCTTCAGATATGGTAATTAGAGTAGGAAACTGTACTCTCAAGGAAAAAATGGACATTTTTCAAATAAGTATTTTTGGATTAACTGATTTAATAAGACCTCTATAATAAACTCCTAGAATGTTTATAGCCCCCACTGTCATTCAGGAAGGAAGGGACTATACATATTTTACCTGTAAAATTCACAGAAAATGCTAATCTTGCCCTCCTATTCCCTTTCATCCATCTTCTTTGAAACTTCCTCATCAACCACTGTTTATCTTCCATACAGTTTACCTTATGTTGAAGAAGGCAAGATATATATTTCAGCTTTTTAAAAATCTTTACAGAATCTACAAATCTGCAAATTAAAAAAAAAAAGCAAAACATTTTTGTTATACATATGCTTGTTATTTCAGTAAGATCAACAAAATGTTTAGGAGCCCAAACAAATTCATTAATTATCTTTTGTATTCAGGGCAAAATATAGCAGGCAAGTTGAAAAATGAATTGTTTATTTTTGGAGGGGCTGGGAATGAAGAACAATGAAACTTCCAAATAAAAGTAGTGTTGGACCTTTTTGCTGTGGATTTGAAAATAAGTCCAGAAGGCTGAGCTTAATATAACATGTGGCAGGTGGCCTGCGTTTGCCTGGAGAATTCCTTTAGGGCAAGACAGCTCAGCAAACACATAAATCCTTTTTTCTCTGTTATCTAGTAGCACATTTAGTTGCCATGGGGATTTTATTTATGCAGCAGATCCTCTGCAGTTCAGTTTGTGCCTAAAGTTTAACCATACAGCTGTTACCGTAAATGCTACATGGCAATATTTTCCAAACACAGACCCTAGAACAAAAAGAACATTTTTTTTCCAGCATTGATTTTGCTTTTTATGTTATGAAACATCTTAGTAAAGGATTACTATATACCATGAAAACTTTACAAGTTCCAGCCTAGCAGTTGATATCATTTAATATTACTTAAATTGTTCAATTGCAAGTACATTATATGAAAATCTGGCAAATATATTTTTGGCTAGGACAAAATTTTGCAAATTTAACTAGATAGCTATTATTTCTCTGTATAGTTAAGGTGATTTTATTTTTTATTTTTTTGTCAGTTCTGTTACTTCTTGAAGTCGTTTATATCAAATGAAAAGACAGAAATAACTTGCTACTGTATAATTTCTCACTTCCACAGCTCTTCGAACACTTTTTTACCAACTATTTTTAGTGGAGGAGAAAGGAAAACAAGATAGAAAAATAGTGATTGCTTTCACAACAATCAAGGGATATCTAAGTTTCTCTAGCTCTGGGCTAGGTCCTGATTTGGAATGCATTGCTTTTGTTTAGTCCTGATTTGTACTACACCAGATAAATCACCAGTATGTCTCCTTTGTGTGAACAGCATGGATTGGTCAATGAAAAGGGGAACTGATGCTTTTAAATGGAGTACATAAAATTATCTCACACCATCTGTGAGGCAGTGCACCAGGAAAAAGTGATGAAAGGAGAACTTGAAATCCAGGTAAAGTTGCTTCCTTATAAGGAAAGTAAAGCATTCAGAATCAAGACATATTGTTTGCATATGGTTCAACTCTCACATTTGTACATGACTACTGGAAAAACCATAGTTTAGACACTATGAACCTTTGTCGACAAAAAGATGTCTCTGCTTTTTAATGTGCTGTCTAGGTTTGTTATAGCTTTTCTTCCAAGGAGCAAGCATCTTTTAATTTCATGGCTGCAATCAACATCCACAGTGATTTTGGTGCCCAAGAAAGTTAAATTTGCCACTGTTTAAAGTTTCTCCCCATCTACTTGCATGAACTGATGGGACTGGATAACATGATCTTCATTTTTTGAATGCTGAGTTTTAAGCCAGCTTTTTCACTCTGCTCTTTCACCCTCATCAAGAGGTTCTTTTCGTTCCTCTTCGCTTTCTGCCATAAAGGTGATGTCATATGCATATCTGAGGTTGTTGACATTTCTCGTGGTAGTCTTGATTCCAGCTTGTGATTCATCCAGCCTGGCATTTCATATGATGTACTCTGCATAGAAGTTAAATAACCAGGGGTACTGAAGACAATATATTTATCCATTTTACTTGTGTATTCCCACCAACTCGGAAAGTTACCTAGTCCATAGTAGGTGCTTGTTAATGTGCTTGTTAAATGAATGTGTCAAATCCATTTAAAAGGATACCTTTTAACATTTTAGCAGTCAGAATTGCTAATAAACTGAGACTTCAGGTTTCTTCCACTTTCTCTCTGCTATAACCTCTTTTAAAGAAAAATGTCTTCCAGTTCTGTGAGGGTCATGTAAGATATTGTAGAAATAGGAAGGGTAATAGAGGCAATATATAAAGTAGGGTATGAAAAAGAAAAGGATCTGAATTGAAAAATTACCGAAGCTTGAATGGCCAATTGCAGAGAAACCGATATACTGGAGAAAAACCAAGAGTGAAATAAAAATGGATTCCAAGGATTTGATTATACTTGATGTGAAAATTGTATCACCTCTTATTAGAGGTGGAAAATCCATTAGTTGTCACCTTGCTACTTGGATAAGGTATAGAAGTTTATCTTTGAGATAACATGTACTTTTCTGTGCGTACATTAACAGTATTTATTAGGTAAGATTTCCATATGCATAAATGATATTACAACATAAATATATTAGTATTAACATAGGGGAGAAACAAACACATTGGATTTTTTTTCAAATGTAATTGGTAGCGGTTTGTATTGAGCTATGATTGGATTATTTTATTTGTATAAACATTTGCATAGGAACAGCACAGGCTATAAAGAAATGTACTTATGTTTCTGGCCTAGACAAACTGTCGTACATTTTCCCCTTGCTTGCTTTATACCAACTGCTACAGTTTGAATTTCTGATGGTATTTCTAAGTTGCATCGTAAATATGTACAATGAATAGTTTTCGTAGTTTTTCAATAAAAGTGAGAAACTTAGCTACATGATCACCACCTTTCCCTAGACAAGGGAAAAATTAGATGGACTTACCAAATTCAATTTGAATAACTAACAAAGATGAGGCTTATAATGTCTGGGATGAGACATTACCATGGAAATCAATGACATTTAATTTCTACTCAATTCAAAGGCCTTTCATTTTTAATTGATCTACATTTTGCAAAACAGAGGTCACTAAAATGACAGTTTGGGGTTTTGGTTCTAACATTGCTACTTTCAGTAATGCTGGACAGGTGTTCTGAGGAGCTTTGGTCTGTCTAGTTCTCAGCCTGATGCTATAGACTATTTAGTGTGTAATAGCCTACAAGTTTCACTCTTACCACAAAGCCTGACAGATCAGAAATACCCTACAGTTATTAAGGAGATTGAGATGTTATGAGTCAGCAAGAGAGGACTGAAGGGAAGAAGTTTCAGAATAAAACAATTTAAGGGCCTGTTTACCACAGATAAATGTTTTACTGAAGTCGGTAAGAAGTCATGTACATATTTTTATTGTGTAACTCGTGATCATAAAAATCACTAGAATGAAAGGTTTGTTTTCAGTTATTAACAGCTAAAGAAAACAAAGCAATACTTTTATTAATTGACACTTTGGGACTTTGATTTTATTTTTGAGGAAGTATTTAGGGAAAACCTAAGAATCCTGTCTAGATTGTCACTGCTGCACAGGATAAGGATATACTGCTTATCCTTCCATTTTAATATAAAGAACTGTCAGAAATAGTACTGTAAACAGTCAAGGATGACGTGTTTTAGCAGTTACTTTAGGAAATCACTAGAAGTATTTGGGATGTAGACTGGAGTAATGGAGAGTTTGGGGGAAATATGGAAAATCAGGAAATACTAGAGAAAAATGTTAAGTTTAAAACATATTAGATAAATACAAAATAGAGGAGAGAGAAAGATTAAATAATTGTGATCACATTTTGTGGCTGGGTTTCTTTTTTGGCAGCCTGAAGAGGATCAATTAGTATTAATATGCTCAAATCTGTAAGGCTACAGTGTTTCCTGTGAAGTTCTATGGGGAAAGATTGTGTGTATTTTTTTGGGAAACTAGATTTTTACTTAGGCCATTTCTGAATCTTTTTGTAACCCCTAATACTACCAGGGTAGATATTGGACACTAAAAGATTTCCTTGGAAAACCTTGAATAAGAAAGAGGACCTCTTCTATAAGGTAGAACAGTGGAATGTAAGGGGTAAGGGATGGCATCGATTCTAAAACTAGACCACTTGGGTTTGTCTCCTGGCTCCGTCTTGACCTAGTCAAGGATACTTGTCACATCGTTGCTTGGTGTCTCAATGTCCTCTTCTGTAAAATGGGGAGAATCATGCTCTTTACCTCTAAAATGTTGTGAGGATGAAATTGAATATCACATAGAACAAAGCACTTAGAACAACTATTTGATAAAAAAAATAAAGAACCATGAGGTTGATAAACGTCTGTATCATCAACAATAACATACGCTATTTGAAGATTAATGTTTTCAGGAAACCTTAACATTGCATAAAAAATCCATAGGGTGAGACTGTTCCAAGGCAGAGCATATAAATTACAGGGTAAGACACTGTCTTTTCAGCAAATTTTGTAATGCAGTGTGAAACAAGAAAGATGTTTAAACATAGTAATTTGTTTTGGAAAGGAAGAGGAGATGTTACAGGTAGAAAAGGACAAAGATGAGTTGCATAACAAGAATAAAGGCCTGGGCTACCCTGACAGTCCAGTGGTATATGCCTTGCAATGAAAAGGACACTGGTTCGATCCCTGGTCTGGGAAGATCTCACATGTCTTGGGGCAACTAAGCCAGTGCGCCAAAACTACTGAGCCCATGTCACAGAGCCCATGCTCTGCAACAAAAGAAGCCACCGCAATGAGAAGCCTGTCCTCAGAAACCAGAGAATGACCCTTGCTCCCAACAGGAGAAAGCCTTTGATCAGCAGCAAAGACCCAGCACAGCCAAAAAGAAAAAAAAAAAAGTAAAGGCCCATGGCAAGGAAAGTACCTTAGAGAACTGTTGGGAAAGAAACAACGGAAGGTAAGTCTGGAAAAGAATTATTGCCCGAAGCTAAAGGATGAGCTTCATGGACAGAATGGAGAGGAAAGAAGGGAGAGATACGTAAAGGAAGACAAAAAAGGATATACTATTTCTCCCACTAAACTTGTAGCTCCTTGAGAGCAAGGACTTTAGCTTCTTTGACTTTTTAGTGCCTAGCCCTGTGCTTATCATACAATAGATAGTTAATAACCATTTAATGAATTTATGAATGAGCTAATGTAACTATTGGATTAGTTAATAAACTTAATTCCTTGATTAATTAAATTAGCAAATAACTTATTATGAGCACTAGAAGGAAATAGGTTGTGTATGAAATATCATTTAGCTCTTAAAAGAATAAGGAGAAGTGAAATTTATTTCCAGAGAACAGAAAAATTAAGAGTCAAATTAAGGAAATAATGAAATTTGTCAGGATTGCTAAAACAAAATTATGTAAGAAAATATGGGAACGTGTTTTCTCCTTGAAATGCTTTTAAATTCAGAGGTATTAAGAATGTAGAGGCAAACATGTCTGGTGAGAAGTCAAAGTATCATTAATCAGTGAGAAAAGGCAGACTTTTTAAGTGGAAATGTTACTTATCTCTGGATTTTATAAAGAACTGACTATTTCGCTGAAACATTTTCAGAGGTTCCTAGTACATTTTCTTTAAATGAGGAAAGAGAAATGTCTGTGAGACATAGTTACTTTCTGTTTCATAAATTAAAGACCTTAGACATGTTCAAACCCAACATATAAAATAAATGTGGGACTATTATGGCAACAACTAGAAGTAGGGATTAGAGGAGGAAAACAGAAATTCTTAAACTAGAATTGTTAGGAAAGAAGGTTATAGCTTTTGTTTAATTGAACAAAAGTAGTACAGAGTTGTTAGATAATTGGGTTATTTGCTTTTAATTAGGAAAGTATAGTATATTAGATAGCATAAAGTATTTGGGGGCAACATGATTCATTCAGATCATCACTAATTTGAGCAGCATGTTCTGTAAAGGCACAGAACACAAATGGCAACTAGTGCTGCTAGTGAATTAGAAGATGAAGGTTGTGGGGAAAGTCATCATTTAGCCTTCAGCTGTATGCACAGGCCATAGATACTCCTTGAGAAATTAACTGACAGACTTAGAGTCCCATGGCCTGAAAGTTTTCAAACTAGAGTCTTCTAGTGGTGGTCAGCTGTTAAAATTTAAAAGTGAATGGCAGGTTTTTCAATTTCTCAAGTATAAAATATCCCCTAATATTTTTTTTCTTAAATGTTGATATCAAGCCCCCTTCAGTTCAGTTCAGTTGTGTCCGACTGTTTGTGACCCCATGAATTGCAGCACACCAGGCATTCCTGTCCATCACAAACTCCCAGAGTTCACTCAAACTCACATCCATTGAGTCGGTGATGCCATCCAGCCATCTCATCCTCTGTCATCCCCTTCTCCTCCTGCCCCAATCCCTCGCAGCACCAGAGTCTTTTCCAGTGAGTCAACTCTTCGCATGAGGTGGCCAAAGTATTAGAGTTTCAGCCTCAGCATCAGTCCTTCCAATGAACACCCAGAACTGGTCTCCTTTAGGATGGACTGGTTGGATCTCCTTGCAGTCCAAGGGACTTGCAAGAGTCTTCTCCAGCACCACAGTTCAAAAGCATCAATTCTTCGGCGCTCAGCTTTCTTATCTACTTGCAAATAATAGTGGAGAACAGAAAAGGATAAACAACAAACAATAAACTGCATATACTTTTTAATTCACTTGACAAATCTTTATGAGTGTCTACTGCTTGCAAGACAGAGACTAAGAACAAAACAGATGCTGCCCCTGTTTTCTAAGCTTAACTGAACTGTGGTCTCCTGGTTTTGCTGTGCTCAAAATTCCTAGAAATGTTAGAGATGTATTTTCTCAGATATTACTCAGATATTAGACTTTTATTAGCTGTGTTTAGGAGGGTGGTGGAGGCCCAGAATCTGTATTTTATCAAACACTCTGGTGAGGGTGGTGCATATGTTTGAGAAACACACATTGAGACTCGTTGGGCTGGAAGAAGACTGAACATTATTGCTGTGCTGGAAAAAGAGTGTGGTAGGAGGACAGAGCAGAAGTAGCTAACAAGCAGGGTGGGACGGAGAGGCAGTGGGGAGCTGAACACACAAGGATTTTCCAGAGCAGCTTGGTTAAATGATGGATGGGAATGGCATGGCCAGGATGGAAGGATGTGGGGGGCAGAACCTTAGGGAGGGAGGAGTAGCAGACTGCTACAGACAGAAGAACAGCCGGGTAGAGACAAACAGCTCATGCCCTTACTCTATTTGACATTTCTTCTTGCACTTAATGTTGTACCAGGGTTCAACAAGCATGTGTGGAATGGATGCCACTTATCCCTGAAGATAAGACTTGTTTCCACCCTCTGAAGAAGCTTGTGGTTGGGGACATAAGTAAATCATGTAGTTTAAATGATTCAAGTTTGTGAAATTCTTCAGTTCAGTTCAGTTCAGTCGCTCAGTCATGTCCGACTCTTTGCGACCCCATGAATTGCAGCACGCCAGGCCTCCCTGTCCATCACCATCTCCCAGAGTTCACTCAGACTCACGTACACTGAGTCCGAGATGCCATCCAGCCATCTCATCCTCGGTTGTCTCCTTCTCCTCCTGCCCCCTGTCCCTCCGAGCATCAGAGTCTTTTCCGATGAGTCAACTCTTTGCATGAGGTGGCCAAAGTACTGGAGTTTCAGCTTTAGCATCATTCCTTCCAAAGAACACCCAGGACTGATCTCCCTCAGAATGGACTGATTGGGTCTCTTTGCAGTCCAAGGGACTCTCAAGAGTCTTCTCCAACACCACAGTTCAAAAGAATCAATTCTTTGGTGCTCAGCCTTCTTCACAGTCCAACTCTCACATCCATACATGACCACAGGAAAAACCATAGCCTTGACTAGACAGACCTTAGTTGGCAAAGTAATGTCTCTGCTTTTGAATATACTATCTAGGTTGGTCATAACTTTTCTTCCAAGGAGTAAGCGTCTTTTAATTTCATGGCTGCAGTCACCATCTGCAGTGATTTTGGAGCCCCAAAATATAAAGTCTGACGCTGTTTCTACTGTTTCCCCATCTATTTCCCATGAAGTGATGGGACCAGATGCCATGATCTTCATTTAAATGCTTACTGGTTATAAAAATACATGTAACAAATATGAACTGTGCAGTTTATAAATTAGATCCCTTTGATTTCACCTCCCAGTTTAAAGCACTAAAACCTTAGCCTTACTATTGAAGCTGCCTGGATTTCCCCAGCTCACAAACCTTACTGAGAGATCCTGATTTTTTAATTTGTTGTTCCCTCTTATTGATTTTAACTCTAAATAAATAATTTGGAGCCAGTTTTTTGTTAACAACACATCCTCCGTGAATCATAGTTTTTTGCTTTTCTTTGTTTCTGCTTTTAAATGTGATTCTTCTGATACTTAACTGCCACGCTTTCCTGTAGTTTTTCTTTTTTTTTTAATGGACCTGTGTTCACTAAATTAATTAAAATGGGGTTCTAGCCTTGATGGCAAGAGAAACAGATGAAATTTTGCTTTTTCATATTTCTGAGAAATATTCAAAGCTGTCATGGCTTAATGTTAGTAATAAAACCTTAGAATGATTAGAATGCTAAAAAAACATAAAAATTAGTAGACTGAAAAACATCTAAGTTCCAGTGGTACTATATTTTGGTGGAAGATTGGGGACAACTAAAACAACTGAAGAGCGAGCAGAAGTAAAGAAAATGAGAAGGATAATTAGTCAAATTGGTTATACATACTTTAAAATGTAAATTACATCTGTCTACCAAGATATGAATGTGGGATCCATGTGGGAAAATAATTTTTTGTTTCTTGATTAATAAGTTAAAGCCCATTAAAGGAAACCTCAAGAAGTTTTTTTTTTTTAATTCTTTTCATATATTAGAATTTTGTTGTAGTAAATATTGCTTAATAAGGTATTATGAATGGGTTGAAAACAGTTCTTATTTTATAAAGATAACCATTTCATGATTTTAAAGAGTAATTGAGAAGAAGATACTTCAAAGAAAATTATTTGGAATTATGTTTGTGCTATTTTTCTTAAAGGTCATGGAGGGAGGTAGATTTCATATTTACATTAAAAGTATTTCCATTAGATTTCATATCCGAAGGGAATAAGAGTATGAGTTTCTAAATACTACATTCCCACAGCTAAATTGGTAACTGGCCATTATGGGATCCTCAATAAATATTTGAAATGAATAAATTGAATAAACCATGCCACTTCTTAAAGATACTGTGTCTGTAAGGCAATGTCATTCTTGTCTGTGATGTTAATTACTTTCAGACAGAATGACTTTATCAACCAGAAAAGTTAGGCAGACTCATGGGTACATGAAATACCATGTCAGAAGAGCCATCTTTGTCTGTGTTCATAACTGAGGCTGGAAGATGGTTAGCCATCATCTTCCATGTATTCTTCTCTTACAACAATTGTCTTCTTGTAAATCTCCTTCAGCCTCATTCCAAACAATCATAGTCCTGCTGGAAATATCCCATGGGATTTTTCTTCAGGTCTTTGTATCCTGAAAAAAGTACCATTACAAGAAGCAGGGGCCAGGGTCTCTAGCCCCTGTTGCTCAAATCCTTTGCTGGCTGTGGTTATAGAAAAGTCACTGTGGCATAAGCCCAAGTTACGCTTTGTGTAAACACATCGACTGGGCCAGATCATCTTTTGGGTACTTCCCATTTAAGATCCTGTGAATCTAAACAAAAGGATATACCTTAATAATGTTTCTGGCTAATAATGAAAGTGTGGCAACCACAGAAATGGCCAAGTCATGGAATTGATATTTAGGGGAATCTTGGCTCAACAAATATAAAATATTACTTGACAGTTTCAGTTTAGTCACTCCGTTGTGTCAGACTCTTTGCAACCCCATGGATTGCAGCATGCCAGACTTCCCTGTCCATCACGAACTCCCAGAGCATGCTCAGACTCTTGTCCATTGAGTTGGTGATGCCATCCAACCATCTCATCCTCTGTTATCCCCTTCTACTTCTGCTTTCAGCCTTTACCAACATCAGGGTCTTTTCTAAGAAATCAGTTCTTTGCATAAGGTAGCCACAGTATTGGGGTTTCAGCTTCAGCATCAGTCCTTTCAATAAATAGTCAGGACTGATTTCCTTTAGGATTGACTGTTTTGATCTCCTTGCTGTCCAAGAGACTCTCAAGAGTCTTCTCCAACACCACAGTTCAAAAGCATTAGTTATTTGGCACTCAGCTTTCTTAATAGTCCAGCTCTCACATCCATACATGACTACTGGAAAAACCATAGCTTTGACTAGACGGACCTTTGTTGGCAAAGTGATGTCTCTGCTTTTTAATATGCTATCTGGGTTGGTCATAGCTTTTCTTTCAAGGAGCAAGCATATTTTAATTTCATGGCTGCAGTCACCATCTGCAGAGATTTTCGAGCCCAAGAAAATAAAGTCTCTCATTGTTTCCACTGTTACCCCGTCTATTTCCATGAAGTGATGGGACCAGATGCCATGATCTTAGTTTTCGGAATGTTGAGTTTTTCACTCTTCTCTTTCACCTTCTTCAAGAGGCTCTTTAGTTCCTTTTTGCTTTCCGACTTGAGGGTGGTGTCATCTGTGTATTTGAGGTTATTGATATTTCTCCCTGTAATCTTGATTCCAGCTTATGCTTCATCTAACCTGGCATTTCACATGATGTACTCTATATATAAATCAAATAAGCAGGGTGACAATATACAGCCTTGACGTACTCCTTTCCTGATTTGGAACCAGTTTGTTGTTCCATATCCAGTTCTAACTGTTGCTTACAGATCTTGGTCTGTATACAGATTTCTCAGGAAGTAGGTCAGGTGGTCTGGTATTCCCACTCTTTAAGAATTTTCCACAGTTTGTTGTGATCCACACAGTCAAAGGCTTTGGCATAGTTAATAAAGCAGAAATAGATGTTTTTGTGGAATTTTCTTGCTTTTATGTGATCCAACAGATGTTGGCAATTTGATCTGATTCCTCTGTCTTTTCTAAAACCAGCTTGAATATCTGTAAGTTCATGGTTCACATTCTATTGAAGCCTTGCTTGGAGAATTTTCAGCATTAGTTTAGTAGCATGTGAAATGAGTGTAATTGTGTGGTAGTTTTAACATTCTTTGGCATTGCCTTTCTTTGAAATTGGAATGAAAATTGACCTTTTCCAGTCCTGTGGCCACTGCTGAGTTTTCCAAATTTGCTGGTATATTGAGTGCAGCATTTTCACAGCATCAGCTGGAACTCCATCACCTCCACTAGCTTTGTTTGTAGTGATGCCTCCTAAGGGCCAACTTAACTTTGCACTCTGGCTGTAGGTGAATGATCACACCATTGTGGTTATCTGGGTCATTAATACCTCTTTTTGGTACCAAAAAAGTATTCTTGCCACCTCTTCTTAATCTCTTCTGCTTCTGTTAGGTCCATACCATTTCTGTCCTTTATTGTGTCCATCTTTGCATGAAATGTTCCCTTCGTATTTCTAATTTTCTTGAAGAGATCTCTAGTCTTTCCCATTCTATTGTTTTCCTCTATTTCTTTGCACTGATCACTTAGGCAGGCTTTCCTATCTTTCCGTGCTATTCTTTGGAACATTGCATTCAGATGGGTATATCTTTCCGTTTCTCCTTTGCCTTTAGTGCTTTTAGTGTCTCTTCTTTTCTCAGCTATTTGTAAGTCCTCCTCAGACAACCGTTTTTCCTTTTTGCATTTCTTTTTCTTGGGGATGGTCTTGATCACTGCCTTCTGTACGATGTCATGAAACTCCATCCATAGTTCTTCAGGCACTCTATCAGATCTTGTGTCTATTTGTCACTTCCACTGTATAACTGTAAGGGATTTGACTGAGGTCATATCTGAACGGTCCAGTGGTTTTCCCAGCTTTCTGCAATTTAAGTCTGAATTTGGCAATAAGGAGTTCATAATCTGAGCCACAGGCAGCTCCTGGTTCTGTTTTTGCTGACTGGTATTTGCTATGACTAGAGTGTTCACTTGGCAAAACTCTGTTAGCCTCTGCCCTTCTTTATTTTGTACTTGGTCCTGCTTCATTTTGTACTCCAAAGCCACACTTGCCTGTTACTCCAGGTATCTCTTGACTTCTTACTTTTGCATTTTTGTCCCTTATGGTGAGAAGGACTTCTTTTTTTGGTGTTAGTTCTAGAAGTTCTTGTAGGTCTCATAGAACCATTCAGCTTCAGTTTCTTTGGCATTAGTGGGTTGGAGCATAGACTTGAATTACTGTGATATTGAATGGTTTGCCTTGGTAAACACATGATTTAAAAAATACCCAAGTGATTTTAGTCCATTTTGTTTATGCAATTGTAGTAGTTTTGAAATCCAGTACAGTTATGGCACAGTATCTGCATGCATGTTAACTCACTTTAGTCATGTCTGACTCTTTGCAACCCTGTGGACTGTAGTGCACCAGGCTTCCCTGTCCATTGGATTCTCCAGGACAAAAATACTGGCGTTGGTTGCCATGCCCTTCTCCGAGGATCTTCCCAAGCCAGGGATGAACTGGAGTCTCTTAAGTCTCCTGCATTGGCAGCCGGGTCCTTTGCCACTAGTGCCACCTGGGAGGCCCCATGGCTGTAGTATATAATTAGCAAATTCGGGGGTGTAATAGACATTCTTAGTTACAGATGGGGATATCATATGTCCAGAGGAATTATTTACCCTTGAAAAGCAAGGACCTTAGTTACTTTGTTTGCTGAAATAATATGTGAATGATTAATCGGGGTAAAAAGAATAAGCAATTATGATTTTTAAAGATAGTTTAAAACCTGAAATATTTTATAGATCACTGTTGATTGTATGCACTAATGTTGAAATTAACAATAAAGTTTTCTAACATTGAAAAAAAAAATAACATTGGGATTTAAAACTCCTTGAGCTAAGAGTGATACATTTTGTTCAGTTTTATAGTCAAACAACAACCGTCTGTCTTTATCATGGCTCCCAAATAGTGTATTACATGTACTTTGTCACTTTAGGATATTTTCCACACTTGACAAAGAGCCACTACTGTTTACTAAGTAGTTCCTATGTGTTACATTTTTTTTTCTGGTATAGCAATTATAGTTGATAAAGTAATGGAAGTATGTTGACTTCATGAAATTTCGTTAATTGTCAATTGTTTCTCTAAGACAGAGAGAAACAGATCATAGGAGGAAGATTTGTTTTACCTTTTTTTATATGAAGATTTTTTTCAGTTGATAGTCCTCTGAAATCTTCTTTAAAAAAAGTTAATAATATCCTGTCTTATTCAGTCTCTTACAGCCTTAGAGCCATACACGATCTCAGCAGGCTTAAGCTATTCTTAGAGCAATGTAGAGCTTGCCAGTGCAAGCAAAGAAGAGAAAGTGAAGGGGAAAGAGGAATAGTCTTTGAACTGCAAGATTATTTTTCCTTTTCCTTGATATAAAATAAATACATGAATGTGTAAATTAGCAAGAAATAAATTAAGTTTTTTTGTGGGCTTAAAAATCATTAGTATTTCTATTGCATCTTAAACTGCTTTTGAAATCAGTTACACTTCATGGAAGCATCATCATTCTTATTTGTAATCACATAATGCATTTTGAGTCTTTATGCCCCTTGTGCAGAAAAAAAAGGTAAAAATAATTTTATGACAATTGAAAGGGGGAAATATAATTGTCTTATGCTTTTTATGTTTGGCCTAGTAAATTTAGAAAAAGAAGTTTGAACTAATGACAGATTTTCCTTGTATTACTCAGTTTTCTTCGGTTTTAATCCCTATATTTAGAAATAGAGCCTCGGTGTCAGTAAGTAGCATTCTTCACATCCACTCTTTATAGAGCATTTCTTCCTTCCTAAAATTCTTATAGCATCTATGACGAGTGGAAGCTTGTGTTATAAGAAACCTTAAGAAATTCATCCACTGCAGCCTTTCACCTTGAGAAAGGATAGCTAAAGCCTTCTCCACACCTGGGTATTTATTCTACTCTTAAAGATGTACAGAGAAGTTAAACCATACTAGGGTCAATCTGTGCTCACTTCTCAGATAAGCTTTATTGTCTGGCCCAAAGCCCGCCTATTTGAGTTTCCTTGTTTTCCTCTTTACTGCTCAGTGACTCTTGGATCAAGTCTCCATGCTAGATACCTTGGGAGTTTAGAGTGCAAAGATATTTTTTCCCTCAAGGGAAAATTAGGTTTTCTCTCTCTCTTGTGTAATGATGTTTTATGTGCTGAAGACTAATTAGGTCATCCATTTGTAATTAGGCCACTTTGTCTTCTAGACTAAATAATCCAAATGTTAGCTTTATTATAGGCCCATTGATAATCTTTTAAATGTTTGGCTTACATAGTTTCTTTTGACCCTCTCCAAGTTTTCCAGCAAGGTCTTGAATTGGCCTACCAGTTGTACCCAGCCATATGTTCATCTGACTTCTAAGTGGTCAACCTATTATTTCCCAAAATTTAAACAGCTATTTTTGAACTCTCTCAGGTGGTTCAGTGGTAAAGAATCCGCCTGCCAGTGCAGGAGACATAGAGATGTGGGTTTGATCCCTGGGTTGGGAAGATCTCCTGGAGAAGGAAATGGCAACCCACTCCAGTATTCTTGCTTGGAGAATCCCATGGACAGAGGAACCTGGCAGGCTACAGTCCATGCGTGGCAAAGAGTCAGACATGACTGAAGCGACTTAGCATGTATGCGCTCCAAAAAAAAAAAAAAAAAACCCATGAAATTGTACCTGTTATTAGTTTTACGTGTATTTAATGTGAGTGATAGATTTAGGAGTTTGTATATCTGTCTCTAACACTAGATACAACATTTTTAGAGAACAATTCCTATAAATGTGCAGTTCCTTTTGTTACCTGATGCTTATAATAAAAATGATAAAGTATACTGAACTCACCATAGCCCTGGTGCATGTACGTATGTACACATGTGCACAAATGTAAATTATTCTGTCATTATTTGTTAAATACCTATTATGGATTTGAATAAGCTAAGAATCTCCTGCCTAGTTGGTAAAGCAAGGTGTCAAAAAAGTCACAGTAAACTGTTATCTGTCATTAGAGGAGTGGACTGGGAATATAAGTTTGAGTTGCAACTTGCAGGATCGTTTTGGTTTTATCACACAGAGTGGGAAAGTCATGCTGGGAGCTGGCTCCCTAGGAAATTGTGGTTGGTTGTACGGGTGGGATCCATGTGCTGGGGCACAGAGCTGAATAGGTTGACTGAGAAGAACTGGCCTAAAGAGGTAAAACCACAGGGAAGAAAGCCCTTAAAGAATTTCAAGTGGTTTGTATCTTAGATTGAACTGTAAATGATACGGCAATTGGATCAGTGGCTGGTGAGAAAAGAAGTCTGAGAGACTGATAAAGTTGATTTAGACCTTGGATAAGGCAGTGGGAGTGGGAATGAATGGAGGTATAGATTCTAAATGCTCAGCGACCATTTTGATAGGGGCAATGAAAAAAGGCTGCTCCAATGTGCTGCTTATCTTTTGAGCTTGGGGTCCTGCGGCCCCAAGAGCTAAGTTTAGGGCAGTGAAGGGTGTGAGGTGGTGAGATGGGAAATGACTTTGATTTTTGAATTTCCTGTGGACCTGTGGGAAGCGACCAGAAGTTTTGGAGTAGAACTCAGGAGAGATGTTAGAGATGGATGGACTATGGTGATTGAAGTCATCAAGAGGCCATGTGAAATAGGAAGATGAAGGCATAAATGGGGCCCTCAAGGAAGAATGGTGAGAGGAGGGGAAAACCAGGCAGCAAGCAATTCAAGCAACCCAAGTATGGCAAACAGAGCCTTAGCAGCCCAGGAAACAGGGTCATGAAGCAAAGGACAGTTGAGAATGAAGGTCTCATTGCCACAGACGGCTGGAAAGTGACAAGGGACATGATTGGAAAACCGAGGGCGGTTTCACTGAGTGTCAGTGTCCAAAGCCAGATGGCAGCGGCTTTAGGAGCAAACGAGGACATGGAAGTAGCTAGCATTTGCTGGTAACTACTTTGCTGGAGGTATTTTATTAGGGATTTCTTGATTACAAATTTTTTTTTTTTTTGCTTCATTCTCATTTGAACCCACTGAAGGAGGTGTTTTGTGGATGATAAATTGTCTCAAAGAAATATTGTCCAAATTGTACAACAAATAAGTTAAAGAGCCAAAATTCAATCTCTAGTTCATTATTAGTCTTAAATTAGTGCTATGAATGTAATAAGAGAGATAGGATTGATCATGATTTTCTCAGTAATGAAATAAGATATGACCCCAAATGGATCAGTATTCATGTATGTTTTATGAAACAAGATGAATAACCTTTGTATTCTATTTATTATCATAAAACCCCTACTTCTGGTGTTACTCAGATCATCATCAGGCAACTGCATGGTAACCTAGCGACACAGAATCAAATATGTGTATATAATAAAGTATGTCATAGGCATTGCTTCCCTGCTAGCTCAGTGGTAGAGAAGTTGCCTGACAAGCAGGAGACAAAGGTTTGATCCTTGGGTCAGGAAGAGCCCCAGGAGGAGGAAATCACTCTAGTAGTCGTGCCTGGAAAATCCCGTGGACAGAGGAGCCTAGCGGGGAACAGTCCATGCAGTTACAAAGGAGTCGGACAGGACTTAGTGACTAAACACACACGTGCACGTGGGCATCAGGATTAAGATTTTTGTGATTAAGACAAGCATATACACACACTACATAAACACATAAAGGTGGCTCTATCTTAAAGCAAATTTCATAGCAATGAAATGGTTTTAGGTACTATATAAAACAACTGATAAAATGTCTTACATGGGATAGATTTGTGAAGTCTTTCCTCTGTTAATGTGTTACCAAGGCCTAAGGTAACTAAACTATGATTGCTATCTAAGGAATATCTAGGTGTCAGTAACTAAATATAAAATAATTAATAGTAAATAGTAAAATAGCATTATGTCCATAATAGTAAACAGAATAAAATATTATACATGTCTATGGTTTGTAGAGAAGGCAACAAGGGCCAAGCATTTTCTATGCAAATAATGAGGAGTGTAAATAAAAGGGAATTTTGCAAGAACATAGTTCTTGTCCTCATGTGACTCTCTCCCAGAGGTTTCCAAGTTTTGAAGCTGCTCCTTGGTGACATAATATGGCATTCAAGGGAAGAAAAATCCTAGGAGTTCTGGTTTGGGGAATCTAGTCAATTTTGAGAACTCCATTGAGGTAGGACTTCAAAAACAGTTGGGGACAAGTAGGATGGCATTACAGATCATTATAATAATAGAAAAAGTTTTAAGTAGAAAAATAAAAAGAGGAAGTTGATTCTAAGAGCTGCGAACAAAGCTAGTGGAGGTGATGGAATTCCAGTTGAGCTATTTCAAATCCTAAAAGATGATGCTGTGAAAGTGTTGCACTCAATATGCCAGCACATTTAGAAAACTCACCAGAGCCACAGGACTGGGAAAGGTCAGTTTTCATTCCAATCCCAAAGAAAGGCAATGCCAAAGAGTGTTCAAACTACTGCACAATTGCGCTCATCTCACACTCTAGCAAAGTAATGCTCAAAATTCTCCAAGCCAGGCTTCAATAAGTACATGAACTGTGAACTTCCTGATGTTAAAGCTGGATTTAGAAAAGGAAGAGGAACCCAAGATCAAATTGCCAACATCCGTTGGATCCTCAAACAAAGAGAGTTCCAGTAAACATCTGTTTTATTGACTATGCCAAAGCCTTTGACTGTGTGGATCACAACAAACTGTGGAAAATTCTGAAAGACATGGGAATACCAGACCACCTGTCCTGCCTCTTGAGAAATTGGTATGTAGATCAAGAAGAAAGAGTTAGAACTGGACACGGAAAAACAGACTGGTTCCAAATAGGAAAAGGACTACATCAAGGCTGTATATTGTCACCCTGCTTATTTAACTTATATGTAGATTACATCGTGAAAAATGCTGGGCTGGATGAAGCACAAGCTGGAATCAAGATTGCCAGGAGAAATATCAGTAACCTCAGATATGTATATGACACCACCCTTATGGTAGAAAGTAAGGAAGGACTAAAGAGCCTCTTGATGAACATGAAAGAGGAGAGTGAAAAAATTGGCTTAAAACTCAACAATCAGAAAAATAAGATCATGGCATCTTGGCCCCATCACTTCATGGCGAATAGATGGGGAAACGTGGAAACAGTGTCAGACTTTATTTTCTTGGGCTCAAAAATCACCTCAGATGGTGACTGCAGTCATGAAATTAGAAGACGCTTACCCCTTGGAAGGAAAGTTATGACCAACCTAGACAGCATATTAAAAAGCAGAGACATTACTTTGCCAACAAACATCCGTCTAGCCAAGGCTGTGTTTTTTTCCAGTGGTCATGTATGGATGTGAGAGTTGGACTATAAAGAAAGCTGACCGCCGAAGGATTGATGCTTTTGAACTGTGGTGTTGGAGAAGACTCTTGAGAGTCCCTTGGACTGCAAGGAGATCCAACCAGTCCATCCCTAAGGAAATCAGTCATGAATATTCATTGGAAGGACTGATGCTGAAGCTGAAACTCCAATACTTTGGCTACCTGATGTGAAGAACGGACTCATATGAAAAGACCCTGATGCTTGGAAAGATTTAAGGTGGGAGGAGAATGGGACGACAAAGGATAAGATGTTTGGATGGCACCAGCGACTCAATGGACCTGATTTTGAGTAATCTCCGGGGTTGGTGATGGACAGGGAAGCCTGGCATGCTGCAGTCCATGGGGTCGCAAAGACTCAGACATGACTGGATGACTGAACTGAACTGAACAGTTAAATACTGAAGCTTGCTTTTTGTCTGAAAATGAGGGTGAATCTCTTCTTTTAAAAACTCATTGGTAATATTAAATTGCATTTTTCAGTCTATCAAATGCAAATGGACTAGAATCTGGCAATTGAACTTTTTCCTAGACATTCAAGTTTTTTTTTTTGCACTTTTGACTGGTTTTCTTCTTTTGGTTTATGATGGAAACCTAAACTATTTTTTTGGTTGAAATTCTAGTCGTGTTTGAGTTTACAAGATAGCAAAGAGCTTTTAAATGGCCTCTTTATGAATGCAGTGACTGCTACTCCCATTCTCATTTCCCTTGATCTCAGCATGGCTTCTGACACTGTCAACCTGCTATCATTTCAGAGGGCTTGAGGGAATTTCTATCCTTAAACACTCAATTTTACATCAAATAATACTTGAGAGACAGTTTTATAGGCAAATATTTTATCTAAGTGGTGTTTTCAAAAATACTGAAAATTCTATGTTTAAAACAATAGCATTTAGAGGTCTGATTATTTTACTTTAGTTTTGGGAACATTTTCCACTTTCTCCAGCTACCTGAAGATATTTTAAAGGAGATGCTTGGCCTCAGGTCTGTCTGGTTTGCCATGAGCGTAGGTGGATGCATGTGTAAGCAGGCGCTGAAGTGAGTAACATGATGAACCAGTGGAGTTTGGTTTTTGAATCACCACTTACCTGGCTCTCTATAACTGTGGTATCTTCTTGACATGAAGTTAGTAATTTTCATACGCAACACTCTATTATGAAATTAATCTATTAGTTCTTCACATGGAAGATGTAATGTCTGAGATATCTTATCTGATGGCTCTTCTGGTGAGGGTACTTAAAGACTGATTTTTTCTCTTACAATATGCTCATTACAGAGGGGTGTTCATAGGTAAATTCTGGTTTTGAGCTCTCAGGCACCCCAACCTTGAATTTCAATGTTATACTACAAATAGAGCTCTTGTTCCAGAATTATTAGTTATAAAGCTGGTGCCAGCTTTTGGCCCTTCAAAATTTCCCTCTTTGATATATTATGTTAAGCTCATTATTGAGACTTGCAACTATCTTGCAAAAAATATATCTTGCAATTTAAAGATTTCTGGATTTATTTTTGAAATGTCTTTCCTTGGCCACTATAATTTTTTAGAGTTCATTGCTACATGTTTCAGTTAGAAAAACTATATGTTTTCAACAGTGGTAAAGAATGTATTTAAAAATATATATTAAAAGCATTTTACCATAAAATATTTTGTTTATTCATAATAAGTCTTATACCAAATGCATATTTCTTTGTCATAAAACAAGTCTAATATTTTTGAAGAGATAAGCTGAAAAAGCTGAGCTGCTTCTGGGAATTCTGATTGTGAAAAGCAAATGTGATTATCTTGGACTCGGGTCATTGATTACAAACATAGCAGCCTGAATTTTTTAGAGGGGGGAAAATAGATCTGAGATATTTCCCTTTAGACTCTTTTGGATTTCTGAAGAAGAAAAGGGGGAGGAAAAGACCAAAAGAAACTTAACAAAACAGTGGCACTGGAACGGGCAAGGTTATCATTTTAAAATGAATGAACACAACTAGTTCCAGCAGCCAATGTTCCACTTAGAAAAAGCCACTGGTAGCCCATTGCCCTAGACTCTGAATGGACGTGGCAGGCAATTTTTCAGTGAAATGGACCTGATATAATTGGAATGGATCCAGCAAGGTTTTCTACTGGACACAGTATGATGCGTTATGAAGTAAAGACAATACAAATAGACATGGTCTAAGTGGATCTAAAAGCTGTAATCATTGATATGCAATGCTACCTTTTTTAAAGGAAAAGTTTCTTGGCTCTGGGGAAGAAGAAAGACATCATGGTTGACTTACCTGGAAAATATTTAACACAATGATAATAGAGGCTATGATTGGCTTTATATTGTTTCCTGAAATTTATGACTAATGTACAGTAGTAATTATACTGGTAATTCAATTTTATGTAATCCCTTCAACTTCTTTCATGAGATAAGCAGTAGGATCCTCATTTTCCAAATGAGATGACTGAAAGGCAGGAACGGTGAGACTTGCCCTAGGTCCTATAGTACAGAGGTCCCCAACCTCCTAGATCTAATGCTGAATGGTCTGAAGTGGAGCTGGTATAATAATAGAAATATGGTACACAATAAATGTAATGCTCTGGAATCGTTCTGAACCATCCCTCCCCTCCCCTGTTGTGGAAAAATTGTCTTGCATGAAACCGGTCCCTAGAGCCAAGAAGGTTGGGGACCTCTGAAGTGGACCTGAGGTTTGAACTCGAGTCAGCCTCATTGCAGTCTGTGCTGTGCCGCTGATGTTCTCCAGTTGTGCCAGCCACACAGTCTTTCCTATCTCAGGCACTCCTTGATCTGAGGGCACTTGCAAGGGTTCCTTGTTAGCAGCTGTTGCTCCTGCAAATCTAGTACCAGTGACCTTTGCATTTGGGTTGTGTACTTTATATACCTGTTACAAAGATGATTGGAGCAGTTTATAAATACCACCTTTGCCTTATCTGTGGAAGGAGGTACTTTTAATTCATTCTTTCCCTATGTTGTAATTGGTCCCCCAAAGTAGTAGGCTTAACTCCATAAAAGTAAATTTTTGTTGTTTTTCTTTATGACCATTGATAGAAAACTGAGATGAATAAATATGTCAAAGCTTCTTGACTTTTTCTGCTCCCTTGGAAAATTTAAGAAATTATGGAAGCTCAGTGTAATTAATGCAAAAATAGAGCAAATTGTTAAATCTTATATATTATTTGCTAGAAGGATTCAAGTGAGAATTCAACGGTATGGATGCTAAAGTAGCACTTTAGATATAAAATGTAGACTGAAATAAACATAATTGAATTAGCATGAGGACATTAAGTGATAAAATGGATGTTTTTATTGACTAAGGGTGAGTAGTTGGACTATTATAATCAAAATCTCAATCAAAGCATCTAAGATGTTTAAGACTTAAATGTGACTTTGATATAGCCTCTGGCAACATTTGAGGAGTTTCCAGACAAAACTGAATCATTTACATGGCATCTTATTATGGAAGAAATTTTGCTTGATTCACCGTCAACCCAGATTATTATTTTTTTCTTAAAGCAAGTGATGCACCAGTATTTATAATGTCTGTTGTATTTTTTAAAGTAAATTATAACTGGTGCTATTTTAAATGAAGTTAATTTCCAAGTCAATATATGTATGAGTACAAATGGATACATACACACAGCTATTTGAGCCTTCAGCTAAAATCAAAATTAGTGGGACATTTTAACATTAAAAAAAGCCTAATCCATGTTACATATTATAACAATTAGGCCAGAGTTTATAATACTGTCAGTATGTTCTAGAGTTTGTTTAAATTTAATACATCAGTAATGATCCAATATCTTATATAATTGTCCAACAGAAAAAATGTGTGGGTTTGTGATATCTTAAATATTACAGTATGAACTAGAAGGTTGGGAAGAATCTTAATTTACATTCAAATTTGGATGTCTGATGTCAAAAAGCCTGGTGATTCTCAGTAGGTTGTAGAGAGAAAGAGGAGGTACAGATCTCTGAACAGAATGATCTGGTAGGTGCAGAGGGCTTTTTTAGATAAGCTTTCCTGCTTCTTCAAAAGATCAGGTGTGGTGGGACATTTCTTTCATCCGAGTCATGGAGAAGCAGGCATAAACCATTGCTTTTCTTGATATCAGTTTGTCATATCTCTAAAGTTCTGATAATGAAACAAGACTGACCACATCCTAATCACTTCTCATCAGTAGCTATAGCATTGCATCAGATATCATAGTCATGTAATATTATTTCTTGGATATATGCACGGTCATATAGAGAGACTGTGCATAAATTGTTACAAAGGACTAGGTTTGTTTATCTTTCGGGTTAGAAAGTGTTGAAAGAATCTTTAGCCAATCAAGAACTGAAAGGACATCTGTCCACCAGCTTCACATTCAATCACTATTCTTCCTTGAGTTCTGTTTTCTCTTTGGGTCAGAGAGATACAAAGCATATATATATGTTGTGTTTAAATTCAGTTTTTCTAGAATTTTCTTATCAGTTTCAACTCTAAGAGGAAATAATGGTGGCTACAGAGGAGAGACTAAAGCAGGTAGTTACTCAAAATATTTTAAGCATTGGGTGTGTGGTCACTTTGGAGATTTAAACTCCTGAGACTTTTTTTTTTTTATACTTTGTTTCACCTTGTTTCTTTTCTAATACAAGCTTCCTATAGTACTGCACACTGTACATTACTGTCTATAGTATAGTAGCCACTACCTGCATGTAGCTATTTAAATTTAATTACTAAAGTGAAATCAAATTAAAGAATTTCTCAGTAGCACTAGCCATATTTCAAAGGCTCAGTAGCCACATGGAGCTAGTCACAACTATACTGAACAATGCAGATCATAGAAGGTTTCTATCATGCAACGTAGATAGTTCTATTGGACATCACCGATTAACTGGGACCTCAGATATCCAGATGCTTTCTGTGTCTGAACCTCCAGTCCTGATCTTTCAGTCCCAGAATATTCTGCCTGCATGATTGTCTTCGCTTTTTAAAAGAACAAATAGCTGAGTTTTAAGTGGTTTTCATCATTTTAGTGTCCTTTGCATGTAGGTGCTCTTTAATAATTACAGTAATTCTCCCATACTCTGAATATATATTAAAGCATTTTTCAGTTAGGCTGTGATGAAGTGTACTTTCACCACTCCTCTTTGGTGATGTGGTTCAGTGCCTTGATTTTATTTCATAGAAACACCACTGTTGCACAATAAATTATATTGAAATAAGTGTGGTGTATCATGACATAAATATCCCCTGAAAATGAGGAAAAACAAGTTTGACACTCAGGTGGCTGATATATCACCCAGATATTAGGAAATGGATTGTACTGGTTGTTGATAGGAAACAAGAGGATGGACGATGATTTCAGTAAAATATAAGAAGGGAAAAGAAAACACAAAAAATAATAGGGCTTATTATTTTTTAGCTCATTTGCCTTGTTGTGCTGTTTACAGGGGTGAAAGTGTAGACCATTAGCAGGTGGCCATTGTTTAAGAGTGTTACCTTTTCTTGTGACTCTCTGACTAGCGTGTCTTGTCTTTCTCCAAGTGTTGGTGTTGGCAGTTTTTATATCTGCTCTTCTGTGGATTCTCTCATTTGCATTGCATTCATTTACTGAATTCATGCATCCTCCACTGTGTCATTTACCTTCCATACTTCAGTTTCGTTTTGCTTTTTCCATCAGTGCAGGATTATAATTCTTAAGTTTCAATGCATTGGATATTCAATACAGAAGAGTCACTAAAAAAAAGTACCCCACCACCACCTTTTTTAAAGTAGCAGAAATTTCTCTGTTCCTGCTGTGGAACAACGGAGAAAACAGAGGTCATTCTTGAAGGTGAAAGGTATAGGGTGAACTGAAACAAGTCGTGGGTGGGCAGAGTCAAGAGAGCTATCAGGACTGGCTGTCTTTGAAAGTAGACAATGGAATTAAGAAAATCTGCTGACTATAGCCAGCCATAACTAGGAATTTCTAAAGTTGGCTGCTCTCAACCCATCAATTGAAAAGCAGTCCGTGTGTTTGCCTCGACTTTTTGGCCAGAGATTGGCAGAGCATCAGAATAGCAGATTCCCAAGAGGAGGAGTAATTTCTTAACAGTTTGCTGTATTTGGGATGCCATCATAATTTAATCATTGACACCAAAAAGTGTACAATGGAATGCATTGTGAGACAGTGATTGGCACCCAGTCACTTATTATTTTGTCAAGAATTTGACGTGCCAATCAATTGCATGAGCAACGTATGCTTGCTTGAAATTGATCATGAAATACCTCTTGTTAAGCATCTTGATATTCTTTGCTAATGTACATCATCTCTGGGCTTTAGAGCTTTTACTCATGCTTCTATTTCGTAACTAAGGGAATCATTTACAGCAGAATAATACTTTTTATAATGTACTCCAGAGTGAGTTGTGGCACTGACCTCATTATTTATTTCCTACATGATTATCAAAGTAAAATGAGCTCACTGTGGAGATTTTTTAAACTACAAGGAAATATAAAGATGAAAATAGATGATTCTACCAATCATAGCAATACTATTTATAATTCAGAACTATTTCCTTCCATATTTTTAAATTATCTGAGTACACTTTGAAAGACTGTCTTTAAAAATTTTGTTTACCATATTTCATATCATTAAATATTATTTAAAACCATGGCTTACATAGTATACAATATATAATATACAGTAATCTAGCTAACAAATCCTCTGTGATTGGATATTTAGTTTCCTGTGTGTTTGCTGTTATACATGAACCCGTGATGAACATTTTGGGTACATTTTATATGAAATGTTTGTCTTCCTCTGATTATTATGTGAGGGAGAATTATGATGTAGATATATACATCAAAGAAATTTGACATGCAATTGCCTATTGATCAAATGCATGGGTTGGGGTACCGAACTCTAGGCAGCTGAAAACCAACATTACATCTGTTTACTCTCTCAGAGTCAGGATGACTCTCTCAGCCTACTGTTGTCTGGAATCTTTACTGAAAACATAAACAGTCAATTAACATAATTTTTTGTGTCATATGTACATCTATTTTATACATTCATGACATACCTAGCTTTTTCTAAAATTTTTTCACTTTTCTAGGCAGTGCAGTTCATCTATAAGTTTTTTGAAATTGCTGCAAACCTTCCCCCAAATTTCCAATATATTTATTGAAAAAATCTGCTTATAAGGCTACCCATGCAGTTCAAACTTGTGTTGTTCAAGGATCAACTGTATATCGACAGATTGATTTCTAGCAACTGTGCCAATGTTTCTGTCAGCATTGTATAAAGGGGATATCATTTCATTATATTTGTATTAATATTAATAGATTTCTTAAAGCATTTAATTTGATAGTGAAAGTTAGTATTCCATTGAAAATTGTGTATCTGTATCTCATTACTGAATAAATAATTTTGTTATCTCATTCTTCTGTCATTTAATGGACTCTGCCTACTTTTACATTAGAACTTTAGTGATTTTAATTGATTGCTGTAAACTGTTTGTTGATGGTATAACCATTTATACCCCTTATAATTTCTGAAGTTTTACTTTTGCTTTATAATTGTTTTTATTTTAGGATATAAGCATTTTTCTTTTTCTATGTTTTAACTTTGTACATGCTTCCTTTTGGAATTTTTTCATTATTTTTCCAGTTGAGAAGTCAGTCTTCCCTACAGAAGACAAGACATACATGAGCAGTTTAAAATATGTTGGAACATTTTATTTTTTACTCCTAATTTTGCCATAGTGCTGAAGTTATATTGATGTCTAATGAGATGTGGGTTTGACTCTCATCCTTAGGACAATATGTGGGATGTAGTGGGTGCTAAAGAAAAAATTGAACATCCCAAATGATTACGTAGCATATACTAGGATTCAGGCTTTGCTTTTTGGTTTGCCATATGTCAGTATTTGTATTTGAATCATATTGCTTTAATTACAATACTTGTATAATAGTATCTGGTATGAGGTGGGGGGCTTTACTTTTCTAGATTTTCTTTGGAATTCTGACCAATTTACTTCTCTCGGGAAATTCTGTCATCACTAGTCAACTTACTGAATATCCACTTTGCCTTTTTATTAGGATTTAGGAAGGATTGGTATTTCTAAAACACCTCATCTTCCCATCGAGAACTATTAATGTATAGTTCTCTTACATACGTGTGTGTGTGTCTGTCTGTCTGTATGTATGTATGTACGTACGTATATATATATTCAGGCATTCTTTTATGTCCCTGAGAAAAATTTAGCAGTTCTCTTAAGATTTAATGAAAGTGCCTCTTAAATCTTACCTGCTCCTTTAAGCATATGATACTTAACACTTTTACCACTTAGTTTGTTAGGTTAAAAAAACTATCCTTCTGTTCCCTACTTTGCTTTCTAGTTGTTTTATTAAAACTTATTTTTCATTAAGACAGATTTCACAAAACATAAAATTAACTATTTTAAAAAATTAACTATTTGAAAGGGAACAGTTAGTGGTGTTTAGTATATTCACGATGTTGTGCAGCTAGCCTCTATCCAGTTCTAAAATATGTTCATCTCTCCATTAAAAAAAAGTCCTTTTGGTTAAGCGTTTGCTTCCCATTTCTCTTGCCTCCTCCCTTGACAACCACCAATCTATATTATGTCTCTGTAGATTTAGCTTATTCTGGATATTTCCTACAAATAGAATCATACCATCTTTTGTCACTGATTTTTTTTCACTAAGCATAATATTTCTGAGGTTCATCTACATGGTAGAACATAGCACTACTTCATTCCTTTTAATGGCTGAAAAATATTCCATTGCCTGTATATACCACAGTTCTATTATCTGTTTACCCATTGATCGGTGTTTGGGTTGTTTCCACCTCTTAAACTCTTGTAAGCATTGCTCCTGCAATCATGTTGGTACATGTATTTGTTTCCATACTTGTGTTCACTGTGTGTGTGTGTGTGTGTGTGTGTGTGTGTGTGTGTACCTACAAGTGGAACTGCTGGGCTCTATGGTCATCCTTTGTTTAAGTTTTTGAGGAACTGTCAAAATGTTTTCCATAGAGGCTAAACTGTTTTATGTTCTCACTGGTAACATACAAGAGTTCCAATTTCTCTGTATACTTGCCAATACTTACTTTCTTTTTCTTCTTTTATGTTTGTAAATTATAACTCTCTTGTTAGGTATAAAGTGGTATCTCATTGTAGTTTTGATTTGTATTTAATGAAGAGTGGTGTTAAATGTATTTTAATGTACCTCTTGGGCAAAACCTTTTGTTTTGAATTTGGTTTACTGAGACTAAATTATTTTACAATTTTTAGATTTAGGTACATTTGTAACATTTCATCATTTACTGAGACAGTTATGTCTAACATTCAGCCTTTAAGTTCTTTTATGCCATATCATCTCCATTAATTTTGATCATTTCTCAGTTAACTGGAGTATATTATTAAGTAATTTTAAAGGGATTTTTGGCTAGACTTTCTGAGCTCTTGCATATCTGACTTTTTAATTATTATTATTGTACTATAATTATTATTTTTATTATTGTATTATTGGCTTGTTACAAAAATCTTGGCTTACAGACTTTCCCCTCTTAATTAAATTATTTTTAGTGTCACTCATTTGTCTCTCTCATGGGGTTAAAATGGCAAGGGAGATATTGATGCCAACAAGAATTTTGTTACTTTATAAGCTGGTTTTCTAAGAGGCTTGAGAGTTTTGTTCTTCCCTTCCCACCGGGCCCTGTATTAAAAATCTTAATCCAGGGTGTATGGAGGTTTGTAGATGTGTGTGAGAATTTTTCTTTATTTTCCTGTGGACCATGATGTTCCTCCTGATTTGCATCCTCTTTGCCTCCTTAAAGATTTGTCTTTAAGTCTCTGAAGTTTTTCTTCAGTTGTGTCCTTGAGTCTGCTTTTATTCCAATTGTTCTTTTTTCTTTTTAACCCTCCTATTATAATACATGTGATTCACAAGGTAGATCTGTTTTCTGTTCTTCATAATAATCCTCTCATTATTTTAGATTCACTTTCTTTTCTTCAAAGTTCTGAATTAGCAATGCAATATTGCCCTCCATTTAGTGCTTTGATTTTCTGCAATGCTCATTGTACAGTTTGTAATATGTAATGTGGTTTATTTTTCCTCTTGCATGTTGTTTTCTTTCTTGCCATGCCCAACTCTTTGCGTCTCTCAACTCTTGTCTTTACTTGTCTTCTTTAAAGTTGTTTCAAAGACTACATGGCCCAGAAATGGGAGGAACAGAGTGTAACCCCAGGCCTACATGACAGCACACTGTGCTCTTGTAGTTTTTAAGTTATTTTTAAAGAAAAATAATGTTTATAAAAATAACAAGAATGATAGAATGCTCTTGCATAAAAATCTTGGTTATCAAAAGCTTTATCTTATAAATGACTCACAAAGTAGATTCATAGATGCTTTACAATTTCATATAGCAGATACTGTGTACCTATTAGAGCGTCATCTTGTACATAAATATATAATGTGTATTTCCAGGAAACAGATGAAGTAATAAAGATGGGGAAAGTTCACTTTTTACCTGCCTCTTTTCTGTGTTTGTGATTAATACATTTGCTTATATTTTTTGAGTTCCACAGACATCTCATTTTGCTAGTTTGTAAAGTGGGGAAAGCATGAGCTTCAGAATGTTTTACAGATGTGAGTTTGCATAGCTATTTGATCACTTTTGAACTGTGTGAGCTTCACCAACTTATGTAACTTCTGCGCCTTAGTATCACATTCTGTACCAGTGCCATCTCCAGGGAGCCTGAAGGTTGAATGAGATGAGGATACATTTATGAACATAGAACAGTACTTGGAATATGGTAGCACTGAGAAATCATACTTCTTACTGAGTATTCCTCAACTGATTGCTGTAAATCATGTATCACATTAGGTCCTGGAGACTCAGCTTTGAATAAGACATATCTTGCCTTTAAGGAATGCAGAATTTAGGAGAATACACACTGATCATAGCAAACATCCTCTTCCAACAACACAAGGGGAAACTCTGCACAGGGGCATCACCAGATGGTCAACACCAAGATCAGATTGATTATATTCTTTGAAGCCAAAGATGGAGAAGCTATATACAGTCAGCAAAAACAAGACTGGGAGCAGACTGTGGCTCAGATCATGAACTCCATATTGCCTAATTCAGACTTAAATTGAAGAAAGTAGGGAAAACCACTAGACCATTCAGGTATGCCCTCAGTCAAATCCCTTATGATTATACAGTGGAAGTGACAAATAGATTCAAGGGATTAGATCTGATAGAGTGACTGAAGAACTACGGACGGAGGTTTGTGACATTGTACAGGAGGCAGTGATCAAGACCAACCCCAAGATAAAGAAATGCAAAAAGGCAAAACAGTAGTCTGAGGAGGCCTTACAAATAGTTGAGAAAAGAAGAGACACTAAAAGCAAAGGACAAAAGGAAAGATATATTCATTTGAATGCAAAGTTCCAAAGAACAGCAAAGAAATATAAGAAAGTCTTCCTCAGTTATCAATGCAAAGAAACAGAGGAAAACAATAGAACTGGAAAGACTAGAGATCTCCTCAAGAAAATTAGATACCAAAGGAATATTTCATGTAAAGATGGGCACGATAATGGACAGAAATGGTATGGACCTAACAGAAGCAGAAGATATTAAGAAGAGGTGGCAAGAATACACAGAAGAACTATATGAAAAAGGTCTTCATAACCCAGATAATCACAATGATGTGATCACTCACCTAGAGCCAGACATCCTGGAATGTGAAGTCAAGCGGGCCTTAGGAAGGATTACTATAAACAAAGTGAGTGGAGGTGATGGAATTCCAGTTGAGCTATTTCAAATCCTAAAAGATGATGCTGTGAAAGTGCTGCACTCACTATGCCAGCAAATTTGGAAAACTCAGCAGTGGCCACAGGACTGGAAAAGGTCAGTTTTCATTCCAATCTCAAAGAAAGGCAATGCCAAAGAATGTTTAAACCACTGAAAAATTGCAGTCATCTCACATGCTAGCATAGTAATGCTCAATATTCTCCAAGCCAGGCTGCAACAGTACGTGAAACGTGAACTTCCATAAATTCAAGTTGGATTTAGAAAAGGGAGAGGAACCAGAGATCAAATTGCCAACATCTGTTGGATCACTGAAAAAGCAAGAGAGTTCCAGGAAAACATCTACTTCTGCTTTATTGACTATGCCAAAAAGCCTTTGACTGTGTGGATCACAACAAACTATAGAAAATTCCAAAAGAGATGGGAAAACCAGACCACCTGACCTGCCTCCTGAAAAATCTGTATGCTGGTCAAGAAGTAACAACTAGAACTGGACATGGAGCAAGAGACTGGTTCCAAATCAGGAAAAGAGTACATCAAGGCTATATATTGTCACTCTGCTTATTTGACTTATATGCAGAGTACATCATGTGAAATGCTGGGCTGGATGAAGCACAAGCTGGATCAAGATTGCCAGAAGAAATATCAGTAACCTCAGATAAGCAGATGACACCACCCTCAAGGCAAAAAGCGAAGAACTAAAGAGCCTCTTGATGAACGGGAAAGAGGAGAGTGAAAAAGTTGGCTTAAAGCTCAACATTCAGAAAACTAAGAACATGGCATCTGATCCCATCACTTCAAGGCAAATAGATGGGGAAACAATGGAAACAGTGACAGACTCTAATGTCTTGGCTCCAAAATCACTGCAGGTGGTGACTGCAGCCATGAAATTGAAAGACACTTACTCCTTGGAAGTAAAGCTATGACCAACCTAGACAGCATATTGAAAAGCAGAGACATTACTTTGCCTACAAGTGTCCATCTGGTCAAAACTATATCGTTTTTCCGTAGTCATGTATGAATGTGAGAGTTGGACTATAAAGAAAGCTGAGCACTGAAGAATTGATGTTTTTGAACTGTGGTTTTGGAGACTACTCTCGAGAGTCCCTTGGACGGCAAGGAGATGCAACCAGTCTATCCTAACGGAAATAAGTCCTGAATATTCATTGGAAGAACTGATGCTGAAGCTTCAATACTTTGGCTACCTGATGTGAAGAACTGACTCACTGGAAAAGACCCTGATGCTGGAAAGATTGAAGGCAGGAAGAGAGGGGGAAGACAGAGGAGGAGATGGTTGGATGGCATAACTGACTCGAGTTATGACATGAGTTTCAGCAAGCTCTGTTAGTTGGTGATGGACAGGGAAGCCTGGCCTGCTGCAGTCCATGAGGTCGCAAAATGTTGGACACGACTGAGTGACTGAAGTGAGCCTGAGTGTTACACTCTGTACAAGTGCCATCTCTAGGTAGCTTGAGGGTTGAATGAGATGAGGATACATTATGAACGTAGAACAGTACTTGGAATATGGCAGCATTTTATTTACTCAGTATTCATCTACTGAGTGCTGTGAATCAGGTACCATGTTATGTCCTGGAGACTCAGCTGTGAATAAGACATATCTTGCCTCCAAGGAATGCAAAGTTTAGTAGGGTGTGCAGACAAGGAAACTAGCAATAATGGTAATATCCTATAATAAGACTGAACTAGAGAGAGACTCTCCTCTTATTTACCTTTTTACTCCAGTACTTGGCATGGTTCCTGACCTCCGAATACCCCTTAACTGTGGTTGAATCAGCAATCTATTCTATGAATACCAGGATGCATTAAGTGAGAAACAGCCAGGTTAGAGGTTAAACAGAGGACAGGTAGGAGGAGCACAGAAAAAGACCATTATTTTGTCAGGAAAGGTTTTTAAGCAGAAGTTATGCTCAAGCTGAAGTTTTTACCTTCCTCTTCCCTCTGTAAATTGGATTAAATATGTGCTCTACCAAGAGACTTGATATTTCAAGGAACCTTACTACAATATCTTTTGGTAAAATGAAATCTTTTGTAATGCAAATAATTACTTCCTAATTTATATGTGGAGCAAGTTAAGATTTTTGTATCACAGGTGTTTTTTTTTTTCTTTCTTTTTTCAAAGGATGGTCACAATGGTCTATCTTTGCAATAAGTAAAAACATCCTTACAGTAATTGAATGAGAAATTGATTGAATTTAATCTTTCATTCTTCCACATTCTATAGAGAATAAAGAAGCATTTTTAAATGTATAAATGCCCTTACTGAAGTGAGTAAAGAAGGCATATTCATGTAGATTTCATTGGAAATTAAGACTTGACTGAGTCATTATGAAGTCAGTTGATCTTTTCAAGTCATTTCTCCAGTACTCAGTTTCCCCATATGCAAAATATGGCATTTGGACTAGAGAATTTCTAAGTTCTATTACAGCTTTAAAATTCTCTGGGAGGAAAGGAAAAAGAAATATTAATGACAAATTTATCTTATAATTAGGGTAGTAAATTACAAATAGTATGCTGAGATAGAAATGAAAGTGACTCTTAAGATTTTTTAATTATAGATAATTATAACTCTGTTAGGCTTTTTGAAGGTGCTAGGCAGTCATTTTTTAAAAACATGAAATTCAGGACTGGCCCTTTTGTATGGATACTCATCCTGTTGGATTGAAGGCCTATGCTACTCCATTATGACCTTATTTCAGCTTAGCAAATAGTATCTACAGGACTCTATCTCCAAATAAGACCACATTCTGAAGTCCTGGGTGCTAGGACTACAACATACGAATTTAGAAGGCTGAGAGGTGATGTAATCAATCCGTAACAGTTTCTGTGAATACTCTATTTATTCTTGTCCTTTCTAACAGGCTAGCCAGGACACAAATGTAGTGCATGAAATGGGAGAATGCCCTCCTGTACCCATGATAAGCATCACTAATTGATCCTGGCAAACTCCCCCAATAATTACAGAAGCAGGCTCAAAATAGTTCGTCAAAGTGGGGCATATAAAAACACCTATTTTGATGCAGATAGATTTATATAGCCAAATGGATAAACAATTCTCATATAAATACATTAAGAAAAATTTCACTTCACAATAATATAATATTGAATCACTTTAATGAATCAGATAAAGCTTGTTTATATTCAGTTCAGTTCAGTTGCTCAGTCATGTCCGACTCTTTGTGACCTCATGAATCACAGCACTCCAGGCTTCCCTGTCCATCACAAACTCCCAGAGTCTACCCAAACCCATGTCCGTCGAGTCGGTGATGCCATCCAGCCATCTCATCCTCTGATGCCCCCTTCTCCTCCTGCCTCTAATCCTTCCCAGCATTACAGTCTTTTCCAATGAGTCATTTAAATGACTCATTGCATGAGGTGGCCAAAGTATTGGAGTTTCAGCTTTAACATCAGTCCTTCCAATGAACACCCAGGATTGATCTCCTTTAGAATGGACTAGTTGGATCTCCTTGCAGTCCAAGGGACTCTCAAGAGCCTTCTCCAACACCACAGTTCAAAAGCATCAATTCTTCTGCCCTCAGCTTTCTTCACAGTCCAACTCTCACATCCATATATGACTACTGGAAAAACCATAGCCTTGACTAGATGGACCTTTGTTGGCAAAGTAACGTCTCTGCTTTTAAATATGCTATCTAGGTTGGTCATAACTTTCCTGGTCATCTGAGTTAAATTCTCCCATTCCAGTCCATCTTAGTTCGCTGATTCCTAGAATGTCAATGTTCACTCTTGCCATCTCCTGTTTGACCACCTCCAATTTGCCTTGGTTCATGGACCTACCATTCCAGGTTCCTATGCAATATTGCTCTTTACAGCATCGGACCTTGCTTCTATTACCAGTCACATCCACAGCTGGGTATTGTTTTTGCTTTGGCTCCATCCCTTCATTCTTTCTAGAGTTATTTCTCCACTGATCTCCAGTAGTATATTGGGCACCTACCGACCTGGGGAGTTCATCTTTCAGTATCCTACCATTTTGCCGTTTCATACTGTTCATGGGATTCTCAAGGCAAGAATACTGAAGTGGTTTGCCATTCCCTTCTCCAATGGACCACATTCTGTCAGACCTCTCCACCATGACCCGTCTGTCTTGGGTGGCCCCACATGGCATGGCTTGGTTTCATTGAGTTAGACAAGGCTGTGGTCCATGTGATCAGATTGGCTAGTTTTCTGTGATTGCGGTTTCAGTGTGTCTGCCCTCTGATGCCCTCTTGCAACACCTACTGTCTTACTTGGGTTTCTCTTACCTTGGACGTAGAGTATCTCTTCACAGCTGTTCCAGCAAAGTGCAGCCTCTGCTCCTTACCTTGGAGGAGGGGTATCTCCTCACGGCCGCCCCTCCTGACCTTGAACGTGGAGTAGCTCCTCTTGGCCCTCCTGCACCCACACAGCCACCACTCCTTGGGCACTGTGTATATTGGTATACCCTAAATAAATTCTAATTCAAAATTGGGTCATAATATAAGAATACATTTAATTAGAATAAATAGCAAGAGGCAAAGTTCTTTTTTTTAATAGTTTTTTATTTTTTTAATTTTAAAACCTTTAATTCTTACATGTGTTCCCAAACATGAACCCCCCTCCCACCTCCCTCCCCATAACATCTCTGTGGGTCATCCCCATGCACCAGCCCCAAGCATGCTGTATCCTGCGTCAGACATAGACTAGCAATTCAATTCTTACATGATAGTATACATGATAGAATGCCATTCTCCCGTATCATCCCACCCTCTCCCTCTCCCTCTGAGTCCAAAAGTCCGTTATACCCAGCTGCGTCTTTTTTCCTGTCTTGCATACAGGGTCGTCATTGCCATCTTTCTAAATTCCATATATATGTGTTAGTATACTGTATTGGTGTTTTTCTTTCTGGCTTACTTCACTCTGTATAATCGGCTCCAGTTTCATCCATTTCATCAGAACTGATTCAAATGAATTCTTTTTAACGGCTGAGTAATACTCCATTGTGTATATGTACCAAAGCTTTCTTATCCATTCATCTGCTGATGGACATCTAGGTTGTTTCCATGTCCTGGCTATTATAAACAGTGCTGCGATGAACATTGGGGTACATATGTCTCTTTCAATTCTGGTTTCCTCGGTGTGTATGCCCAGCAGTGGGATTGCTGGGTCATAAGGGAGTTCTCTTAAGAAAAAAATTGAAATATGAATGAACAGTAGAAAGTCTACTTTTTATTAATCTGTCCTTGCCACTTTTCTTCTCTGAAGGGTATTTACAATAATATGAGTAGCCCAGGGTGTAGTATATCCTGAATATTTAAGTTTTGTTTCAGCATTAAATAGAATATACTTTGATCAAAATTTATATTTTTTATTTATCAATTTGGGGAGATTTTTTGTATTGTCTCATCTTCGTTTAGAAATATATTAAAATGGTTTAACCTAAGGAAAAAAGAGTTTGTAAGAGTATTATGTCACTTTGCCATTCATCTATTCTTCATTCACATATTTATTATGAGCTAGCCTTATGGACACTATTTTGATGTATCAATAGTAGCTTAGAATCACGTGCCATTGGACACATGTGCCTATTGACTACTCTGTATGCTCCTAGTCAGAAGTGAGGTATGCTGCAAAGACAAAAATATATGCTAGATTTCAAAAATAAAAAGAAAGGATATAAACTATCTCCAGTATTTTCCTGTTGATTCCATATTGAAATAATGTTTTGAATAGATTCAAATAAATATATTTAAAATTTTAAATGCAGCTAGTCCTTTAAACTCAGCAGAGTTAACTCAGCAGAGGACATCATGAGAAACGCTGGAATGGAAGCAACACAAGCTGGAATCGAGATTGCTGGGAGAAACATCAATAACCTCAGATAGGCAGATGACACCACCCTTATGGCAGAAAGTGAAGAGGAACTAAAAAGCCTCTTGATGAAAGTGAAAGTGGAGAGTGAAAAAGTTGGCTTAAAGCTCAACATTCAGAAAACAAAGATCATGGCACCCGGTCCCATCACTTCATGGGAAATAGATGGGGAAACAGTGGAAACAGTGTCAGACTTTATTTTTTTGGGCTCCAAAATCACTGCAGATGGTGACTGCAGCCATGAAATTAAAAGATGCTTACTCCTTGGAAGGAAAGTTATGACCAACCTAGATAGCATATTCAAAAGCAGAGACATTACTTTGCCAACTAATGTCCATCTAGTCAAGGCTATGGTTTTTCCTGTGGTCATGTATGGATGTGAGAGTTGGACTGTGAAGAAGGCTGAGCGCCAAAGAATTGATGCATTTGAACTGTGGTGTTGGGGAAGACTCTTGAGAGTCCCTTGGACTTCAAGGAGATCCAACCAGTTCATTCTGAAGGAGATCAGCCCTGGGATTTCTTTGGAAGGAAGGATGCTAAAGCTGAAGCTCCAGTACCTTGGCCACCTCATGCGACGAGTTGACTCATTGGAAAAGACTCTGATGCTGGGAGGGATTGGGGGCAGGAGGAGAAGGGGACGACCGAGGATGAGATGGCTGGATAGCATCACTGACTCGATGAATGTGAATCTGAGTGAACTCCAGGAGATGGTGATGGACAGGGAGGCCTGGCGTGCTGTGATTCATGGAGTTGCAAAGAGTTGAACATGACTGAGGGACTGAACTGAACTGGACTGCTTCTCTTTTGTAGATAAGTTCATTTGTGGCATATGTTAGAGTCCACATATAAGTAATATCATATGGTATTTGTCTTTCTTTTTATGATTTACTTCACTTAGTATGAGAATCTCTAGGTTCACCCATATTGCTGAAAATAGCATTACTTCATTTTTTACGACTGAGTTGTATTCCATTGTGTGTATATACACACATCCTCTCTTCTTTGTCCATACATCTGTTGATGGACATACATGATTGTATCCATGTCTTGGTCATTGTGCGTATTTGGTTTGCATTATATTTCTGTGGGACAGGGCTACTGTAGAATTACCTAAGCAAGTCAGTTAAGTACTGATGTGCCAGTTCTGACACTGTACATAAATGTACTGGTGGTGATGGTTCATTGAGAGCTCTTATCTGTGAGTCATCTGTGGCATATATGAAACAGCAGACTTTTATTTATCTTTAGCCATCAACATAAGAATATATGCAGACATATAAAGAAAAGAACAGTCTATCCTTTAAATGACTTTGGAAACTTGATATCCTTTGTGACTTTCCTTCTTATGCTGAAGCATTAGAATGTATTTGTACTTCCTGTAAATGAGGAGGACCAAGATTCATAAATACTTTTAAAACCTTGTTTCTAGAAAGTTGTCATTCAAAGACATGCTTAATTATACCTTCTCTTAGCTACCTTCTCAAATGTCTACAGATGTCTACAGTGTACTTCGTTAGGTCTTTGGATGCACATGACTTGCTTCTCCTTGTAGGTTTTATCATAATTTGCTTTAATGTGTTATTTCTTTTCCTTTGGTCTGCCTTTCCTTTTAAATTATATCTCTAGCCTGTGACTGGCTTATCTACCTTGGCTCCATCTCATTGGTCTGGTTGTGTCTTAACATAGAGGGCATTCTAAAAAATATTGAATTAAAAGAACACCTGCTGAGGTTTAAGAGATTAACAGTACTTCCTGCATCCTCATCCTTTATCAGAGTTATTTTGACTTTATGGTGTCACACGTCAGAATTCACCTAAAGACATGAGCAAACCATTGGGGATGCTGGTATCAGCAATAAGTTGATTGATTAGGCTGCATCATTTTGTTTTATGATTTAAACATTATTCTTATTATAAAATAAGCTCATCAAATATTGACCATTTAGTTAGTATTTTGACAATGGTCCACAGTTTCCTATACGTTTAGTTCTTTAGAGATTGCCTCTGAATTCACGAACTCAATATTTAATGTTAGAAAATTGTGTTTTCTCAGCTTTAATCCTCACATATCCTTTGTTGTTGGTTTCTTGCTTGTTAATCCTCCCCACATTTCTGCATTCAGGGATTGTCCCCTTTTGACAATAGCTTAAATGATTTCCCCAAGATTACACTGTGAGTACAGCTAAGCCACAACTCACTGCCCCTGTCTTTGATCTCATGCTCTTTTCTTCAGTTTAACCTAAGAGCAGTCTAAGTGAGAAGTCAAATTTTGGATTATGAAGTCATATTCCCACCTCCCTGCTGGCCCTTTCTTCTCTGAGTCAATTTCATTGCTGGCTTTCTGCTCAAAAGCAGAGACTATTCACTCTTACAAAAATGACTTCTATAGCCTACTAATCAGGGCAAAACTTTTTCTTTTATTAAATCTAGTTCTATTATAATATTCATTCGTAGGACTGCTGGGTTTTTTTTTGCATTATGTTCATTTTTTCCTGACATTTAATAATTAGGAATCTGAATCTCTGTTGGGGGTAAAAGGAAGAATGATAACTGTTTCATTCTATTCAGTCTAAAATGCCATTCAGAGGCATAGTGGTCCTCTTTGTCAAGTTTCCTTGAAGCATATCCTTGTAGGAACAACATTTTCTACATGATGGCAGTGGGGCTTCAACTGCCTCCCCAAGGATGCCTTCTGAGACACTAGTTGCTAGTTACATCTTAAGACAGTAACCCTAGAGTACTACTGGAGCACAAAAATTCACATGGTGCAAATTTTTATTGTATTTTAATATGAATATTTATGTGATTAAAATCCAAAAGGTACAAAAGAACATATCAATTACCCCCAACACTGGCCTTCTGCAACTAGGTTCCCCATTTGTGAGTCAACCACTACATCAGTTTGTATAAAAGAAAAGGGGGTGGGAAGAATGTGAATTTGTTTGTGTATGCATGAAATATGTATACCGCTTTACTCTTTACCTTTTTAACATCATGGCTTATTTTTTAAATCATTCCATATTAGTATATAATGAATTTACTCTTTTTTTAAATGTCTGCTTGCTATTAATTTATGAAATGACATAGCGGATTTCACATGAGTGTTCAGTTGCTCAGTTGTGTCCAACTCTCTGCAACCTTGTGGACCTGCCAGGTTACTCTGTCCACGGGATTCTCCAGGCAAGAACACTGGAGTGGCGTTCTCCAGGGGATCTTTCTGACCCAGGGGTTGAACCTGTGTCTCCTGCATTGGCGGGCAGATCCTTTACCACCAAGCTATCTGGGAAGTCCAGTTGATTTCACAATATTCCATTATTGAGCACTTAGATTATTTCTTGCTGTTAAAATCAATGTCACAAATAATAATTGTGAACACATAATTTTATATGTGTGTGTGAGCATACTTTAGGAGGTCAGATTCCTAAAAGTATAATTGTATGTGAGGATGTGCTCACTTATAGTTTTGAGTGTGTACTTTCATCAATTTTTTTGGAGAATGAATCCATGTTCATGATACAAAATTCCTTTAAAATGAGGAAAGAATGAAGTATCTCAATGATCAATAGAAATAGAGCATATATATGGAATTTAGAAAGATGGTAACGATAACCCTGTATGCGAGACAGCAAAAGAGACACACATGTATAGAACAGTCTTTTGGACTCTGTGGGAGAGGGAGAGGGTGGGTTGATTTGGGAGAATGGCATTGAAACATGTATAAGATCATATATGAAATGAATCGCCAGTCCAGGTTCGATGCATGATACTGGATGCTTGGGGCTGGTGCACTGAGATGACCCAGAAGGGATGGTATGGGGAGGGAGGAGGGAGGGGGGTTCAGGATGGGGAACACGTGTATACCTGTGATGGATTCATGTTGATGTATGGCAAAACCATTACAATATTGTAAAGTAATTAACCTTCAATTTAAATAAATTTAAAAAAAAAGAAATAGAGCTGATTGTAATCTTTTGCAAGTATAGGCATGTGTGATATGAGTGTTGGATAGATATGTTACATAGATACCTTTTATCAGGAATATTTTTATCTTATTCTTCATTTACTCTTTAGCACTAGTTCCTACTCAGGAGCAATTTAGCTGCCTCCAAAAGACATCTGACACTGTCTGTAGGTATTTGTGGTTGTCACAAGCATGTGTGTAGCTTTGTTACATTTAGCAGGTAGAAGCTAGAGGTTTTGCCAGGTATCCTGCAATACTCAGGAACACCTCTGTCCTGCCCAGGAAAAAATGGCTTCATTGGTCCCAAGTCAGTGACACCAAGATTGGAAAACTGGTCCATAAGGATCAGAAGGCTTTTCCAAGTTACTGAATCAATAGAGATGCCAGGCTTCCATGCTGCCATTCGTATGAGAAGCATCACAATTTTTAATCCTCAATCTCCATGCGGAACTGTAGTTATTATGTATCTCACAGCAAAAGTTCCACTGACATTCATTGTACTTAGCTGGCCTCTTTAGCATGACTATAAATATGATACTCATCAGTTCAGTTCATTCGCTCAGTCGTGTCCGACTCTTTGCGACCCTATGAACCACGGCATGCCAGGGCTCCCTGTACATCACCAACTCCCGGAGTCCACTCAAACCCATGTTCATTGAGTTGGTGATGCCATCCAACCATCTCATCCTCTGTCATCCCCTTCTCCTCCTGCACCTAATCTTTCCCAGCATCAGGGTCTTTTCAAATGAGTCAGCTCTTTGCATCAGTAGTCAAAGTATTGGAGTTTCAGCAACATCAGTCCTTCCAGTGAACATTCAGGACTGGTCTCCTTTAGGATGGACTGGTTAGATCTCCTTGCAGTCCAAGGGACTCTCAAGAGTCTTCTTCAACACCACAGTTCAAAAGCATCAATCCTTCAGCACTCAGCTTTCTTTATAGTCCAACACTCATATCCATATATGACCATTGGAAAAACCATAGCCTTGACTAGATATGGACCTTTGTTGACAAAGTAATGTCTCTGCTTTTCAATATGCTGTCCAGGTTGGTCATAACTTTCCTTCCAAAGATAAGCATCTTTTAATTTCATGGCTGAAATCATCATCTGCAGTGATTTTGGAGCCCAGAAAAATAAAATCTCTCACTGTTTTCCACTGTTTCCCCATCTATTTGCCATGAAGTGATGGGACTAGATGCTGTGATCTTAGTCTTCTGATGTTGAGCTTTAAGCAAAAATTTTCACTCTCTTCTTTCACTTTCATCAAGAGGCTCTTTAGTTCTTCTTCACATTCTGCCATAAGGGTGGTGTTATCTGCATATCTGAGGTTATTGATATTTCTCCCAGCAGTCTTGATTCTAGCTTGTGCTTCCTTCAGCCCAGTGTTTCTCGTGATGTACTCTGCTGCTGGTGCTGCTAAGTCACTTTAGTCGTGTCCAACTCTGTGCAACCCCATAGATGGCAGCCCACCAGGCTCCCCCGTCCCTGGGATTTTCCAGACAAGAACACTGGAGTGTGTTGCCATCACCTTCTCTGGATGTACTCTGCATCTAAGTTAAATAAGCAGGGTGACAATATACAGCCTTGACGTACTCCTTTTCCTATTTGGAACCAGTCTGTTGTTCCATGTCCAGTTCTAACTGTTGCTTCCTGACTGGCATACAAGTTTCTCAAGAGGCAGGTCAGGTGGTCTGGTATTCCCATCTCTTTCAGAATTTTCCACAGTTTATTGTGATCCACACAGTCAAAGGCTTTGGCAGTCAATAAAGCAGAAATAGATGTTTTTCTGGAACTCTCTTGTTTTTCCCATGATCCAGCGATGTTGGCAATTTGATCTCTGGTTCCTCTGCCTTTTCTAAAACCAGCTTGAACATCTGGAAGTTCACGGTTCACATATTGCTGAAGCCTGACTTGGAGAATTTTGAGCATTACTTTACTAGCATGTGAGATGAGTGCAATTGTGTGGTAGTTTGAGCATTCTTTGGCATTGCCTTTCTCTGGGATTGAAGTGAAAACTGACCTTTTCCAGTCCTGTGGCCACTGCTGACTTTTCCAAATTTGCTGGCATATGTAAGGCAAGGAGCAGCGGCTGCACTTTGCTGGAGCAGCCGTGAAGAGATACCCCATGTCCAAGGTAAGAGAAACCCAAGTAAGACGGTAGGTGTTGTGAGAGGGCATCAGAGGGCAGACACACTGAAACCACAATCACAGACAACTAGCCAATCTGATCACACAGACCTCAGCTTGTCTAACTCAGTGAAACTAAGCCATGCCGTGTGGGGCCACCCAAGACGGATGGGTCATGGTGGAGAGGTCTGACAGAATGTGGTCCACTGGAGAAGGGAATGGCAAATCATTTCAGTATTCTTGCCTTGAGAACCCCATGAACAGTATGAAAAGGCAAAAAGACAGGACACTGAAAGAGTAACTCCCCAGGTTGGTAGGTGCCTAGTGTGCTACTGGAGATCAATGGAGAAATACTGGAGGGATGGAGCCAAAGCAAAAACAACATCCAGTTGTGGATGGGACTGGTGATAGAAGCAAGGTTCGATGCTGTAAAGAGCAATATTGCATAGGAATCTGGGATGGTAGATCCATGAATCAAGGCAAATTGGAAGTGGTTAAACAGGAGATTACAAGATGGTACTCATAGTTTGTCAATATTCCCACATGTGTTCTAAATTTTTTGGTTTCGTTTCTCATTTTGATGGAGCACATCCTCTGGTAATCTGCTGAGAAAGAGGGTATGAAAAGTAAACTTGGGGCAAACTTGACTTTCTAAACATGTTTTCTTTTTTATTTCACCTTCCCATCTGGTTGATATTTTGTGTGGAATTCGAGGGAGGAAATAATTTTACTTGAGAATTCGACGTTATTTCTCCATCGTCATACAGCTTTTGTTTCCATTTTCAGAGATACTGAGACATTTTGATGATTGTTTGTACATAGACTTTTCCCTGGATATTCTGAAATTTCCCACTGATCTGTGTGTTATGGTTGTATCTACTTTTTTTTCAGTATGTTGGAATCTTAGTGGACTGTTAATCAGAAAACTTATCCTACAGCTCTGGAAAATCTTCTTAAATAACTTCATTGAATTCTTTCCTGTTGTTCCATTTGGGGATACCTATTTGAATTTTGGAATTTGTGAAATATTTGTTTTCTTATATTTTTACTTTATCTTTTTGTTGTCTAGGAGATTGCTTCAAAATTTTACCATTAATTTTATTGATTTTTTTTCTCATATATATTATAGTTTTAATTTTTAAGAACTTTTTGTTCCCTTAAGTGTTCTTTTTATTCTGTTCCAATTTCTAGATGCAGTCTGTTTTTTATAACTAATAACAAGAAAGCATTTGTTTTTCACTTTTCTTCTCTTTGATTATCCTGCTTCTTCCAAGTTACCATTTTCTGTGTGTTTCATCTAGTCTTCCATGTTAGAGACTTTGTCAGCTGTCTTGTAACCTTTGCTTGTTAGTTTCTGGGTAAGTGGATTGGACATTCTGAATGAATTAATTGGGCTTGTTGACTTTGAAATTCATCATTGAGTAGTCGAGGTGAACACTATAGGGAACTTCAACATCTGTTATCTTTAAATTTCTCCTCTTGGACTGGTCAACTTCCTCAAAGATAGAACTTTGTACCTCTTGTCTTGGAGGGCTGCAGGTGTTCTGGAATCCCCCTGGGGAAAGGTCTAGGGTTTCCAGAGTGTGTATGATTACTTAACCTCCCTGTTTGGGGTCCTCAACTGCTTCTGGTTATCCCCTAGTTTATCCATCTCCAGAAAATAAACCGCCAAGACCTCCCACTCCTAATTCCCCAGAAGTAGTCCTGGCAACTGGACTGGCATCTAATTCCTTCTCAAGCAGCTTTCATACAGTCCGGCTTATTTTAACTACATACTTCCCTGCAACAGCACACTCTCTCCTCGTTCATTAGGTCACTGGTACTCCAAGTCCTAAAACCTTTGTGACTTCTGTGATAGACTGGCTTAGGTCAGCTTTCTCTCCTATTGGCTTCAGTTCCTTTGTCTCGGTAGTACTCAACCAGTTGCTGCTAATCCATTTTATAACTACCTAGAAAATTTTATGGCTGATAGCTCTTCTTCTCTTTTCCTTATCCTCATGGGTTTACGGCTTTTGAAAACTAACCTTCCTTGTAGTTTTAGTGTGGTGTCAAGAGAGCATTCAGTGTTGGTCCAGGCTGCCGTCTTCGCTGTGTGAATCTTAGAGATTCCATTATGGTAGGATACTGTAGACTTGGCCTTTTCTCTTCATGGTTGCTGCTGCTACTTCCTAGTTGGGATTTCTACTCTGGCTCCCAGAGCCTTGGTTGTAAGCCACTAGAGCTGTTTCTAAAGCAAAGCCAGGTCTCTAGTTCACTGCACTGACAACTCTGTTGATGGCTGTGACACCAGCCATATGAAATTCATTGGCCTTGCATGAGTTCACCCTTACTTTATGCTCCTGACTCCACTTTTCATTAACTCACCTTTGATCCTAAAGGACATGTGCATAATCTTTTTGAAAATGCTTGCTATGCCAATAACCTAGGTTAATGTCTGAGCATTTGGTGGTCAGAGGCTGTGCGTTGAAGCCCATAGACCAGATGTCTCGTTTTGGTGGTTTATAGACCCACCTTTACACAGGGACACCTGCTCATTGACTTCTCTTTACCACGGAGGGGACACTGTACTTGTGAAGCTACTTTCATTCACTGATTCTGAAGGCTTTTACAAATCTCAAACCATTCATCTTTTCAAGATGCTAAAGGTGTTGGTTCCGTAAAAAGATTATACATGCTAGAAAAGGTACCTAAAATACAGTGACATAAGTTATTTCAGTTAATTGCAGAAAAACATCGTAGGACTCTTGATTCTTACTCTGCTTCCCAACTAACCAAGAGGACAACTAGTAACATGCAAGATGTTGACCAAATTATTTTGTACTGTTTTCAAATTGATTTTGATACTGTTGTTCTAAGGAGAACTGTAAGATCTGCCTGGAAATGGACCTTTTAAAGCCTCTACCCAGGGTTTTCTGTCTGGGATTTTGCCTTGTAGGTTAGTACAGTCAGATTGGATATGGGCAGTTGATTTGTGTTTCTGATCAAGATTTCTGTATTCCAATAAAACTTTATTTCTGGATACTGCAGTTTGAATTTCATGCAGTTTTCACATGCCATAAAATATACTTCTGTCTTTTAAAAACTATTTTAAAAATGTAAAAGCTGTTTTTAGCTCACGCATCTATAAAAGCTGGTGGTGAGCTAGGTTTGCCCCACAGACAGTTGTTTGCTGACCCCAGTTTAAAAGTTTAGAGTGCTCTTCCCCTGTTGCCAGATTTCATCCCTGTAATGATAAACTGAATGTCTCTTGGTGTAGAAACACTGTTTGGAATCGAGGTAGTCATGCTCAGGTTTCTGCTTTGATGGAAGAATTTTTCAAAGCCAGTTCAAGCCACTTTTTTGTACCTCTTTTGACAACCCTTTTCTCTCCTTCCCAACCATTTTTCTTCTATTATTTTACTTTTCTCCTTTGTATTTTCAAATAATTTCAAGGTTTTTTTTGAGTAAAGACTATATATTACACACTGTGCTAGTTGCTTAAGAGATAGGAATATAAACCAGAGACATAGCTCCTTTACAGATGAAACACAGTCACGGAAGAGATTTTTTTCTTTCTGCCGAAAGTCAACAAGATAGTCCTAGGTATAGGGTTAAGGAAAGTGATCTACAGTTGTGTCAGCAGAAATTGGGTAGGTATTTCCCCCGACCTGATATTGTAGATGACAAATATACGCACTCTCTTTTGCTTGCATTTATTTCCATTTGGGGGATGCCAGCAACATCTAAATAGTGAGTACTAGTGCTTGGTTTTAAATATTTAATATTACCATATTTTCACTACTGTAAAGCGACTTCCGTCTCTTTAGATCTCTTCTGATAATTTATTCATTAACTTAAACTTCTTTAAAAAACTTCTTCTTTGGCAAAGATCTCTACTTAGTAAAGATTTATGATTGAATGAACAGAGTACAAGGAGGAGGCCTAGTGATGCACTCTGTGCACTGAAAATAATAAAACAGGAACATTAAAAATGAAGGAAACCAGTCAAAGGCTGTAGAATCAAAGAACAACACAATTACAGATTTCATGGTAGTTACAGTAAGTAATATAGTCTCAAATGAATACTCCTTTATTTCATAGAGGAGATTGGCATTTGTGCAATATTCTTTAGTTAAATTTCAATTTATTGGATTTTTGCATCACTGCAGATTGATCTATTGAATTTGTCACAGTGGCCTTGTTTTTACCTTGATGTGTTTAATACCTGCTGGATCAGAATGCCAATCAATTTAAGTTAATTTCATTAAGTTTGCTAAAGCTTTTTGAATTAAAGTCACTTCTGACATTACCAAGAACAAAATGTAGGCAACATACACTCATATATTATTGTTCTAGAAAAAAAGAGATTGGTAATATATATTCTCTCTAACATTTCCTTACTTGGATTTTTAAATTCCCTTAATTATTTACTAGATGATAAATCATTTAACATTTTAAATTTTAATTATCTGCCTGATCATTGCTTAGTATTCTGTGCCAAACTTTAAACTCAACATAGATTTAAGTTCTCACTAAATAGATTTCAATTAAATTCCTCCCAGCTTTACTAGGAAAGAAATGGATTGTGTTTAATAAATTGTATTATACTTTTCATTGACAAATATAAACTGGGGAGTGGTTCATGGCAAATAGCCTTTTAATTCATGTGCATTTTAGTTTTCAGAGAAATCACAATGCACTAGGCATTTATGTGAAGTATAATCATGGTTATGATTTTTTGAGTAATATATTTTGCAGTGAGCTCTGTAATATGCAATTATGGAACTCAGCCTGCATTATTAACTGATTTTATTAACTATCATTAATGCAGTATTTATAAATATTGCTGGGAGAACTGTAGTTACATTTACTGAAGATAGACTTAAGAAGAAAACTGATAAACTACTACTATACTAGAACTCTTTAAGGCAGGCAGACTGCATTGTTTCTAGAACCACCAGTAATTCAGGAAAGGGCAAAACCCCCAAACCATAAAAAATTAGTTATTTGATTACATTGTATTCCTTCATGTCAGTGGCATGGAGGCATTGCTGTAGTTTTCTATGGGGAAATTGAGCAAGCTAAAGTTTGTCCTGACATATGCTATTCTAGAATTAAAGAGATGTTGGTGATGTAAGGGTTCGAGTTATCTTTGACACATTTTGCAGGTTACTTACAAATTCTTGCCTAAACATAGGTATCTTCTTTATCAGAGAGACTAACATCAGATTTTAATCATATCTTAGACCCACAGGATTTTAGGTTTCCAACAGGCCACCTGTCTCAGACATTTAAAAATTCACAGGACAGATGGGAAGGTGAAAGAACTTGTCCTTGGATAAAGAAATTCTTACATTGCAGAAACATTCACAAGCAGAGCTAGCCAATACATCACACACATATACTGTATTTGTCTAGTGTTAAGGTATCATAATCGCATTTTTCCCTTTGGTAGTATAAATATAGAGTTCATTATTTATCTCCTATTCTGTTGGTGGGTAAGAGAAAAATATAATAGCTTGTAAAAAAAAATCTTTTGTTCAGATGAACCATGAATCAGAAAAGTAGACAATATTTTATATTAACTTTCCCATATCTACTATTGGTAGAATGTGTATCTTATGTAAGACTGCACCATCATATTTAAGGATTGAGATCTGGAGCTGGTTTGCTTGGTTTTGAGTTTCTTCCTGTCCACTTGCAAATAACCAAGGCAAGTTACCTGGTGTCTCTGTGCTTCTGTCATCTCCTCTGTAAGATGGGGATGTCTAGGTCTTTGTAGAGTTGTTGTTTTGAGAAGGTGACTGCAGGATAACACAAAAAAAGTGCTTTGGATAGTGTTTGACACCAGGAATCAGTATTCAGTAAATGTTAGGTATTAAAACATGGTACTAATCACATGTGAAATGTGAAAGAAAGACTTAAAGCTTATACTTGGAAATTAAATTTTTAAAATTTCATAGTCACATTTATCTCTTTGGGAGAGAATCTGTTACTTGGCTGAAGCTTAGTGTTCAAAATCGTCAAGCAGTTGGAGCATCAGTGGATTATGCTATGAGCTGTGGTTGATGAATTACTTACACAAACATTATTTAGGAATATGGTACAAAATTGAATTCTCAGGCCCAACCTCAGAACTACTCGACCAGAAACTTTGGGTGGGACTGAGAAATCTTCAGCATCCCTCTAGATGATGATATGATGCACCATGAAGTTCGAGGGCCCCTGGCTTAAGCTTGTGTTTGTTGAGGGCCCACTGTACTTACTCTGGGTAATAGGGAGAGAACCTGAACACAATAGACTAGATACTCTAGAGGATATCCCTTATGAGGACAGGCACATAAGAAATATATGAAGAAGCACTAAAAACAAGAATTTCAGGTGATAAAAGTATGAAAAAACCAAAACAAGTAAGTGATGCTGGTGAATGATTGGGGGCACAAGGGAACCCCTTGGAGAGGGTGTTCTTAGAAGACCTGTGGATATGACACCAGAGGTTAAACTTAACTTTGAGAACCATAAATAATAACGAGATGAACAGGCAATCCTAGAAGATGAAACACCTAGTGCAAAGGACATATGATGGAGAGGCCTTAAATAAGGCTCTATTCCTAGCCTTCTATTCTATTCTATTCTACAATTACAGAACTGTAATTACAGTACTGACTTACAATTTTACGTGCAAGGGGCAAGTTTTCCTAAGTTTAAAACAAGTTAATCATTTTAGATTTCAAAAAGTGAAACTACATTATTTCAATATTGTGTATGTTATAAAATAATTGTAAAATAATTAAATTTAACTTACACTGTGGCAAGACTGATAATAATATGTAAAAGCTTTCCTTTTTAAATCTTTCTCCTTACATAATAAAGTGGATAAATAACAGGCAAGGAAAAGCATGTTTAAGGTGACTATATAATAGGTAAGGAAAAGCACATTTTTGGAAGAACTTATGCTCAAATCTCAGCTTCTCCACTTATCAGTGTTATCAGAATTGAGGCAGTCACATTTTCTGGGCCTTAATTTTAGTGTCTATAAAATGGTAATATAAAATCTATCTTTCTAGGTTTAGTAACCCAGTTTTGAGATAGTAAAACCATTTAAACAAGTGAACAGGTGACCAAAAAGTAATAATTTTTATTATTTCATATTTAGTTTTTAAAAAGTCTGAATTAATAGTCTGTGAGCCAAAGAAAATCTGTGGTTCCATCCATCTTATAAATATAGACTCTTACTATTTTAAAAGGTCATGACTTTTTGAATACTTAAAACATTTTTTTAAAAAAGTCATGGAACCTTAGGAACTGCTCTTAAAGTTTGCTTCCTACAGTAATTTCCTCCCACAGTTTTGACTTTTGCTTGGAAGTCCTGCCATGTGCCCTTGGCAGCCTGTATGTGCCCTTGGGACATTTCTTTTCTAGCTTCTCTAACTGACATGTTTAGTTCATGCATGCTCCTGACTAGTCTTTATTGTAGTGCATATTGAAGGAATATGTCCTTGAGCATATTTTGGAGAGTTTGAGTTAAATACACATAATTCAAAAACAGTGAATACTGGAAGACGACCAACATTTCAGCACATATTTATACAACTTGGGTGACAGCTTAGCAAGTTAGGGAATGTTAAGATAATTTAAATGTACTTAACAGATATAAGACCAAAGTTATCTCCTCAGTTTAAACTTTTAGTATTTCTTATATCAGTTTTTCCTGAAAGTATTAGAAGGGGAGAATATTAGGTATGTAAGGCACATGTTGGAGAAGGCAATGGCAACCTGCTCCAGTACTCTTGCCTGGAAAATCTCATGGACGGAGGAGCCTGGTAGGCTGCAGCCAATGGGGTCGCTAGGAGTTGGACATGACTGAGAGACTTCACTTTCACTTTTCACTTTCATGCATTGGAGAAGGAAATGGCAACCCACTCCAGTGTTCTTGCCTGGAGAATCCCAGGGATGGGGGAGCCTGGTGGGATGTCGTCTATGGGGTTGCACAGAGTCGGATATGACTGAAGCGACTTAGCAGCAGCAGCAGCAGCAGCAGCAGCAGCAAGGCACATATTTGGCTTCCCTGGTGGCTCAGACAGTAAAGAATCTGCCTGCAATGCAGGAGACGTGGGTTCGATCCCTGGGTTGGGAAGATCCTCTGGAGAAGGGAATGGCAACCCACTCCAGTATTCTTGCCTGGAGAATTACATGTACGGAGGAGCCTGACAGGCTATAGTCCATAGGGTTGCAGAGTTGGGCCCAACTGAGTGACAAGACACATACTGGGGCTTCCCAGGTGGCACTTGTGGTGAAGGACCCACCTGCCTGTGCAGGAGACTTAAGAGAAGTGGGTTCAGTCCCTGAGTCAGATTATCCCCTGGACAAGGGCATGGCAACTCATTCCAGTATTCTTGCCTGGAGAATCCCATGGGCAGAGGAGCCTGGCAGGCTATGGTACATAGGGTCACAAACAGTTGGACACGATTAAACCATCTTAGGGCACACACACAAGGCACATTGATTGAATGCCTATTATGTACCAAGCACTATCCTAAGTGTAACATGTACGATTATATGTTACTCTGATGCATATGTGATTTTTGACTTCTCAAAACCCTGTGAGTTATGTACTACTCTCTCCATTTTATAGATGAAGGTAGCAAGGATCAGAGATACTGAATAACTTCCCCAAATTTACAGCTCATAGAGTTTAAAACCCAAGTGTGTCTGATCTAAAAGCTCCAGTTCACTGTCTCCTAGTCAGTAAATGCTGTATACTTAAGAAAATTAAATTTGAGATTGAGAAAACTGTTACTAACATATTTGTGTGTCACTGTACTTGGCACACTGATTCTGTTTCACATGCTGGTTCTGTGGTCTTACAGGAGTATATGTTCTTGGGAATAGAAGCTTATGTTGGACTCCACAGTGTACGTGGGAGATGCTGGAGAGGGATCAATAGTTGCTAACCCTTTAGCCAAAAATATGGGGGAGAACAGGAAAGGCAGGGTTCCTGTTTGCTCTCTAGTGGCAGATGGAGACAATGAAGGGCTTGAAAAATTGAAGTAATTATAAAATGTTTAGGTACTCTAAAGGAAACAGCCTGGAGTTGGGCAGAGGCCAATAGGGTGAAGGGATAAGATGCAGAAAATAGAAATGGCTGCTATAAAGAGGTGACATTTAACCTGAGCCTGAAGCGCTGAAGAGCAGGTTGTAGAGCTGATTGCGACCCTTGATTATCAGGACAAGCCTGAGTTGGCCACTCTTCTGCAGAGATGGGCAACGAGCCCCAGGCTTTCTCATCACTGCAACAGAATGGGCACCATAGTTGGCTAAGAGTAAATCCTTCAAGGTGACTAAATTCTGCAAAGCTCTGAAGAGGGGATTTTCTTATGTACCAACTTAAGGACATCTCTGTCAATCTAGAACTGTAAGGCACTTATACTCAATTTCTGAAAAGTAAGCTTTTTACTATAGAAAATGTCAAATACACAACAAGCAAGAATATAGAGTAATGGATCTCCATGTTCTCATATCTGGGGTCAACAAATATTAAGCTTTTTTCCAATATTATTGTATCTAAAGTTATGACCAACCTAGACAGCATATTAAAAAGCAGCGACATCACTTTGCCAACAAAGGTCCGTCTAGGCAAGGCTATGGTTTTTCCAGTAGTCATGTATGGATGGAGAAGGCAGTGGCACCCCACTCTGGTACTCTTGCCTGGAAAATCCCATGGACGGAGGAGCCTGGTGGGCTGCAGTCCATGGGGTCGCTAAGAGTCGGACACGACTGAGCGACTTCACTTTCACTTTTCACTTTCATGCATTGGAGAAGGAAATGGCAACCCACTCCAGTGTTCATGCCTGGAGAATCCCAGGGACGGCAGAGCCTGGTGGGCTGCAGTCTATGGGGTCGCACAGAGTCAGATACGACTGAAGTAACTTGGCAGCAGCACGTATGGATGTGAGAGTTGTACTATAAAGGAAGCTGAGCACCGAAGAATTGATGCTTTTGAACTGTGGTGTTGGAGAAGACTCTTGAGAGTCCCTTGGACTGCAAGGAGATCCAGCCAGTCCATCCTAAAGGAGACCAGTCCTGGGTGTTCACTGGAAGGAATGATGCTAAAGCTGAAACTCCAGTACTTCGGCCACCTGATGCAAAGAGCTGACTTGTTTGAAAAGACCCTGATTCTGGGAAAGATTGAGTGCAGGAGGAGAAGGGGACGATAGAGGATGAGATGGTTGGATGGCATCACTGATTCAATGGACATGGGTTTGGGTAGACTCCGGGAGTTGGTGATGGACAGGGAGGCCTGGCGTGCTGTGGTTCATGGGGTCGCAAAGAGTCGGACACGACTGAGCAACTGAACTGAACCTCCACTTCATTTTTTTTTTCCCTTTGGTACTTTCCAGCAATTTTCAGACGTTGATTCTTTACAGTTTTAAATACCTCAATGTACATATTTCATTGGTGAGGGCATTTTTATTTACATAGCTTCCCAGGTGGCTCTAGTGGTAAAGAACCCGCCTCCCAATGCAGGAGACATAAGAGACTCAGGTTCGATCCCTGGGTCAGGAAAATCCCCTGGAGGAGGGCATGTCAACTTATTCCAGTATTCTTGCCTGGGGAATCCCATGGACACAGAAGCCTGGCAGGCTATGGGCCATCCAGTTGCAAAGGGCAGATTACGGAAGTGACTTAGCACGCACACGTGCAGAAAATTATTATTCTTAGAACTAACAATGATTATTTAATCTTCTGATCTTTAAAGACATTTAATACAGAAGCTTAAGTATGACTCATTAAAAAATTATGGTGAAATTGACATCTATGAAAACATGTACCTGGATCTATGTCTAGGTTTCTGTTTCCTTTTAGACTTCTCAGGCTTATGACCTGACTATCCAAAGGCTACAGTTTCTTTCTCTTTACAAAGGGACCAACCAAACTTCATCAACTTCCTGTTTAAAAAAAAAAGCCTGAGAGGAGTGTCTACACCGCAACTCACTTGAAAAGTTACTTGACAGAACCTCTCTTTATTGATCTCTGTGGTGGCAGATGGTATTAAATCTGTACATGTGTCAGAAACATTATTTTTCAAAAGTTTGCTCTGATGTTTTTTTCCCCAGACATCACTGAATGTTGATTCTGTCTGTATAAAATACAAGTAGAATTGAGTGTTGGGTAGACTTTGGACAAACTTCTATCACTCAGCAGGCAATTTCTTGAACTGCCAGGACTGGCTGCTAGGCACCCAGCACTGGAAATCTAGAAAAACATGTATCTATGAAATAATTTCTTTTGACAGAGAAAGAGGAAGTCCCAGTGACACCTCTTAAAACCATAAAAACCTGACACACCAACTACTTTCACTTTAAAAACAAACAAACTATGCAGTCTGAGTTTGGCTTGAAATTCTCTGCTCTCCTCATTCATTATTTAATCTTATTTTACTTTGTTCAGACAAGCAATCTACCTATTGTGAAGCTTCACACAGCCAATTACCTCAAGGTGTTTAGTTCATTTATTATTTAAAGCATAAATCTTGTACAGGTTGTCCATTGACGACCCTCTGAGTAGCTGTAGTAAATGCCTTTCATCCTTGCGGCCCCAGTCAGTGCTCATGGACCTACCTGCTGAGCTTGGCAGGCCAGGCAAGGTGCTGGAACATGTAAGATACCAGAGGTAATTGCACTTCCTTTTCTGTTTAAGTGTGCACGTGAAAGATGTGCTGTTGCTGCTAAGTCCCTTCAGTCGTGTCCGACTCTGTGCAACCCCAGAGACTGCAGCCCACCAGGCTCACCTGTCCCTGGGATTCTCCAGGCAAGAACACTGGAGTGGGTTGCTTGGGGTTGAAATGTAAGGGAAATGAATCTTCAAGCGCAATCTTCCCTTCTGTAGAGACCTTATTCGGTATTTTAGCTATTGTTACAGGCTGAATATTGAATTTAGAAGTTTGCTTCAAGTATATCTAGTGACATCACACTTAAAAATATTTTTACGGAAATATCAATCTTTCATATTTGTTGTATTTGTCCTTGAACCCATTTTCCCTTTCTGTCTTTCTTTCAGTCTGATGTCATGATACCAACAATGACCAATATGAATTACTTTCAAAAAGGCTAGCTTAGGTATTGTGCAGGTTCTGCTGATGGGCTTATATGCCATTAAGAGTCTATCCTACACAGAATGTGCCAGGTGTTTAACTGGGGACTGGTACTAATTTCAGAGCTAATACTGAGCTGTTCCACATCAGTGCTTTCAGCAGGTGGCTTGAACTGACAGTGTAAAGAAAAAAGTGAGAGAAAATTACCATTGTATTTTAGAATTTCTCTGATTGAATTGACTGATTATACTGTCAAAGGAGCATTGGGAAGCTGGCAGGGTTATAGGCAGTGAAGAAATGACAGAATTCTTTCAGAAAGAGCTTGTCTGTTGGCTTTTGCACAGCCAAATATTTCAAAATGATAATAAGGTTTGATGTGAGGTTTGAATACAGCACTTGTGAAAATCTATGTGATCTCTGATCGGTATTTTAAAGCTTGGATATTGTATAAGGAGAGCCAGTGGTATTCTTATTACCATTTTCTCTTATAAGACAAAATATTAAAACACTCTGAAGTCCCATCAGTAAATGTTCAACTACTTTTAATATTTGCAAAATAGTTTTATAAAGATTTCATTTTTGTTAAGTTTCGCTTATGAGAAAATGGAATAGAAAACTTACCGAGTGACTCAAGATAACGGCTGACTTTCCCTGGTGACTCAGTGGTGAAAGAATCCACCTGCGGTACAGATGAGGGTTCCATTTCTAATTTGGGAAGGTCCCCGGGAGAAGGAAATGGGCTACCGACTCCAGTATTCTTGCCTGGAGAATCCCACGCACAGAGGAGCCTGGCGGGCCACAGTCTGTGGGTCGCATAAGAGTCAGACATGACTTAGTGACTATATGACTGCAACACAATGAGTTGAAAACATGTGTTTCATGCAGTCAGTTTTGAATTATGATTTAAGATCTTATGTTTCAGAAGAAATTCTTAGTAGTAACATGTTATTCCTGGTTGTCTCTTAAATTCATGTTTGTTATTCTAAAATGTTATTAAATATTTTAAAATATGCTTTAAATTGATCATTTAAAAAATTAGAGATGCAGTCTCCTGCTTTTAGTAGAATAATGGTAATAGTAGCTAGTATTGAAGCATTGCCGTCTAACAGGTACATCTAACAGGTACTCCATAAGGCATCCCCATTTTACTTAGAGGCCAGTCAAGGCAGAGAGAGGCTGAATAACTTTACTGATGCCAGAGCTTGTCAGGACGGAGATGAGATGCTGACTCTAAGAACCCCAGTGCTCATTCTCTACTGTAACAGAGCACACAGAGGAGACAAACTGGTTATACTTGACTTTTTTTTTTTGGCTGTCAGTGCACTCACTGTCCTCTATACTGGTGACAGGGACTTAATACAATAATTTTCCTTTTCATGGTTATCCCATTATGAATTTAATAGAACTTTTGATATAGAGTCATGAAAATTCTTAAGGGAATTGTTTTAAAATGTGGAGAAAACGTATTCAGAGTGTTCTGTAAAAGACGCAAGAGCGGCACATTTAGCAGAGTGTAAGTTAGGTTTGGGGCGGGAAAAAATCAATCAGGATAAATGGGTCAGCATTCATCATTGGTACAACAAATACTTATTGTACTGGGTGCCAAGCACTGGGCTTGGCCTGTCGGAAAGCACTGGGTGATTTATTTTTGTTGAGCCGACTCCCTGGTGGGATTATTCACAAACAACTTTCGATGTAAATAGGAAGCTTTAATTGCAGGAGAGCAGGGTTCCAGTCTCTCTGGGTGGACCGTGGTGCGCGAGTTTTGTTCCGTTGCATAATCTGGTAGGCACTTCTCGTATTCTCATTATTCTGCTGCAGTGTAACAAACCAGCAGGAAACTGCATTCCATGGGATTTCTATGGGGACTACGGAGAATTCGTTCCAATGCTTACAGAGCCGCCGCTTGTAGCTGAGTAGCTCCAGGGCTAATGTGAGGAGCTGTGTAGCTCTACTTGCTGCTGAACTGTAAAACTGAGAGTGTGTGTACTGTAAATAAGACCATGTCAGTAGAACTGTTGTTCATCTGGAGGCCTTATCAGAGCATTGGTTGATAATCCCTTATTGTTGAATGAGAGGGAAAAAAGGGAATTTGAAACATTATTCCGTGCTGAAAATGTGAATACCTGTTTCTTCACTCCCTTTAAAACTTACTCCCTCTAATTTTTGTTGTATTTCAACTGGAGGGAAATTGGAAAGAAAGAGAAATTACTCTTTACTCCTCTAACTCCCTCACTCCACAACACAAGATAACTGGCAAGGGGAGCGATACTTTCAGTAACAAAGTCTCTCCACTTAGACTCTTAGGGGTTAAAGGAGCCCCTCTGCTGGGATGCTGTGGTGGTTGTTTAGTCGCTCAGTTGTGTCTGACTCTGCGACCCCATGAACTGCAGTCCGCCAGGCTCCTCTGTCCGTGGGATATCCCAGGCAAGAATACTGGCGTGGGTTGCCATTTCCTTCTTCAGGAGATCTTCCCAGGGATTGAACCCATGTGTCCAGCATTGGCAGGCAGATTCATTACCACTGAGCCACCAGGCAAGGCCCTGTGCTGGGATAGGTTTGCTTGCTTCCCACATTCTGTCTACATCCTCTAAGCACCCGGTTTCCTGCCTCCTCAGGCGTGGTGAGAGCGCCTTGATTTTGTTTGTGGAAGAACCGTCCAGTCTTTAGTCACATGTTTGGTGGCTGCCATCCTGGGTGCCTGTTTCAGTGGAACTGTCAGCCATCTCCCAACCAGGCCTCCTCTGTCCCCACCAACGTGGCCTTGGCTACAGTGCTGCCTGTCTGCAGGGCCTGCTTCATAGGCCAGGCCTACAACCTGTGAATGAGAGAAGGCCCCGCACTGGGTTTAATCCTCTGCTGTCATTCCCTTCAAATGCTTAACGATGATTAATCAAAGGGCCCCACGTTTTCATTTTGCATTGGGTTCTTTGTACAAATCATGTAGGCAGTCCTGGCTCTATGAGCCTCTTCTCCCTTGCTACCCCCAGCACCGGAGAAATTGCCTCCTTCAAGGACCGGCTCAAGTGCTGCTTCATGCACGAAGCTTTCTGATTCCTTTGTAGATGTGAGCATCTTTCCCCTGTGTGTGTCCCTCAGTTACAGCCTGCATGGCACCCTCCTGAGCTCACTATGTCACCTATCTCCTTCCACCAAGGTGGGCGCCCTCAACGAATCTTCCTGTTCTCCCTCCATATCCTAGCCCGATGGCTTTCAGTGTTCCATAAATGCTTGTTGAATTGAAGTGAATTAAATAATTTGCCCTTTTATCTGAAAGAGTAAAGAAATTTACATTTAATATAAGGCCCCTTTGATAGACATACTGCCTTCATTTCTGTTCTCTTCTGATGTTGAATTACGGTGCTGGCTTCCATCAAATGGCAAATGTGATGAGATGGTACACATTTGATTCTGCCTCACTTATAAATGTGGGGTGGAGAAAATATAAATGAAATCATTTCACTAATTTTAAGACATTTGAAGAATATGGAAATTGAGCTTAGGAGGAAAAGGTTAACTAAGGTTAAAATGAATGCTTTTCATTTTGCTTAGCATATCACTAAGTGGAGATTTAAAGGCAATCCTCTTTTCTCGCCAAACTTCCCCATACTGCTCCTGGATTTCCTTTTAGCATAATTTGAGTAAGATGTTGTAATAGTTTAAATCATTTTAATTTTGTACGGTTCACAAGTGCTATTTTCATACAGGGAACATTTCATAATATGGTCCCCTGAACCTCTTAGAGGAATAGAATTTGCAGCTCTTGTTGTCTGCACAGGCCGTGGAACCCTAGCAGTTTCACAACCCATATAGATATTCAGGGGGTTGTTGATTGAGCACAGAAGAGAACACAGTTTGCTGTGCTGCAGGCATTTTTAGCAGAGAGGCCATAACTGACTTTGGATGTCCTGTACACTCTTTCCAACTGTAGGAAAATGTGTCTTGGGGTGTTTGAATTTCTGGACAGAGGGCTCCCAAAGCATCTTTCCAAAGCATTCAAGACAAGTTAAGAACCAATAAATGAGAAATAGAAACAGAAATGAACTATAACACAGCCACACATTATAAAGCTAAATTAAAAAGCCAGCCTATAAGAAAACCAAATCTTATTGAACATGCATTGGTACTGTTGAAATATAAAATCTCTGGGCTATAAAATATATCTGTTTGAAAAGTGAAAGTGAAGTCCCTCAGTCATGTCCGACCCTCAGCAAACCCATGGACTGCAGCCTTCCAGGCTCCTCCATCCATGGGATTTTCCAGGCAAGAGTACTAGAGTGGGTTGCCATGGCCTTCTCCATTGAGTATGATGCTGTTTTTCTGAGAATAGATTTATGTATTTACATACAGATTAGGGTCTTAGGTCCTGAACTTGTCCACTTTTGGGTGCATGTTTGTGAGCAGAGTTGGACATGACTGAAGCATCACGGACTCGATGGACATGAGTCTGAGTGAACTCTGGGAGATGGTGATGGACAGGGAGGCCTGGCGTGCTGTGATTCATGGGGTCACAAAGAGTCGGACACGACTGAGCGACTGAACTGAACTGAACTGAAGCAACTTAACACACACATACAGATTTGTGAGCAGTGTGACTTTGAGAAGAAGAGTTAGACAAAACACAGTTTGCCACATGGTTATAAAAGGGAATACCTAACTGCTACATTTAGAAGTAAAGCCCAACTTCTAGCCCGGATTATTCTTTTTTTTCAGATTATTTTTAATTGAGTATAATTGCTTTACAATGTTGTATTTGTTTCTGCTGTACAACAGGGTGAATCAACTATATGTATACGTGTGTCCCTCCCTCTTGAGCCTCTCTCATCCCACCCCCTCGGTCCTTGCAGAGCACTGACTGAACTCCCTGTTATACAGCAGCTTTCCGCTAGCGGTCCGTTTAACACGTGGCAGGATATATGTGTCATTTGTCAGCGCCACTCGCTCAATTCATCCCACTTCTCCATCCCCCCACTGTGTCCACACGTCTGCTCTCTATGTCTGTGTCTCTATTCCTGCCCTGCAAATGGGTTCGTCTGTACTACTTTTCTAGATTCCCTGTGTATGGACACACTAACACACGATACTTGCTTTTCTCATTTGACTTCACTCTGTTTGACACTCTGTTCATCCACGTCACTACAGATGACTCAGTTCCATCCCTTTCATATACCCTAATAGTATTCCATTGCATATGTGTCCCACATCTGCTTTATCCATTCCTCTCTTGAGGGACATTTAGGTTGCTCCCGTGTCAAAACCAGGGTGATACTTGAACGTGGGAAGTCTAAGACAGTGCCTGTGCCATGCGTGTACAGGGGATAACATGCTTTGTGATTGTGAATCTTTGCTTAAAAGTAGGTGAAACAGCTCTGGGAGGATGCCACATCCCGGGAGTGTGGTTGTCTTACCCAAGCTTCACACTCAGCCTCAGTGGCTCCTACCTCTCCCAGAGGAGGGCTGGAGGGCCACGATTGTCTTGCCTGATTTCTGTGGCTTGTTTTTTCTGTTTAGCATTCTTTTCTTTACACATTTTCTCTTCTCATGGATTGCTCACTGGACTCTCTGAGCACATGTAGGAGAGCACAGCCATGGAGGAGCCCACGATTGCTTACAGAGACTCAACTTGGACCGTGGTGCTCATCTGGGACCCATACACCTCTAAATATAGTCATTAAAGTTGGGATGAACTCAGATACCAGGAATCTTGAGACAATGTCAGCTCTCTTTAGTATATTTTAGAGACCAGTTGCTATATACAAGACATAGTGTGAAGCCTAAAGGGTGTTCAAAGGTCTTTGCCTTGAGGGGTAGTTCAGGCCACAAGGAAAACAAGATGCCAGACAAGTGGCCTGGGAACTCTCAGATGGAACAACTCAACCAAAACTCTGAGAGGTGCATTCTTACAAAGACATGAGTCTCACCAGAGAGGGGAAGTATTTTACAATTTTTAAGAAGGACTTTGAGCTTACTTGGAATCATTTCCAAGCTGGAGCCCTAAAGAATAAACAGGAATCGCACTAAAAATCATGCCACCTTACGGCGTAGATCTCCAGCTGCCATCCCGTTTCTTTGTCCTATCTGTGTGGTTGGCCTGCAGTTCCTTGGTGGGACCCAGCTGGCGCAACAGGACACTTGCAGATTGCATTTGCCTCTCTGGGTCCCTTCTGTGTCTCAGCTCCTTCCTTCCCCGATTCCATACCCTATTTCCCTTTTTCCTTCTCACCATTTACCTTTGCTTCCCTCCTGCTTCCTCTCAAGCGTGAATTCCTGCTGATTATCTTGGAACTCCTAGGCAGTCCCAATTTTAATAAAGTAAAAATTGGATTCTTCCCATTGCACTCTGATTGCAGCTACGTTGTAATAGAAGACCTTTCTCCTAAAGAATATTTATGTATTTCCAAAATCATGTTTTCAGAAAAGGAATACTTAACATACAATTGAAAACTTAAAAACTTTTTGTAAGAGAGCATTTTGGGAGTTTTGTAGCCCTCTGGTGGAGTGTCAAGAGAACCATAATGGAAATATTTGATGACTATAGATTTTAACTGTTTTCAATATAACTGAATAACACACTTAAAATTTTTTTCACTCTTTGATTTGAGGGCAGTCATTTTGTTCAGAGATCTGTGATTAAGTAGCTCAACATTTGTTTTTAATGCTTACATTTTTGCATTGATATAAACAACTCTGGTTCAAATTCAGGGAGTAAATAAAGTATACAGTATTTATTAAACATTTGCCTATGTTTTCCATTTTTGTTACAATTTTATTAAGTGATTAATCACAGGAATCTAAAATGGAGGGGCAAGTGAGACATTTGTGGGCTCTGAATACAGAACGGCTGCTAGGATCTCAGAGTGCTGCTTTGCATCTATGCTATGCAGATGAACAGTCACAAGTCTTTCAATGATAGCAATTTGACATTGAGGAAAGAACATTGAATTGAAGTCAGACCTGAGCTTTAGTCTGTTTTCTCACCCTGTAGATACATGATTCTGGAGAGGTCACAGCACCTATTGGGAAGACTTTTCACATCAGTGAAGGGTAGCGCAAGACATAACTTCTAACATGTCTTGTAGTTCTGTGGTTTGGGTGTTTTTTTCACATTATTAAAACCAAAATATCCAGTACAGTTTCTAGGAGTGTTACATTGTTATTGGAAAGATGAGCTTTGTTGAATCTTTGGAATAAAACACACATTTATGATAATTCTAAAATTAGATAAATGAATTTAAAAGATAAAAGCTCACTGGTGTACTGAGACTTACTTGAGGGTAGAAGTCTTTTCATTTCTGTATTCTCAGTCTGACTTAACACTTGGTATATAGTGGACATTCCAAAAACTAATTTTTTAAATTACTTTTTATTGGCGTATAGTTGCTTTACAATGTGTTAGTTTCTACTGTACAGCAAAATTGATCAGCCGTATATAATACATATATCTTCTCCCTTTTGGACTTCCTTCCCATTCAGGTCACCACAGTGCCTTAAGTAGAGTTTTCCGTGCTATTAGTATTCTGGATACATTTTAAAAATTTTTGGATAAGCCCTTAGAAATTGAGTGAATGAAAATCAATGAATGGACATTTAAAAACTATTGATTTATTTTCATTCATTCATTCAATTTCTAAGGGCTTATCCAAAAATTTAGATGCATCTAGAACAGATTTGTTAAATGGAATTCATGTTATCACAAAAGTTGTCTACCTAAGTAAACCTACAAATAATTTTGTTAACAGGGACTATTAGTTTGGGTCATATGTAACTACTTAATTTCTTAAAAAGGATGTTGTTACTAATCATGTCATATAAAAGTATATTTTCCAGATAGATATTTTTTTAAATATGGGAGGTTTTAATGTTTTAAAAATTGCTTGTTTTGATTTTTCTATAAACTGGATTTTAAAAAATTGAGGAAAAGAAATTAGCCTGATGATATTGTAGTATTCTTAATAATTTCACATGTGTATGAAAGTATTTAAAAATATTTCAGATATATTTGAACTTGGAAATTACTAGGTTGCATTTTTTTTTGTTTTTTCTCTTGAACAATTTTCCCCAGACTGGGTTATAGCAAGATAAGTTTCATCATCATCTAGCAAGTTTTATATGCCAAGTTATGAACTCCAAGATATTATAGTTTAAATAGCAATGATGCCACTATAATATTAATGATAAATGGCATACATTTGAAACATTTAAAAATGATCATAGTCTTACGGCCTAAAAGAGCTGGAAGATATTAATGGTATAGAAGTTATTTCATGTGGATCTGAATTATGTATAGCACAGAAAGACAGAAAGATAAATTATATAATAAATCAAAGTTCACATGGTATATTGTTTATTTTTTAAAAAACTACACAAACTTTCTGTTTATGCAATATGTCAGCTATTTGAAAAAAAGATGAATAGTTCCAGGTTCAGATTTATTCCAAGCACTCTTGGAATGTTTTAGCATCCAATAGTGTCATACTGAATGTAAGAAAATAATTACAGTGTATATTTAACTATGAAGAATTCTAGAAAAGCACTGACTTCTTACACTTTGAATGTGCTTTTATTCTCTGATCAGTTTGTACCTTTTGTGCCTTTTTGATTATTAAAGTCAGGTGCTGTTATCTTCCTTTCAGAAACCATAGCAGCAATATGTTCAGAAGTGTGTATAAGATTATATTAAGGCAATAATTAACAGGAAACGTTTCTTCTTGATAAATTAATTGTAATAAAACATGATTGCAGAGCATTGCTAACATTGGGAAATGTTATTTGATGAATATATAGAAATCACCTGCAGAATCCACTGGTGATCAGGAAAATTTTGTTGGGCTTTCCTAATATTTTAAGATTCTGAACAAATGCCTATGTGAGGGGGGACTTAAGTGGCTTTTATATTTTTGCAGACATAGTTTATTGTAAAAATATTAATACTGTGTCACACTCTTTTTAAGAGGTTACAACTCATAGGAGTTGTAGGTGCAGGTGCTATCACAAGCCATCAATTTGTCTTATTTTGTACATTATGCTTCAGTATGCTCCTAACCAAAAGAATTAAAGAACTACTGTTGTACTTGCGTAGGATTCTAATGTAGAATTTAAAAATGTCCTTGTCTCACAGGTGATAGAGCCCTGGTATGGTTATCCTGGTGATTATGCCATCTAAAGTGTTTTGAATGTATGCCAAGTAATTTATTCCTGGGATGATTTTGAAAATGGTACCATAGATCATACATGCATGTATTCATTCCTTTATTTAACAACACTTACTCCAAGGTAATACCCAGGGATCTAGAGAAAGAGACATAAATACTCTTGTCTGTCATCTCTCATTTTTCCCCATGGATTTGGTTAGTTCTCTGTCTCTAGTAATGTCCTGACATACACAATCACCATCCTGTTTTGGGGCCCCATCGATTTGTTTGTTGGTCACCAATCCAGGGATTTGTTGATCTCCATGGAATGTCTTTACAGGTAAATCAGAGGCTGAGCGGAGGTTATGGAAGTGAGGTACAGAGATGATTAAAGATTTTGGAGAAGAGAAGGGAAGCAAGAAAGAATAATCAGGATAGAGTGACAGTAGAGGGGCTTAGAGACAGCTCAGGTGAAGAGCTAGCAGGGACGGTAGGATTTGAGGTTGTGTGTCAGGAGATTCCATGGAGAGGGGATGCAGGAGAAGCATATGGACTGTAATGGCCGCAAATGCTAAGCAACCGTAAGGGAAAGTTGGTTACTTCACTGGTCATTTCATGTGACTCATATGTAGATTCGGAGAAGGCAATGGCACCCCACTCCAGTCCTCTTGCCTGGGAAATCCCATGGACGGAGGAGCCTCGTAGGCTGCAGTCCATGGGGTCGCTAAGAGTCGGACACGACTGAGCAACTTCACTTTCACTTTTCACTTTCATGCATTGGAGCAGGAATGGCAACCCTCTCCAGTGTTCTTGCCTGGAGAATCCCAGGGACGGGGGAGCCTGGTGGGCTTCCGTCTATGGGGTCGCACAGAGTCGGACACGACTGATGAGACTTAGCAGCAGCAGCAGCATATGTAGATTGATGTGGAAAAGGAAACAAGAAGAAACATTTGCGGAAAAGAGTTCTGTCTTTGCTAATACTTTAATGATCCTAAATTATTGAAGTTTTTCTCTGATAGTTATACAAATTTTTTATATCTAAGAATCAATAGAAAAAGCCATAATTGATCTGATGTGTTTTGACAGATGTTGATTTCCATAATTTAAAATGTAGATACTAAAGGCAGAATCCTTGTATGTTATCAGATTATGCCCAAAATACATTTCTAAAAAGTTCTTCCTGTGCTTTTCCAGAATTTGAAGGGTTGCCATCAGATAAGATACATATTGCCTAAAATTTTAGAACTTACATAGCCTGTTTTTTTAATTTCTGAAAATAATCTCATTAAAAACCTGTTTGTACAAAAACTATTCTTTATTTTTTTGACATACTGACCAAGTTGAAACTGAAATTTGACTATTCAAAGATTTCTTTCCTTTAGGGAGTGTGTCTACTTGTTTCAATGGGAAGCAAAATAAAATGGAAGAGATGTTTAAATGGTTTTTTATTCATTGTTGTTAACAATGTAACAAGCAATTAACTTTTAGCATTGTGATAAATCTGCGTCTCTACGAAGGTGTTTTGTGTTTTAATAAGTGGTAATACATGCTAGTATATTCATTTTTATTGAATAGTTGAGTGAAAAAATGGAGTTTAATTCATAAGGTATTGCCTTGGGCTTATTGAGATCTTATGTGCAACATCCCAATGGGATGGCATCATATTCAGCAGAGTATTATCTTAAAAAAGTAATTAGCAACAAACCAAGTTAAAGTGTCCTAGCATTTGTGGAGTGTTATCCTTGATTTGGGCTTTCCTGGTGGCTCAGATGATAAAGACTCTGCCTGCAATGTGGGAGACCCAGGTTCGATCCCTGGTTCAGGAAGATCCCCAGGAGAAGGGATTGGCAACCAACTCCAATATTCTAGCTTTAAGAATTCCATTGACAGAGAAGCCTGGCAGTCTACAGTTCATGGGGTCACAAACAGTCAGACGTGGCTGAACAACTAACACTATCATCTTTGATCTACTCGATCTCTAAAATAAATTTAAAAACAAATTATTTGATAACACGGAATCAGCATTATTGGAATATGGTTTTAGAAGAGCAACAAAATCAAAGGTTAGTATAATTACCAGGAGATAGCACTTACAAAGTTCTTATCATCACGTGTTCATTCATTTATTTATGAATTTGCTATTTGTTCATTCACTTAATTTTATTACATATCTGTTCTATTTTTAGAGGGAATAGATAAAAGGTCTTATTTATCTGGAAACTTACCAACATAATTGTGATTTATACATGCTTAGTGAAGACAAACGGTACCTACGTTGCAAATGCCAAACAATAGCACATTTTAGCTGCATAAATTTTTTAAAATTGTGGTATGATTATCTGTGTATGTGTATATATATATACACATACACACATAATATAAAAACAACCATTTAAGCCATTTGTGTACACTATTCAGTGGCTTTAGTTAAATTCACAGTGTTGTAGAACCATTGCCACTATGTACTTCCAAAATTTTGTCCTGACCCCAGAAACTCTGTACCCATTCAACAGTAATTTGCTACCACTGCCACCCCACTTTTTACTCCCTGGTAAACTCTATATTCTGTCTCTATGAATTTGTCTATTCTAGATATTTTATACAGTAGAATCATATAATATCTTTTGTGTCTGGCTTATTTTACTTAGTATGTTTTCTTGGTAGATGTATATTGTTAGTTGCTTAGTTGTGCCCAACTCTTTGCGACCCCATGGACTGCAGCCCCCCAGGCTCTTCTGTCCATGAGATTTTCCAGGCAAGGATACTGAAGTGGGTTGCCATTTCCTTCTCCAGGAGATCTTCCCAACCCAGGGATCAAACCCAGGTTTCCTGCACTGTAGGCAGATTCTTTACCAACTGAGCTACAGGGGTTGTAGCATGTATCAAAACATCATTGTTTTTTTATGGCTGATAATATTCCACTGCATGTATATTCCACATATTGTATGTTATTTATTGTGTTGATGGACACTGGGTTAATTCCAACTTTTCTCTATTGTGAATAATGCTGCAATGAACATTGTACATTGGTGTATAAGTATTTGTTTCAGTCCTGTTTTTAATTCTTTTTAGTATACACCTTGCAGTAGTGTAGCTGAGTCATGTGGCAATCTTGCATTGAAGTGTTTGAGGAACTGCCAAACTGATTTCCATAGCAGATGTACCATTTTACATTCCCACCTGAAAGTATTAGGCTTCCAATTTCTCTGTATCCTCACCAAAACTTGTTATTTTCCATGTTTTGTTTTTGTTTTGATTATAGCCATCCAGTGTGTGTGAAATGATATCTCATTATGGTTTGAATTTACATTTCCGTAATGACTAATGATTGTGAGCATCTTTTCTTGGGCTTATGGACTATTTATATCTGTTTTCATTGAAATGTCTATTCAAGTTCTTTGCCTTCTTTTAAACTGCGTTGTTTTTTTGTTCAGTTCTTTACGTAGTCTGCATATTAAACTCTTATCAGATAAATGATTTATAAATATTTTCTTCCTTTCTCTAGGTTTTCTTTTAACTATTATGATATTTTTAGGATAATGTCCTATAGTTTGTGAAAGTTTTTGGTTTTGAAGTCTAGTTTTTCTAATTTTTCTTTTGTTTCTCTTGCTTTTAGTGTCATATTTAAGAATGATGCCAAATTGAAGGTCATAAAGAATTTCCTTTGTTTTCTTTGAACAGTTTGATAATCTTAGTTATTATATTTGGGTTGTTGATCCATTTTGAGTTCATTCTTACATGTGGTATGATAATAGGGCCCAACTTCTTTCTTTTGCATTTGGTTGTTCTAGAACCATTTGTTGAAAACACTGTTCTTTCCCCATTAAGTAGACCTGTCACCCTTATCTGGAATCAGCTGGCCAGAGATGAATGGGTTTATTTCTGAAATCTCAGTTCTATTCCATTGGTCCATATGTCTATCCTCATGCAAGTACCTCACTCTTTTGATGTCTATGCTTTATTGTAAGTTTTGAAACTAGGAAGTGTCAGTCTTCCAACTACTATTATGATCATTTGGGGTTCTTTGTCATTCCAGTGAATGTCAGGATTGGCTTTTCCATTTCTCCACAAAAGGCTGTTAGAATTTTTATAGAGATTGAGTTGAATCTGGAGCTCACATTGGGTATAGTCATTTTTATACACTTTTGGATTTGACTGGCTAGTATTTTGTTGAGGACTGGTTATGTGAATTTTATTGATTGCCAGACTGGATTTTCTTGGATGCATGCTTCAACAAAACACTGTCAGAGTGAATCAAAACAAATTTTTACTTAAATTTTTATAACTGGCCTTTATGTTTAAGTAATACAAAAACAGCTTCATCTGTGATGTTGGAAATACTTGTGAAGTATCTATTCGGTGTCAGATGATGGATTAAACACTTTATACATTGCTTTAAAAAGTAGTCACTATTAGTGTCCTTACTTCGCAGTGTGGACATAGAAGCTTGGAGCTAGTAAATGGTAAAGCAAGGGTTTTTGGCTCCTGTTTTTAGTCCTTGACTCCTGATTGCTAACTTTATAATGTCTAACCTGAGACATGAATCTGATTCAACAATGCAAAGAAAGAATAGCAGTGCCTGTAACCACAGAATACCTTATGATGGGTTTGCTTACATGTCTTCATTTACCCTAGTTCAGAACCCTTCAAACACAGTAATAACTGAATGCAGCAGAAATTCATGGGCCTAGAGTAATTATTGTGCTATATTCAGATACTATAGATGAGTGGATGAATTGATGGAAAAATATTACAAGAAATTCAAGAATGGCATGAATAAAATCTTTATAATCTAAATGCTCATGAATCAGTCTTTATCATTTCTAAACATCTTAGGCATTTTAAAGGACAGCAAGATTTCTCAGTAAAACAACGTGATTTTTCTATGTAAATGTTGTGGCATAACAGGTGTGTTGGCTAGTGATAAGATACTCTGCCAAGCAACAAATAAATAATTGTGCATGAATCCCAGGAAGATGTTAGCCCTGGGGTATATTTGAATGTGATTTTTAAAATGGCATTCTATTTTTCTCTCCGCATCAGAAATAGCTGCATACCCTATCTTGAATAGTGAGACTGACACTGCTTTTCATTGAATGAATTTTATTTTTAATATTTTAAAATATTATTGTACAATATATCATGAATTCACCTCCCCCACCCCCAGCCCCTCTACCTGGATAATGCATTTAAAATCTCTTTGGTCATGTTTCCATTAAGAAGTCTTCCTAGGTTTTCTAAGCCTTCATTAGTCACCGACTCCTAAGTCCTTCCATGGCACCCTGTTCTTACCCTTTGTTGCAGTATCACCCTGATTTGCAATTTTCTGTTTACTCAAGTAGAAATCATTCAGTTGTGTCTGACTCTTTGCGACTCCATGAACTATACAGTCCATGGCATTCTCCAGGCCAGAATACTAGAATGGGTAGCCTTTCCCTTCTCCAGGGGATCTTTCCCACCCAGGAACTGAACTGGGGTTTCCCACATTGCAGGTGGATTCTTTACCAGCTGAGCCACAAGGGGAAGTTACTAGCCATCCCTTTAAGACCATAAGCTCTTTGAGGGCAGAGAATGGATTTTGTTTAACAGTGTAACCTGTGCACACCCTTCAATGGCTGGCTCTTAGGAAATGCTCAGTATTGAAAAGATAATAAAATAAGTTTGTGTTACTTGCAAATATTTCAAGTGCCTATTTCAATACAGTCTACCCCAACTCTAACAGTTGCTTTTCTTCACTTGGGAAAGTTCCTGTTCTGTAATCAGCATTGTTACCATTTCCAACTGGCAAATCTTAGGAGGTTCATGAAGATGCTTCATAGAGGGAATTCCCTCATGGTCCCACGGTTAGTACTTGATGTTTTCCCTTATGGGACCTGGGCTTGATCCCTGGTCAGGGAACTAAGATTCCATGAGCCAAGTGACATAGAAGAAAAAAGCTTCATCTGTATACCTGAATATATTACACTTTCGTTTTCACTGGAAAATGATATACACTTTAATGTTTTCATGTCACTGACCAGTTATTCCAGAGGAGAGTATGGGGGCAGTTGGACTATGACGTCTACCATGTCACTGATCATCAGGCTCCATTTCACTGCCATAACTAGTTCAGCTTCTCCCTTGTTGATCTCCAAATAATAACACATCTGGGTGAAGAGCAGGCCCTTCCCAGATGGGAAGACACTTGTCTCCTAGGAAGGGATGTTGACAGCCTTAACAATAGGGCATTGGATATGATTCCTTTTATACTATATTGAAGTGAAGTCGCTCAGTCGTGTCCCACTCTGTGCGACCCCATGGACTGTAGCCTATCAGGCTCCTCTGTCCATGGAATTTTCCAGGCAAGAATACTGGAGTGGGTTGCCATTTCCTTCTCCAGGGGATCTTCCCAACCCAGGGATCAAACCTGGGTCTCCCGCACTGCAGGCAGACGCTTTACCATCCGAGCCACCAGGGAAGCCCTTATACTATATTAAGAATAGTCATATTATGAGTATTGAACATTGGCAAAGTGAGTCAGCCTGGAGAAGCCTTTTCTTGCTTCACCATCCTTGTGAACGCACCCCTCTGTGTTGAGCACTAGCACTTGGAAATGCTGAGTTTTCTGTTTGCTGAAGTGGTGGTCTTTATAGGATACAGGGTCAGGTAAAAGATATGGAACATACTGATTTTCATTTTAAAATAAGTTGGTGTCTAAGATAAAAGACTTGCATCAAATCCTATTCTTTATTCTTTTTTTCTTTCCCTTTACACTTATCACTTCTATGCTGACCATATGCAGGTTTTGGGTGACGTCTTTGGTCCTAAAAGGAAATAGAGTAGGGAAGGATGAAATCAAAATATCAAGTAGTAAATCTGTAGAATCAAATTTGAGCTTTAAAAGAGTGTGTTAATGGGACCAGTTTGGGCCTGAATTTGTGTTGGTTGGTGGAAGATGCTAAAGTTAATTAAGAAAACTTCCTAGAAGGACTGTCCTTTACATGGACAACGTTAAGATAAAACAGCAGACTTGGAAGATCATAGATGAGATATAGGAAGTGGAAAAATAGGCAAGGATTTCAAAAATGTATTGCCTTCTGATTGAAAGATGGATTATTTCCATCCATGAGTGATGTTCAAAGGTTTAACAACAGACTAGCCTGGACACTGGACTTACCACAACATGGGCCACAGGAGGAGTGTCCTAGGCCCTTCTAAGATGTTGCACTAGGTGGAGGCAGGGATGAGATTAGTTAAAAACTGGTATGGAAATATAGCAATATTTTATTAAATTTATGAGTCTATCTAGAGTTTTCTACACTCCTACATTTCCAGTAATGATGGCACTGTTTGTTCCATCATTCCAGAGATGTCGCTACTCTGATGTTCCAGAGTAGTGACATCTTTGGAAAGGAGAAAGATGAAGTATTCTTTTGAAATTTATTTTGTGTAGTTGAGAGGCATGAGGGTATGCCTCTTTAATAAATGAAGCATTTCAATAAATAAACATGTACTTTTATGAAATATACCTGTATTAGGTATTATATAGGCATGAAACCACCATTTTCCCAATGCACAGTAAGTCTTTTTGAGTAGCAGAATTGGAGAAGGCAATGGCAATCCACTCCAGTACTCTTGCCTGGAAAATCCCATGGGCAGAGGAGCCTGGTAGGCTGCAGTCCATGAGGTCGCAAAGAGCTGGACATGACTGAGTGACTTCACTTTGACTTTTCACTTTCATGCTTTGGAGAAGGAAATGGCAACCCACTGCAGTGTTCTTGCCTGGAGAATCCCAGGGACAGGGGAGCCTGGTGGGCTGCCGTCTATGGGGTTGCACAGAGTCGGACACGATTGAAGCGACTTAGCAGCAGCAGCAGCTCTACAGGAGACCCTGATGCTGCAGCTTTCGTGCAGTCACTCTGTCTGACCTCTTGGGTTTCCATCCTGGTCTCTGTGTCCTCCTGGATATGGTTTGTGGACTGCTGCTGATAACCTAGAATAAACTGCAGTGAGTCACTCAGAGGGGACTAGAGAAAGAGGAGGAAAAAAAGCAGTTAAGATAATAAGGGAACACTTTGAGGAAAGAATCTGCCTGCCAAGGCAGGATATATAAGAGATGCAGATTTGATCCTTGGATTGGGAAGATCCCCTGGAGGAGGAAATGGCAACCCACTCCAGTATTCTTGTCTGAAAAATCCCATGGACAGAGGAGCCTGGTGGGCTACAGTCCATGGGGTCAGAAAGAGTCAGACCCGACTGAGTGTCTGAGCACAGTGATGTTTAATATAGTTCTAGATGTCAGGGGAGAGCATGATGAGCATCAGCTGCGCAGGACAGTGAGAGCCTGAAGCAGACACGTGGACAGTAGTTTCTGCAGTGGTGCCCCAGTGCACAGTACACTGAGGCACACCGTGCTTCTCACAGACTGGGGAGAGAAGAGAGAAAAATGAGTAGAAGGTATGTTTTCTTAGATTTGATTCCTTGTCATGTCCTGGTTGCCTTAACTGTCAGTCTTAAGTAGCAGAAGTATTGGGAGCCAGATTAAAGGAAAGGGAGAAAAGTAATGAGGGGAGAGTGGCTGAATATTTGATGGAAATTTGTCTGGAATGAAGATGGGAGCTGAAAGAAAAGTCAAAGCAGGGGATTTTGAGAGATGGTCAGAGAAATTAGAACACATATATAGAACAGAGGCCATCTGGTGAGTTGGATATTTGTGGAGAATACTTTCTAATACAAGATTGGAGTGAGAGTAAGAGAGAATTCTTGATGGTTTTGGCATCTTAAAATCTCTTGTGCAAACTTGGTTTAAAAATATGGTCCTCTCAGATGAGGCTGAAGTCTGAGTCATTGAGTATGACTGACAGGTATCAGTTTCGTTGAGAAAAGGGAGAGAACTGTTTTACCTGGAGGTTGGGTTATCTCCGTTAACAACGCAGTTAATCTTTGTAGTTAATTCTTACAGTTTATGAGAGTGTACATATTCTTAATGTAGCAAATAACCTTCCATGTTTTAACTCTCAAGTAAAGGACAGGGAAGGGGTGAGTGAAATGTTTTATTGAGTTCAGTAGAACTGGTAGGTTTGAGGTAATTGTATAAGGATATGGCTATAGGCTTGAAGCTATAAAGTTGCCTATGCTTGTTACCAGATCTGTCAGGAAATACAGGGACGTTTATACATGGACCTCATTTTGCCATCACTTTAATATTGTGAGAATACTCCTCAAATAAAAAGATTGTTGGATGTTAAACCTTAGTCTTCAAGCTGACTCACATGGCATTTATTTTCTCCTGATTGAGGGAAATAGCACTGGGAGGTGGTAATTTCCGATTGAACAACCAGGGAACCAAATTAGATAAATTTGAAACTTGAGTACTCAAAGATTGCAAGGTCATTAGTATGAATGTGTAGATGTATAATGAAAGTACATGGTTGTGTATATTTATGGAAACAAACCAACAAAAAAATGGGTGGGGGGCAGGCAGAGGAAGGATGTATTTTTAGTTACTCACGTGAATATTGAACTCATCCATAATAAGGATTGGGCACTAAATGGAGGAGGTGATGTCAGAAAATCAGATTGTGTGGGTACAGATATGGAGAACAGACGTTAAATAGGGAAAGGGAATATCTAAATCTTACTTAGTGGGATAATGGGACAAAAAGTCCCTCCCATAATATAAATTACTGTCTTTTGATTCAAGAAAAATTCTTTCATGATTTCTTATTTCTGCAATATCATTTGAAGAAATTGTTAATGTAATTTCAAATTTTATCTGTTAAACGTTGAGTAGTTTGGAAGGTTATGCTTAATAATGCTTTTATGTTGTCTAATTGGTAACTTGTTAACATTTTTATTTAATGTCAGTGAGGAAAAAATTAAAATTAAATGGCTACTATAAAATGTGATTAGCGATTCAAATGACAAAAAGGAAAAGTCTTTTGTCTGGGGTTACACATATCTGTGTGCAGGCTTCCTCCTTACCAGTATTCTCCTTTTACTTTCTGTCAGCCCTTTTTCATTGCATGTAAAAAGCAAATGAACAATCTTCCAGAATCTCCTCCCATCTACAACCATTTCTTTCCTTTTTAACATATATTCAGACAAACCATACAATGCTCTTCATTTATCTCTTTGTTTCTCTGTGGTTCTGCTGTGGCTACCATGTGTGTGTATGGCTTTCCTACCAATAATATAGTAAATTATTTAACCTGTAAGAGCTTTCTTCTTGAAATCTCCCTCTCTTCCCACAGGTATAGGATGTATACAGAGCATTCAATAAGTAATCAATGAATGATGGATGAGTGAAAAATCGACTGAATGAATAAATCACATGGATCCTTTTCGGAAGACGGCAATTGCATATGCTGGGTCTAGATTTTAAATTTACTAACTGAAAATGTTGTCGTTTTAGTTTTTAAAAATACATTTAATATGTTTCCTGATTGTCTTTTCACAGTAACAAATATGTGAGTAGTTTGATATTTTTAACACTTTTCTCTGGAATCCCTCTCGGCTCCCTTTGTTTTTCAAGCTCTTTCTTCAGTTACATTAGATTAAGCAATATTTCATGGCATATTTTATTTTACAGGTAGTTTAAATAAATAGCATCATTTTAATATCCCTAGAAAACCAAACTTAAAGATGGTAGCAAAACGAAATGTAGCAGTAAAATGAGTGGGCATTGTGTTACCAGATAATAATTACCAACTGTTATAGTATAATTTTATTATTCTTATCATATTTAACTTTTATTACCCTTGAATTTGACAGTGTTAGGCATATAATCATTTTAAAACTTTTTCTGCTCTGGGTTCCAGACTCCTTCCTTTATATTCAGTTTGTAATTGTCCACATGGGGATTTGCTCTCATCCAGTGGTCATTTATAATTTCTCCCTCTTCTCTTTCATGCCAACATGTAAGCTGGCTCAAACCTTCCCAGCATTAAGACAACGTCTCTTCACTCTGTGTCCATTTCTAGTTATATTTTCTTTCCTTCACAGCCAAGTTTCACAAAACTACAATGAATGCTCTAAATTTCTGCTACTCCATGGGAATCTGGCTCTTGGTTCCCCACTGTCTCCCATCCTTCTACTTTGAGGGAATTCTTCTGGCACTGACCACTTATCATCAACATCTCACAGGCTCTTTAACTCCCCTCTTTTGACTTTGTGGACAAGTACCTTCTACCACAAAGCCTCTCTTCCTTTGACTTCAGTAACTCCACTGCTTGGGAATCCTACCACCTCCCTTTAAGTTGCCTTTATGGCTCCCCCTAGTTCTCCTGTGTCTTTTGATGAACTTAAGAAATTTATCCTTGGATTTTTGCTATCTCACTCTATGCCCTCTCCTACCGCTCATCTAAGCCCAGGAGGACTTAAATCAGATGCTTTTTCATCCACCTTATCATATCTCTTTATGCCAAGTTCAGACCCATGTGATCTCCTGGCCAAAGCCTACGGAGTGTCCTTATTACTCTCTGTGATGTGTTTCTGGTAATCTTGTAATTGTACTCTGCATTGAACTCAGAGTATTCCTAGAGTGCACAAAACTCACGTCCCTTCATTGCTTATAATCCTTTAATGACTCCTCATTGTCAAAATACAACGGTGAAATTCCTTGGATTAGCTTTAAGCAGTTCTGTGTTCTGACCCTTGATGAATTCTTCAGCCTCACAGTCTTCCTCCACTCCTCACATTATATATAAATATGTGTGTGTGTGTGTGTGTGTGTGTGTGCATTGTAAGTTTCCATACTGCTTTATGATTTAGCATTTTCCCCATGATGTTAGTTTTGTCCAGCACCCCCGCCTCATTACTGCCAGTATCCTTGAGAACTCTCACTTTTAATGACTTGTCTGAAGGACCCCTTATCCAACGATGCTGTCCTTGATTTGAGATATAATTAACCATTATTTTCTTTGTAGCTTCATGGTATCCTGAACTGCTTTTCCTGCCCTCTTGAAGCTTATACTTTAGTAAGAAACATAGTTTAAACAAGCAATTCAAACTTAGTATGATTGGTACTTGGGAAGAATAGGGTGCCACAGAGCATTTCAGAAGGATGCTTGACTCAGACTTTAAGAGGAAGTGATTGCTGGTGGGAGATTGGAGGGATGAGTAGGTCTTATCTAGGAAAGGGAGAAGAGGGAAGTGGGAATGATTCCAAGAGGAAAGGCCCTGAAGAGTTGAGGGAGAGAGGAACTGACAGTCTTCCTATGGCTGGAGTGTAAATTCAGGGTGTGGAATAAGAGAAGAAATAGGATCTGTTCATGCGAAGCCTTTGCAACATGTTGATGAGTTTGGAGCTTATGCTAATAGCAGTGGGGAGACATGTAAGTGTGAGTAAAAGAGAAACCTGAGCAGATAAAGGTTTCTTTGATTATTGTGATGAGAAAAGATTGGAAATGGGCCACAAAGAGAGGAGTTAGGAGGTTACTGCAGTGATTCAGGAAAGGTGATGGTGGCTTATAGCAGGTGGTAGCCCACATGGATAGAAGTCAGTTATAGAGATGATTAGAAATAAGAGAATTTGTAAGTGATTGGACATCTGAGGAAGTTATGGAAAGAAATCCAGGATGCTTCAGTGTTTTGATGTGGACAGTGGGTGGTGCCATTTAACAAGAGCAAACACCACTGGGGAGAGTCAAGCTGGCTGGGGAAGGTGAAAATCTTAGTTTTGTGTTTTGAGGTTTCTGTGTGATGTGAAAATAAGGATAATTCCTAGGCAATCTGAAACCAAAAGACAGTCTGACTTGTTTATTGCCTTTTACTGAGTTGTAACATTTTTGATCATGTCTCAGTCATCCTTGAATGCCTATGACTGTCATACAACTGGCTTTCAAGAACTATTTGAGTGAGTGAATGAATGAATGAAAAGGAAATACTCTCTAGGTTGACCTTCACTACCTATTCTTCTCCACAAAGGGTTGTATTTAGAACTTGTAGCCAATCAAGATTATCCTGTTAGCCTTTTCAGAATTCTTATCATGAACACTTCTAGTATAGCAGAAGAACTGGAAACAAGAATGCACCCTAAAATATCAGAGGTAAAGGTGGGAGCCGTTTCCCTCCTCAGAGTTTATAAGCAAATCTTTTCTGATCCCAGGTTGGTACTGCTCTCTCACTGTTTCTTCCTAAGATTCAGTTTATTTGTGACTTTAATGAAGGTCTCACATAGATACTCCTATTTTGTGTTACCTGTGTTAATGTTCAGAAGATGAAAAATAACTGTAGTTTGAAACTCCAAGAAGTTCAGATTTTTGCAAGGTACAGTTACCTACATAATGAGAAAAGGAATTGTATTATATTCATTTGAAGTTAATCTGGCATTATCCCTAGATATTTTAAAAGAAAAGTAGTAAAGATTCTTGTGTAAAATAACATTGCCTCAAAGATAGCCTAGTGAGTTCTTGATTGAATGGAGAATTTTTTGAGAAGTCATAGGCACACACACACCTGTCTCATATAAGGGCCTCATTGGACTGTGTTATAATGCTGGCCAATGAAACTCTTTGGAAGAGAGCCGCTGAGGAACAGCAGATGTTCTTGGTTCCTTTGGCAGTGAGGGACAGTGTGAGTCAAGGTTAAGGCTTGGGAGCTAAAGAATAGAACTAAGCTAGAGTTTTGTTTTTTTTTTTCTTTCTTTCAGCAAGCCATCCCCAAGGTCATGGACTCTGTCTTAAAAATTCTAGAAGTCTGAAGTGATTAAGAATTGAACTTTCTTATGTTTATCATATACCGCTAGGGAAGAAATCAAGTGAATCCGAGCTCTGATGAGGAATGCTGGGGCCTCAGTCAAGGTAGCTGCAATCAGAATATAATTCAAGATGCTGGGATAGGTGATCCCTGATTTCTGCAAAAAGACAAGTAGAGACCAAAAAAAGTCACTCTTGATCTTTGTTTTTAACTTTGCTTTGCAAATTAAGTCTCTAAAATAGTATCCTTGATTGAGGTGAACCATGTGTCCTTTTCAGTTATATTTTGCTTAACTCTCTCTCTCCAGTGTAAGCACACTCTGGTTGTGCCTGTGCATTTGGAGACCTGTTTGGCTGAAAATACTGCAATAGTTTTGTAGGACATTATCTTGCAATACTGAAGGGCTTTTATAATTTTATTGTAGAGATGTCTGGTCTCCAGCAATGAAGCAATAGAATGTAAGTGTTTTTTAAGTGAAACTTTTTGCATGGATACCTTCAATTGTCATCTCTTTTTGTGACTCTCAAGTATTTTGCTCTCTCACCAGATTTCCTTTCTGATATTCTATCTGAATATTAAAGTGTATATGCAGCATCAGGACCACTTCAGTGTCATAGCTCTGAAACTGAACTCATGATTTGCCACTCACATCTGATCCGGTTCCAGTGTTTCCTATCTGAGTGCATGGCATCACCACCTATTGAGTTATACAATCAGAAATCCTAGCTAGGAATGTGTTTTTCCTTCTTACTTCTCCTTCATCGTATATTCAGTTCATCAGTAAGCTCCATTGCCTTTTTTCTTTAGTGTTTCCAGAGTCTATCTCCCTCTCTCAAATTCCCTTGAAATCACTCTAGTCCAGTGGTTCTCATCCAGGGGCAGTTGTGTCCCAGGTGGGCATTTGGCAAGAGCTGGAGACATGGAAACATTTTTGGCTATCATAGGGATTGTTACTGATATCCGGTGGGCAAAAACCAGGGATGCTGTTATGCATTCTGTAATGCACAGGAAAGCCCCCCAAATACAGAATGATCCAGTTTCAACTGTCAGTCATGCTCAGGTTGAGAATACCTGCTCTAGCCCAGGCCAGCATCTTCTCATTCCTAAATTACCACATTAGCCCTTGAACTGCAGTTGGCCCTTCCTGCAGTTAATCTTAAGCAGGGCAAAGCCAGCACCAGTACCCTTCCTGACTTCTCACTCGTGTCAGGATAAAAGTGACACTTGCTCATCAGGGTAGGGAAGGCCCTGCAGGGTCTTGCTGTGGTGGCTGCTCCGGCCCTTATCCCTGTTGTTACCAGCTTGCTCTGTTCTCTAGTTGTAGTGGCCTTTCCCCTCATCCTTGCCGGTGCTTTGGTCTTCCTGCCTATGACTTTCACACATACTCTTCTGTTCCTGGAACAGAGTTCTCCCAACCTTTATCTTGTTAATTCCACTCGCTCAATCTTTAGTTTGTAGCTTGAATATCTGTGTACTTTGAGTAGTGCTTCTTGAACCCTAGATTAATTTTTTGTTATGAATTATAATAGACCTGGCCTTTAGTTATATCACTTAACATTGTTGTAAATCTGTTTTTCTCTTTTAAAAATGGGTAAACATAAAATAATAATAGCCAAAAATATCTTAACACTTAGGCCAGGCACCCTTCTAGGTGCTCTGTATTTTTCTTTGACCCTCACAACAACCATATGTGGTAGTTGTTACTTTACATTGTTACTTTATTTAGTAGAGTCTCAGATGCCTTTTCCTCAATGTCTCTGGAATTAGGTTGTGTCTTATTGTCAATGGCATCTTAAATTTGGCAGAACATGGTATTAATTCCATTTTACGGATAAGGAAGTTGAAGCATAGAGAGATTAAGTCTCTTGCCCAAGATCACATAACTGATAATGATAGTGTCAGGATTCCAATCCAGGCAGTCTGATGCCATGGACCAGATCTGCTTCAATTCAGCGCTTTCCTGCATTATAATGTTGCTATGAGGATTATCAAGATTATATAGATGTCAAACATGTGGCTCACTGATGTATAGTAAGCACTGAATAAATGTCAGTTATTATTATTGGTATGTTTTTGTTTCTCTTTTTGTATAATGATTTCATGCTATCTCTTCCATTGAAAGGAAGATTTCAGAAGCACTAGACTTCTGTCTTCTGTTTCTCACTGAATCCATTTTTCTTAGCATTGTGCCAGGTAGTAAGTGTTTTTATTTTGACTGAATAAATGACTACATGAATGAAGAAAGGAACTATTAAGGGGAATTGGAGTCCTGTCGTTTGATGTCACAAAGATTTGTCTTGTATGCTTGGTTTCTGCCTCTCTTGTGACACTTACCCATGCTTTCTTGTAACATTTATTTGTGTGATTGTCTTTTGTCTCTGCACTTGATTATAAACTTCCCACATACATGGCATTGCAACTCCTAGTACCTACTACAGTTTTATTGTATAGAAGACACTCAGCACATACACGTTAGACTAGTTGACTCTTGAGTCACCCTAGCACTTAAGGCTATTTTTAGGACCCAATATTATCATGGAGGATTGTCTCTCTGATTTTTCTGATTGTCTCTCTGATTTTTTAGAAAAATTAAAAAATTTTCTAAATTAAAAAAAATTTGTTTTATTGAAATATAGATGATTTACATATTATATTAGTTTCATATATAAAGGCTGCTGCTGCTGCTGCTACTAAGTCGCTTCAGTCGTGTCCGACTCTGTGCGACCCCACAGACGGCAGCCCACCAGGCTCCCCTGTCCCTGGGATTCTCCAGGCAAGAACGCTGGAGTGGGATGCCATTTCCTTCTCCAATGCATGAAAGTGAAAAGGGAAAGTGAAGTCACTCAGTCGTGTCTGACTCTTCGCGACCCCATGGACTGCAGCCTACCAGGCTCCTCTGTCCATGGGATCTTCCAGGCAAGATTACTGGAGTGGGATGCCATTGCCTTCTCCAATATAAAAGGCATAGTGACCCAAATATTTTTATGGATTGTTTTCTATTTAAATTTATTATAAAATATTGGCTATATTCCCTATGATGTACCATATATCCTTGTAGCTTATTTATTTTGTACAGTTTGCACCTCTTCATTCCCTAACTCCAAATTCCCTCTTGCCTCTTCCCTCCCTCTACTGATGGAACCACTAGTTCTCTATATCTGTGAGTCTGTTTCTGTTAAATTCCTTTGTTTGTTTCATTTTTTCAGATTCCATGTATAAGTGATAATGTGCATTTTTGTATTTCTCTGTTTGACTTATTTCGTTAACCGTGATATCTTTCAGGTCCAATCATGTTGGCACAAGTGGCAAAATTTCATTCTTTCTTATGGCTGAGTAATATTCCGTTGTGTGTATGTATGTATATGTATCAGCAGTCCATGGTGTCGTAAAGAGTCAGACACAACTGAACTGGATACACCACATCCTTTTTGTCCATTCCTCTGTTGAGGAATACTTAGGTTGATTGCGTATCTTGACTGTGCTATGAACGTTGCAGTGCATGTATTGTTTTGAACTAGAGTTGTCATTTTCTTCAGACGTATACCCAGGAGTTGAATTGCTGGATCATATGGTAGTTCTGTTTTTAGTTTTTTGAGGAACTTCATAGTGTTTTCCATAGTGGTTTCACCAATAAATATGTTGGACTAATTATCTTGTGAATCACCCTAGTACTTCCAGCTTTGTTCAAAACCCAGTACTCTTATGGGGAAATGTTATATATGGAAATATTTTTTAACAGTGTAATAAAACTTTTTGCCATTGAGTTGTTCTTATTTCCCAATTGTCTTCAGAAAAATAGCAACTGAACTTTCCTGCATATCTTTATAGACTTACTCTAAGTCATAAGGAAAATAGACCTCATACCTGATTGAAAAATAGAGATAGAGAGAGGTATATGGGTATAATTTTTCTTTATTTCTGGTTTAGTCTGTGTTTAAGAATTAGTGATCATTTTTCAGAGAGGATTGAAGGATAATTCCTTTATATGCTGGCCTTGAAAATTTAAGAAATGAGAAAACAGTTTTTAAACATTGGAGGTTGTTTATCTGAATTACTCACTGTGTGTAGAATAATGAATTTGTTGCCTTTCCAATTGGCTACGTTTATTGGAAAGCTAACGAATAAATCTTTTTATGGCAAGGAGAATGTTAGGTCAGGGGCCTAAACAATTTACCTGGCTTCTTCCTTTCGAATCTAGTTTCATATCTTTTGGCAGCTGAATACAAAGGATATTGCATTCTGCCCTGGCGATGCCAAAAGTTCACAGAAGAGAGCATTTTTGGCAGACTGTGCTTGTTTTAAGGACAAAGGTGTTTGAATTCCACACTTTAATTTTCAGGGATGTGTTTGTACACTAGAGGTGAGAGGTTCATAAAATCATGTACTGTGTCCTAAACACTTGGGGATACAGCATGTTTCACCTTGACTGGCTGCTCAGAAAGTTCCATAGTGGCTTTTGTTATCTGGTCTGTACATTGAGCTAGGCCCTGGAGGGAACATTGAGTGGGATGGAAATTAATTATTGTTGCGTAGATTCAGAACTTAAACACCTTAGAACACAAAAGAGGGGATATTTTTACTAATTGCAATGGCCTTTTTGACTACTGACATAACTTACCTCAGAAAATTGTGCCTAATGGTAATACTTCTAGGCCAAAAACAAATGAGTGTTTATGGGCCGCCAGCACTCAATCTCTACATATACTTTCACTTATGTTATGTTTAAGTTACTTTGTAGAAAAGCAGCTGGGATATAGCAGGATCTTGTAACATATGGTCATTTTATACATTTTGAAATATGTTGCATTCACATTAATAACTATTTCGATATGACTATTTGGAAGAGTATTTCAATTCCACATGATTGCAAAAAATTAGAATTAATGTGTGCAATTCTATTAAAATACAAAGATAAGCAGAAAACAATACAAATACAACTTTTTGTTATCTATACACAAGTGGATTCATGAATCTATATTATTTTCATCGTCAAAAAAATAAAAGATTTGTTTTCTCACAAATGGTGAAGAATGATTTACCTTCTTTGTGCTAAGTGCTGATACTATTCTAGATTTTTAAAAACGTGCATATTCTTTTGCACCTCTCCTGACAAACTCCTACAAAAAATCATAAAAATGTGTAGAAATGTTTATTTCTGTATTATACTATCAAATATTTGGGAGAAATTTAAATATGTTTCTATAGGCATTGGAATAAATTATTATATTCATTGAGTGAAATGCTGGGTAATATTTAAACAGATTGTGATAGATTTATATGTGTTGAAGTTCATGGTACGTATTTCCAAGTTTCAGAACAATGTCAACCAGATGATTTTATTCATGTAAATAAGGTGAATAAGGTGTTAAATAACATGTGTATGTTTTCGGAGTTTATATCCCTTTCTGAGAAATACACAGGAAATAGTTTATAATGATGATTTGGGGGGAATGGAAAGACTTAAGGCCAGTGGACTTTTGCTTTTGCCTTTGTGTTCTTCTATGTTGTTTACATTTTTAAAGAAAATCATAAAATATTTGTATTTTAATTTAGACATGAAATACTCTAAATTGAATCCTTAACTCTTGGATTGGTTGTTTCTCATACTGGAAGCCATTTGATAAACAAGTGAGCGGAAAGTGTGGCAGAAATAGAGTATATATTTTAATGTTCTTGTGGCACAGTTAACACTCACACACTCTCCACATCTTCCTGGATCTCGCAGATGGCGCATGTGTGGGACCCCTGTGTATAGGATGCTAGAGCTCCTGTAGTTAGTCTTAGGATATTGTTCTGGCGACCCCTCTCCCCAGACTGGTATTTGTGGTCCTCTCCTTTAGGGCTCGTCATTGTAGAGACTTTCCTTAGTCTGCAAAACTGTACTCTGTTGTCAGAGCTGAATTATATGTTGGATAATTACTTTTGTTCACTTCCCTCCCTGCTCTTTCTAATAGATAGTCATGCTATTTTTGTTATGATAATAATGGATGCTTAGAGATTTTCCCTCTAAATTCTTTATTTCCATAGTTTACATAATGTGTTCAGAATATTGGTGAGTCTTAAATCTCATTCAGTAAATGGTAAAAATTAAATTTAGGGAAAGCAACTGAGTCTTTTCAGACAATGACTGAATTAAGATGTATACGGAGTCACCAGTAAATGCTTAAATGTGTGCGTCTTATTGTTTCTGAAGAGAGATACTGCCTTTATCCACAAAGTGAATTCTAACTGAGGAACCACTTTAAAAAAAGCATTTTTAAGCAGAAATTTAAAAAGATGATTCTCGCATGGAGGAGAGTGTTGGGGAGAAACAGTAATTTAAAGCCATATGTAATATGTTTTTGTACTTTGTAACCAAACTAATGTTAAGCTTTATAAATTTATTGAGGAACATTTAGCCCTTTTATTACAGAATTAAAGGTAGAGAGAACATAGATAATTGTAATTAAGTGAGGCAACAGCATAATGATCAAGATAGAAAGATGGTTTAAATTCTTCTGGGCCAATTCTCTGTTCAGGTTCATAGGTCATGCCTACGGGGCACTTGGAAAACTGCTTTCACTTATATGGGTGTTGGGGTCAGCACTAGATGAATAGCAGAAAATAGCTGGATCATGTTTTAATCTGGAAGATTTGAAAATGCCAATCAGACACTTGGCTTGCTCTAGTTTTCAGAAATACTAAGTGAAATGTGGATCATAAAGCAGATTTTGGCTCTAAAACACTGAATTAAAATTATTCTTAGGAAGGCTTCAATTAACTCCACAGCAAAACTACCAGTATTCTCAATTTTGTAGCTTGAGATGCTTGTGAGAGTGGCAGATGGCCACACAAAGCAACCATGTCATTTTATTTCCAAATTTATGTAAACTGAACTCATAAGTTAAAAAAAAAAATAAGACTTCTCAATTTTACTACAACAATCCTAGGTCCCAGAATCAAATCCTGGATTTTAGAAAGTTCTCTAAATTTGTTGGTGAGATTTTTAAAAACAGTAATGTGTGTGATTTAAGAGTCACCTCCTTGTCAATGATTAGGATATATACATCTTTTCTTCCTGTTCAGCTCACCTGCCACATGTTGACCATAGTGGTTCAACAGGAGTGCTTTGACAAACAGATCAATTTGGGATTAAACATGGCTGTGCAAGTACTTAGCTAGGAAACTTTAGGTAAATAATATGACCACTTTAAAACTTCTCTGCTTTCATCTGTGAATACATAACCATACTCTTTAAGAATTTGGTGAGAAAAAAACCCTAGGAAGCAATTAATTAGCCCAGCACTAAGAACATAGTAAGTGCTCAGTTATTAGCTGCTTTTATGAAATTCTTTTTTTAAACATTGGCCAATGGGACATACAAGGAATGGACTATAATTCCTTTAAGTTTTGTAAATGTTTAAAAAAAAATAGGTCACATAGTTAGTTTAATGATTAGGAAGCATTCCCTTGAATGAGATAGCGTTTAGATGTGGGTGTATGTTCCACAGTTTAACATGTAGTATAGCCTGGACACCAACACTTCAGAGTGGATGCTGCCAGATGGGTCTTTCCAGTATGGACCAGATGAAAACCAACCAGACCCTTGGAAGCCTTCCTTTTAAAATCAGTGATGATGCTAGTATTCTGTATCATGGCATTGCTATCAGATGTCTGACTAGAAAATATGGCGTTCTACATAGTTATATTTCAGTCAGTCCTGGGTTAGGCAAAATCATGTTTTTCTTTTAACCTCCTTGATGAAATTCTTAGAATGAAATGGATATTAGAATTGATGGGGTTGGGGGCGGCATGCTTAGATGCTTTAGTAAATACCTTTTTGTTCCATCTTATAAATTAGAAGACCCAGGGAGAAGAAGGTCTGGCTGCTTTTCTACTCTGTGCTTCCTCCTAGGAATCAGTGCTTCCCCACGCTTTAATTACAGGATCCTCATAGAGACTGGGTTTTAATTATTCAGGTTTTTGCCAAGACTGAAGTCTTTTTTTTTTTTTCCTGAACCAAATCAGCCGCTATAGAATGGAGATACAGATAGTGCAGGAAATGGGGGTGAATGTGTATCCACTTCATAAAATATCTGAGAATTGTGGTTGATAGAAAAATAAAAAATCTGTTACCACTGGCTTCTTTGGTGATTTCCTTTTGTTTTTGTCACCTAAGAAATCAAGAGTACAAAAATAATTCTGATTAAATTGGAATTTCTGACTGGGTTCTAGTAACCTGAGATGTTACCTTGACAAAGAAGTAGCATTCATTTCCCTGTGATCTCTGTACAGTGATCATGCTTTTGAGACTCAGACCATTCTGTCACTAGCAGAGAGTCACCTCAACTGAAATCTTATCTAAACGTTTGCCTCATTTGCTACTCGGTGGTAAAAGTTCTTTTTAAGCAGCATCCCCTGTGGTGTGCATTTTAATGTACTTTACATGTTAACTGTAGAGGGAGGGAACAAATGATTGTTTCCTCTACCTATGCTCTTAAAACACTTATTCTGGGCCTGGTCAAGTTGGTGGTTCTTGTCTTTCTGAGTGTTAGAACCTTCTCTTTTACCATCTCTTTCATTTAAACAAGTTCTCACTTTGTTTTGACCCTTTATATTTTTATCCAATTGAAGATTCATCCGAATTTTTTTTCTTTACTCATTGAAACATCTATTAGTAGTTTTTCATCGTATTAACATTGTGGGAGTTTCTGTGAGTTAGTTTGAGATGCCCAAGCTATTGTGTAAAGTCAAGCCAGCATTGTCGAGGATTCTTTCTGAGTGCCTACTCTGGGAAATCCCACTGCTAGGAGACACAGCAGTGATTATCCTCAAAAGAAGGATTGTCTCACTGTATCATTAAGCAAAAGCCCAGGTGGGCAGCAACAAAAGAAATACTTACACTTATTGCAAAGTAATTTAAGTTTTATTTATTTTTTTTCTTTTTTTTTTTTAAATTTTTTCTTTTTTCTTTTTTTAATTTTAAAATCTTTAATTCTTACATGTGTTCCCAAACATGAACCCCCCTCCCACCTCCCTCCCCATAACATCTCTGTGGGTCATCCCCATGCACCAGCCCCAAGCATGCTGTATCCTGCATCAGACATAGACTAGCGATTCAATTCTTACATGATAGTATACATGATAGAATGCCATTTAAAAACATACAGGCTGAAGCACAGAGATAAGGATCTCCATCTTGGAGGATGACATAGTGACTGGAAGCAGTTTTAGCTCACTCATTTTGTAATTACACCCCAAAAGGTTTTATTTAATGAAAAGGTAATGTTTCTTCTTTTAAGAACTTATTATAGCCTTAGCTGCTAGAACCTTTTGCTAGCTACAGTGAAGTTACTGGAACATTTTTCTTGGCATTAGTAGGGTTTTCAATTTTGTTTTCAAATATTAGTAGTTTAAAATGATGAACTACATGCGGTCCCTTTGTGTTACACAAAAAAATGATCAACACAGGCATTTTCTTCATTTATGAAGTCGATGTAAGAATCTGAGTTTTAAACGTGTTTGGTCATCTTCTTTTTCTTTTTTTGTTTCATTTCTTTTGATATCACATCTAATTCTTATCTCTTCATTTTGCAGTAATAGGAGAAGCCTTAACAGTTGCAAGATTACATATTTATATCAGGGTTCAGACTGTGAATTCATTCTTTTCTAGGGAAGCAGAAAGATCATGTAAAAATGGTGACCACATGTTGACAGAATGCATGATTTAACAAAACCAAAGGCAATCATTTCAAAGAAAAATGTTTTATTTTCTGCCAGCAGAGTATAATGGAGAGAAATTGGCTGGTATTATTTTAAAAAATTGCCCAAATCACTGTAGTTAGTGTAAAATTGTCTCTGGAACTATTTCCTGTAAGTTAACCAGACATATGATTGTATCCTTTATATTTTGAATACTGAAACTCACATTTCAACTGTCTTGCATGGAGCCTATCAGGTATAATAGCCTTTGTACAGGTTCTTCCTTTGCGCTTGTAGTCTCTTTCATCTAAGCTTCTACCTTTATTCATCCCAGATTAGAATACTTATAGTTTGGCACTTTCTAGAACTTTGAGCTTAATATTGGTGCTTCTTCAATGGCTCAGCAGGTAAAGAATCCATCTGCAATGCAGGAAACACAAGACATGTGGGTTCAATTCCTGGGTCAGAAAGATCCCCTAGAGGAGGGCATGGCAACTCTCTCCAGTATTCCTGCCTAAAGAATCCCATGGGCAGAGGAGCTTGGCGGGATACAGCCCATGAGGTTGCTTAATATTTTTCACTAACAAATCAAGACCAAGAGCTCCTAAAAATGTGTTGCTCCTGCCTGCAAAAGTTCAAGTGAAATGAATATAAATATTGTTTACCTATTAACAATTCTCTGTCCATTTCAGTCAGAAGATTTTATTTAACATGTGGTTCATAGGGCTTGCTGGTTTTTTCTGAGTACTTAAACTAATTTCAGACATTACACACTGGGACCTGCTTGTGTTGTTTGTGGGTATAGTATGTATTATTAACAGTGGATCAGATTTATGTGTCCGTGAAAGAATAATGCACTTTGATATGATTCCAATACTCACGTACCTCTGAGTGAGTTCAGAAGACATGAGTCATGTCACTCACTGGAGTCTTGCTGGTTGTATTGCTACTTTGCCAGTGATGTTTTTAATGGCTTTATATGTACTGGAGGTGTTTAGAGTGGTTGTTTTCATGTCTGCAGACCAGACCATCCTGTGTGATTCAAGCCTATATTTTGGAAGAACCGTGGAGTTAGTGACGTGAACAGACTGAAAAATACATAAATATTACTTACCTTGGGGGCAGATAGGAGTACTGCACTGGTTTCTGCACAATACCAGAAAGATAAAGATAATGGGTTCATTTGGCTTTAGCCTAATTCTCAACAGCATCTAACATGTTTGTGGATTCCTTGTTCTAGATGTTTAACATCCCATGAGAATGTTCTAGGACATTATACAGTACAGAGAAACTAAGCAGGTACCATATGTAAAATTAGATAGCCAGTGGAAATTTGCCGTATGACACAGAGAGCTCAAATCCGGTGCTCTGTGATAACCTAGAGGGACAGGATGAGGTGGGAGGGGACATATGTATACCTATAGCTGATTCATGTTGATATATGGTAGAAACCAACAGCATATTGTAAAGCAAATTATCCTCCAATGAAAAATAAATTTAAATGAAGATAGAAAGAAAGTAAACTGGCAAACTTTAAAAAATGCAGGCTGTGCCATCATTTGAACCTTTCCCACCCACCACTGAAAAAAAGTTTTCATTTATGTTTGAAAAGGAGCTATAGCTCTTATATAAACGGTGTTCATCTTTTACTTTAGACGGCTGATATTCATTATCTATAACTCAGAGGTAACAATGGCACCCCACTCCAGTACTCTTGCCTGGAAAATCCCATGGATGGAGGAGCCTGGTAGGCTGCAGTCCATGGGGTCATGAAGAGTCGGACACGACTGAGCAACTTCACTTTGACTTTTCACTTTCATGCATTGGAGAAGAAAATGGCAACCCACTGCCGTGTTCTTGCCTGGAGAATCCCAGGGACTGGGGAGCCTGGTGGGCTGCTGTCTATGGGGTCGCACAGAGTCGGACATGATTGAAGCGACTTAGCAGCAGCAGCGGCAAGTATTTTGTGCTTTACTTTGTCAGTCCTGGAGAAGACCCAGACTTTCCTTCGGAAAAGTGGAAACGAGAGTATTTCATTGCTATTAATCAGGAATGTTATTTAAGCCAGTTTTCATGTGATTTCGTGAGTTTAATAAGCATGCAACCTCACTGAATCCTACACAAAGGTCGAGTTGCATATTTACTTTTGGAGGCTTTGTGACTGTATTAGATTCTAACAGACTGACAAGAGGGAGAAGGAGGAAAGTGGAGGGAGGACACAGCATTTTAAAACTGCAAAGAAGATGGATAATACCTTTAATGCACATCAGACATATTCCCAGGTGTTCCACTAGTATTGTGTGACAAAATCACAAGTGAAAATAGAATCCTTAAGGGAAAAGGTATCCTAGAGAACACTCCCTATATTTCTCGGGTGAGAAAACAGAGCCAGACATTAAATGTCTTGCCTAAAATCATAGAGCTTGGCCCAGAACCCAGGTCTTACAACTTACAGATCAGTATTTGAGTGTAATGACTAACTGTGACTTCCTTAGTCATATTATCTCTTAAATTGAATAGCTTCCTTATGTGGACCACCTGTACCTATTTAATTAAGTCTACTTATTCTCCAGATGATCTGTCAATCGCTTTAGTCTAGACCTGCTTACAAGTCACCCGTAGACACACACTGGTTCCATCTAGCACTTCCCACTGATACTATGAACTACTAATGGGGAACTGTCTTAAATGGCTTAACCTCTTCCTGCCTAAGAATACAAGTACCCTGAGCACAAAGAGGAAGGAAACTCTTTTTTTTACTTTTCAATAGAAAACCCCTACCTCTTGGGAGCAGTAGAATTTTTTTGGCACTGACATGTTTCCATGTGACCTCCACCCCCATCTAAGCATCTGTTAAACTGATGCTGGGAAAGTGTGTGGATGGGTGGATCTTGAGGCAGTAGAAGCCCCTCAAACAAATCTGTGCTAGCCAAGTCAGGATGCACAATGCCTGTTGAGCTCCGTGAAAACTGAGCACATGGGCACGGAATAGAGGTGCATTATTTTCCTTATTTCTTCATACACGTTGTCTAGGACTTTATGCAAATTCACTTGTAACACACAGTACAAAAGCCCTGTACTTGATTTTGCAGGTTAAGATATAAATCTACATTTACCACATAGTACCATAAAAATGCATTGGAAACAGAGATCATTCTGTTGTTTTTGAGACTGCATCCAAGTACTGCATCTCGGACTCTTGTTCACTATGATGGCTACTCCAACTAACACCCAAAAAAGACGTCCTTTTCATTCATTATAGGGAACTGGAATGAAGAAGTAGGGAGTCAAGAAACACCTGGAGTAACAGGCAAATTTGGTCTTGGAGTACAGAATGAAACAGGGCAAAGACTAACAGAGTTTTTCCAAGAGAATGCACTGGTCATAGCAAACACCCTCTTCCAAAAACACAAGAGAAGACTTTACACATATATACCACCATATGGTCCATATCGAAATCAGATTGATTATATTCTTTACAACAAAAGATGGAGAAGCTCTATATAGTCAGCAAAGATAAGACCGGGAGCTGACTGTGGCTCAGATCATGAATCCTTATTGCCAAATTCAGACTTAAATTGCAGAAAGTAAGGAAAACCGCTAGACCATTCAGGTATGACCTAAATCAAATCCCTTATGATTATACAGTGGAAGTGTGAAATAGATTTAAGGGATTCGATCTGATAGAGTGCCTGATGAACTATGGACAGAGGTTCGTGACATTGTACAAGAGACAAGGTTCAAGACCATCCCCAAGAAAAAGAAATGCAAAAAAGAAAAATGGCTGTCTGAGGAGGCCTTACAAATAGCTGTGAAAAGAGAAGTGAAAAGCAGAGGAGAAAAGGAAAGATATATCCATTTGAATGCAGAGTTCCAAAGAATAGCAAGGAGAGATAAGAAAGCCTTCCTCAGTGATCAGCGCAAAGAAATGGAGGAAAATAATAGAATGGGAAAGACTAGAGAGCTCTTTGAGAAAATTAGAGATACCAAGGGAACATTTCATGCAAAGATGGGCTCGATAAAGGACAGAAATGGTATGGACCTAACATAAGCAGGAGATATTAGGAAGAGATGGCAAGAATACACAGAAGAACTATATAAAAATGATCTTCACAACCCAGATAATCACAATGGTGTAATCACTCATCTAGAGCCAGACATGCTGGAATGTGAAGTCAAGTGGGCCTTAGGAAGCATCACACAAACAAAGCTAGTGGAGGTGATGGAATTTCAGTTGAGCTGTTTCAGATCCTCAAAGATGATGCTGTAGAAGTGCTGCACTCAGTATGCCAGCAAATTTGGAAAATTCAGCAGTGGCTACAGGACTGGAAAAGGTCAGTTTTCACTATAATCCCAATGAAAGGCAATGCCAAAGATGCTCAAACTACTGCACAATTGCACTCATCTCACATGCTAGCAAAGTAATACTCAAAATTCTCTAAGCCAGGTTCAACAGTACTTGAACTGTGAACTTCCAGATACTCAAGCTGGTTTTAGAAAAGGCAGAGGAGCCAGAGATCAAATTGCCAACATCTGTTGGATCATTGAAAAAGCAAGAGAGTTCCAGGAAAACATCTATTTCTGCTTTATTGACTATGCCAAAACCTTTGACTGTGTGGGTCACAACAAATTGTGGAAAATTCTGAAAGAGATGGGAATACCAGACCAACTCACCTGCCTCTTGAGAAATCTGTATACAAGTTAAGAAGAAACAGTTAGAACTGGACACGGAACAACAAATTGGTTCCAAATAGGAAAAGGAGTACTTCAAGGTTGTATATTGTCACCCTGCTTATTTAACTTATTTGCAGATGACATCATGAGAAATGCTGGGCTGGGTGAAGCACAAGCTGGAATCAAGATTGCCAGGAGAAATATCAATCACCTCAGATATGCAGATCATACCACCCGTATGGCAAAAAGCAAGGAAGAACTAAAGCGCCTCTTGATGAAAGTGAAAGAGGAGAGCGAAAAAGTTGGCCTAAAGCTCAACATTCAGAAAACTAAGATCATGGCATCCAGTCCCATCACTTCATGGCAAATAGATGGGGAAACAATGGAAACAATGAGAGACTATTTTTCTGGGCTCCAAAATCGCTGCAGATGGTGACTGCAGCCATGAAATTAAAAGACGCTTACTCCTTGGAAGAAAAGTTATAACTAACCTAGACAGCATATTAAAAAGCAGAGACATTGCCAACAAAAGTCCATCTAGTCAAGGCTATGGTTTTTCCAGTAGTCATGTATGGATGTGAGAATTGGACTGTAAAGAAAGCTGAGTGTTGAAGAATTGATGCTTTTGAACTGTGGTGTTGGAGAAGACTCTTGAGAGTCCCTTGGACTTCAAGGAGATCCAACCAGTCCATCCTAGAGGAAATCAGTCCTGAATACTCTTTGGAAGGACTGATGCTCAAGCTGAAACTCCAATACTTGGCCACCTGAGGTGAAGAACTGACTTACTGGAAAAGACCCTGATGCTGGGAAAGACTGAAGGCTGGAGGAGAAGGGGACAACAGAGGATGAGATGGATGGCATCACCAACTCAAAGGATATGAATTTGAGTAAACTCTTGGAGTTGGTTATGGACAGGGAGGCCTGGCGTGCTGCAGTCCATGGGGTCACAAAGAGTCGGACACGACTGAACGACTGAACTCAACCATATAATTGAATGCTTATAGAAATCTTTAGGCAATGAGTCAAGTTTGCTCTCATTTTCTGCTTGCCATATTGTTGAAAATTTATATAAAATTTTGCAAAATCAGTAATTTCCTTGTGCTATTGAAGAATTTGGGGTGAGTTTCTGTGGAGATATTGGCTTGGTATTTTTTCCTGTCTTGTCATCGTGGGCATACAGATATTGATAACTATCCATCATGACTGATTTTTTTAAAAGTTCTAAAAAGGCTTCTAAATGAAAGCTATAATTTTGTATTGAATTTCTAGTGACATGAGCAAATCACTTGCTCTTTGCCCTTATGGATTTTATAATGTCATCAGAGCCTATCAATGAAATTACAGCCTACTGTTGGCGTATGTAATTCGTTATAGTATTGCTTATATAAGAGGCACTGGAGGGGGCACAAATTGGAGTATCTGCCCTGGAAACATTCCAGCAGTGAGTGAGTGTATATATGTGTGTGTATGTGTGTTTCTGAGTGTGTCTTTTCATTTTGTATCTACTGTACACTGAGTCCTGGAAGCTGCACATGAAGAGTGGTGCCTGACTCTCACTTAGGAATGACCTCTTGCTTCCACCTACTGTGAATGAAATCGACAAGGATTTTGCCCTTGTAATCCATTTCAAATAGCAACAGACTCTGCACTTAGACATCATGGCTATTCCTTCCACCTGAGTTGTCAACCTCCATCCAAGAGGGAGAGAGGTGCTGCCAGAGATCAGGAGCTTAGGTCTTGCAGGGAGTGAGAAGGCCGTAGATGACCCAGGAGGGGAAGCATATGCGCTTCACTTAATAGATGTATTTCTATAATAATGAAGTTTATTTATTTAGAAATACACAAGAGGGCAAAAAACCCGTATCCAGAAGCAGAAGAGATTCAGCTGTAGGAAAACAGTAGTTCCAAAACTTTTGTTAAATTTCAGGAGGCCTCTCTAGATGGCTGTCTTGTTCAATCATTCTGGAACATTTGGAGATTTAATAGTTTACCGTAATTTGTAGGTTCCCTGCTGTCTGGAATCTTTTCTCTGTGATCTTTTGTGTGTGCTCTTAAGAGCACTGCCTCTGTTCACTTTTTTTTTTTTTTTTTTTTTAGTATTTCTGGTTACACGTAAATAACACAGATCTAGCAAAGAGATACAGTGATTATATAAGGCTCTGGGATTTCCCCTGAGACATTTCTACCTGTTAGGTTTCTGCCTGACTTGTGGGAATGTATGGTGACCTGATGTTGTGAGTGCAACAGTGTATGATTAATAAAGAGAAATGACATGCGCTCTTCACTTTTCTTGCTCCTTGCTTCAGTTTGGTACTGACTGTAACCCCACTTCCAGAGTGTAGAAAGGGGGGAAACTGTTTTGAGAGTTTAAATATTTTTGTCAGGGAAGAATTTATGAATATCAGTGTTTTGTGGGGACAGAGGAGTATCTGTGTTTCTTCTCTTTTGGTTTTCCTTCCCTTGTCTACTATAAGAGCATCCAAGGATCGATTTACTGGGTAAGTTTAGTTTCAAGAGAAGTAGCACGGGACATGTTATTTACTGTCTTAAATCATGACTTTTAAGGACATTCAGATCATCATTAACATAATCATCTTTCAAAAAATACCTATTCAGGACACAACATATATGTAAGACACCATCTTATTACTGCATTGATTTTGCTGTCATTCATTTGCTCAGTCGTGTCCACCTCTTTGTAATCCCATGGGCTACAGCATGCCATGTCCTTCAGTATCACCCATAATTTGTTCAAACTCGTGTCCTTTGAATAAATGATGCCATCCAGCCATCCCATCCTTTGTCATCCTCTTCTCATCCAGCCCTCAATCTTTCCCAGCATCAGGGTCTTTTCCAATGAGTTGGCTCTTCGCATCAGGTGGCCAAGTGTTGGAGTTTCAGCTTCAGCATCAGTCGTACCAATGAATATTCAGAGTTGATTTCCTTGGAGATGGACTGGTTTGATCTTCTTGCAGTCTAAGGGACTCTCAAGAGTCTTCTCCAACACCACAGTTCAAATGCATCAATTCTTCCATGCTCAGCCTTCTTTATGGTCCAACTCTCACATCCATACATGACCACTGGGAAAAAAAACATAGCTTTGACTATTCAGACCTTTGTCAGCAAAGTGAAGTCTCTCCTTTTTAATGAGTTGTCTAGGTTTGTCATAGCATTCCTTCCAAGGAGCAAGCATTATTTTAATTTTATTGCCTCAGTCACCATCTGCAGTGATTTTGGAACCCAAGAAAATAAAATCGGTCACTGTTTCCATTGTATCCCCATCTATTTGTCATGAAGTAATGGGATTGATGCCATTATCTTAGTTTTTTGAATGCTGAATTTTAAGCCGGCTTTTTCACTCTCCTCTTTCACCTTCATCAAGAGTCTCTTAGTTCCTCTTGCTTTCTGCTGTTAGAGTGGTGTTGTCTCCCATTCTGAAGGAGATCAGCCCTGGGATTTCTTTGGAAGGAATGATGCTGAAGTTGAAACTCCAGTACTTTGGCCACCTCATGCGAAGAGTTGACTCCTTGGAAAAGACTCTGATGCTGGGAGGGATTGGGGGCAGGAGGAGAATGGGGATGATAGAGGATGAAATGGCTGGATGGCATCACTGACTCGATGGACGCAAGTCTGAGTGAACTCTGGGAACTGGTGATGGACAGGGAGGCCTGGCGTACTGCGATTCATGGGGTCGCAAAGACTCGGACACGACTGAGCGACTGAACTGAACTGAACTGTCTGCATATCTGATGTTATTAATATTTTTCCCAGCAATCTTGATTCCAGGTTGAGCTTCATTCAGCCCAGCATTTTGAATGATGTACTCTGCATATAAATTAAATAAGCAAGGTGACAATATATAGCCTTGATGTACTCCTTTCCCAATTTTGAACCAGTCCATTGTTCCATGTGTGGTTCTGTTGTTTCATGACCTGCATACAGGTTTCTCAAGAGGCAGGTCAGGTGGTCTGGTATTCCCATGTCTTGAAGAATTTTCCACAGTTTGTTGTGATCCACACAGTCAAAGGCTTTAGTGTAGTCAAGGAAGCAGATGTTTTTCTGGAATTCCCTTGCTTTTTCTGTGATCCAACAGATGTTGGCAATTTGACCTTTAACTCTTTTTCCTTTTCTAAATCCAGCTTATACATCTGGAAATTCTTGATTCACATACTGTTGAAGCCTAACTTGGAGGATTTTGATCATTACCTTGCTAGCATATGAAGTGGTATCGTGCTGTAGTTTGTACATTCTTTGGCATTGCCCTTCTTTGAAGTTGGAATGAAATCTGACCTTTTCCAGTCCTGTGGACATTGCTGAATTTTCTAAATTTGCTGGCATATTGAGTGCAGCACTTCTACAGCATCATCTTTTAGTATTTGGAATAGCTTAGTTGGAATTCTATCACCTCTACCAGCTTTGCTTATAGTAATGCTTCCTAAGGCCCACTTGACTTTGAATTCCAGCATGTCTGGCTCTAGGTAAGTGATCACACCATTGTGGTTATCTGGGTCATTAGGACCTTTTTTGTACGGCTCTTCTGTGTATTCTTGCCACCTCTTCTTAATATCTTCTGCTTCTGTTAGGTCCATACCATTTCTGTCCTTTATTCCCATCTTTGCATGAAATATTCTTTTGAAAGTGAAAGTGAAAGTCACTCAGTCATGTCCGACTCTTTGCGACCCCATGGACTTTTCTGTCCATGAAGTTCTCGAGGCCAGAATACTGGAGTGAGTAGTCTTTCCCTTCTCCAGGGGATCTTCCCAACTCAGGGATTGAACCCAGGTCTCCCGCATTATAACAAATTCTTTACCAGCTGAGCTACAAGGGTTGTTTTTCTGTTTCTTTGCATTGATCATTTAGGAAGACTTTTTTTTTTTTTTATCTCTCCTTGCTGTTCTTTGGAACTCTGCATTCAGATGGCTATATCGCTCCTTTTGTCCTTTGCCTTTCACATGTCCTCTTTTCTCAGCTGTTTGTAAAACGTGCTCAGACAACCACTTTGCCCTCTTGCATTTCTTTTTCTTGGGGATGGTTTGGTCACTGCTTCCTATACAGTGTTAGGAACCTCAGTCCATAGTTCTTCAGACATTCTATGTATCAGATCTAATTCCTTGACTCTATTTCTCACTTCCACTGTATAATCATAAGGGATTTGATTTATATCATATCTGAATGGCCTAGTGGTTTTCCCTACTTTCTTCAATTAAAGTCTGAATTTTGCCATAAGAAGTTCATGACTTGAGCCACAGTCAGCCTCTGGTCCTTGTTTCTGCTTATTGTATAATACTTTTCTATCTTCAGCTGCAAAGAATAGAATCAATCTGATTTCAGTATTGACCATCTGGTGATGTCCATGTGTAGAGTCTTCTTTCTCTTGGCAAAACTATTAGGCTTTGCCCTGCTTCGTTTTGTACTCCAAAGTAAAACTCATCTGTTATTCCAGGTATCTCTTGACTTCCTACTTTTGCTTTCCAGTCCCCTATGATGAAAAGAACGCATTTTTTGGGTTTTGTCTAGAAGGTCTTTTAGGTCTTCATGGAACTGTTCAACTTTATCTTCTTTGGCATTATTGGTTGGGGCATAGACTTGGATTACTCTCATGTGAATTGATAACAACAGTCTTGTTTAGCATGAACTTGTAAGAAATTGCTAACACAACTTAATCACTAATTTTGGGGGACACACTATGACACGTTTTGAAAATGGCTATTTTAATTTTTCACCTCCTACTCTACCATCTTGATTGCTCTCTCTCATTTTAATTTTTAATGAAAGATTTTTTGTATATGGTCTTCCCTTGTGGCTCATCTGGTAAAGAATCCGCCCACAATATGGGAGACGTGGGTTTGATCACTGGGTTGGGAAGATCCCTGGAGAAGGGTAAGACTACCCATTCCGGTATTCTGGCCTGGGGAATTCCATTGACTATACAGTCCATGCGGTCACAAAGAGTTGGACATGACTGAGTGAGTTTTACTTCACTTTTTTTATTTACGATGTGATCATGGTGAACTGGTTGATTTCAGTTGTGATAAAGTGTTGGGAACTGTGGGGCTGAATTGTGGTGAACAGATCTATGCATGAATATGAGTGTAATATTCATATGAGAAAATATGAGTATTTTCCATTTTTTGAGCTATTTTTAATAAGTTTGATCCTATGGAATAGAAAAGAATCTATTTTTTCCTGATTATTTATAGAAAATTTGTAAAACAGAGTGAAAAGGACAAATTCAACCACTCTGAGAAAAATCAATGTTAATAGTTTCTTTTCTTCCAATCTCACTTTCCGCATTTCTCTCCATTTTATGCTTCTTCCTCATTTTTTCATTGTCACCTGCTATAGCTCTTTATATCTTACACATTATGTATCCCATAATTCAACTTACTGTCAACAAAGGCTATTACTGGTGTTAAACCGTAGATGGTTAACTGCCACGGGCCAAATGAGACCCTTAGGAGCCTGAGAAAAGTTGCATTTTAAAAATGAGATGCTCACTTGATATTTTACAAAATGAAAGATTTTGCATTAGAAAAATAGTCTACATTTCTGACTTCTCTTAAATAGGAAGACTTGGCAACTTTGGGGTCTATATTCCCATCTACTAACAGATGCTTTTCCTGAATAATGTGTGCCCTCTGGTGACTAGGCTAGCGCTCTCTGGTTTGCCACAGTCCACACCACTCCCGGTTACTGCTCAACACTGAGGTCCAGTTGCCATTTATTGTCAGGCTTGCATTGCTTTCTCTCACTTAGTCCTCTTTATTCATTTGTATAATTTTGTTGGATACTACAGGTATTTGAGTTTATGATCTCAAACTTAAATTCATTTGTGCTAGACTAATCATAATTCACAAAGCAAGCAAACAGACAAAAAACCCTGACTCACTCTTCTTGCGTGTATGAATTTTATGAGAAGAGATATAAACAAATCCAATGAGTGACTCTCTCAGAAATTCTTTAGAAGAAAATGAGGTGACAAAACTGAGAGGGTAAGAAAACAGAATGTGAAGGGCAGTGTGTGTAAATCAGTCCCTCTAAACCAGTTGTGTGTTCATGTGTGTGTGTATGCACACATGTGCACCGTGTGCACATGTGCATGTATGTATTTGAAAAATGACTCTGGGAATTCCCTGGTAGTCCAGTGGTTAGGGCGCTGTGCTCCCACTGCAGGGGACATGAGTTCAATCCCTGGTTGGGAACTTAAAAAAGGGACTCCGGATCATAGCCATGGAACCAGGACCCAGTTGCCGCAGTGCTATTGTTGACTCATTGATCTCCATAGTCTCTTTGTAAATATATTATTGGGAAATGGTGCTGTTATCAGAACTGAAACTAAAGACTTAAATGGTCTTTTGTCCCTGATGACTCAAAAGGAGACCTTGAGGGAAAACCCTTTAAGATGAATATCTCAGCCCAAATAAAACAAAATGAAATACAGAGAGGACAGAAGGTGAATTTAAGAAAAGGGCTCCTGTGAAGTGCCTGTGGGTAAGTAAAAAGGTTACAGGATATTTGTTTTGATTGAGGACCATACTGGGAGACAAGTCAGGGTGGAAGTATTCAACCCTAGGTCTACCTTTGTATTTTTTAAGCTAATTATTTGGTGGTTTATAGATTCAGATACTAAGGTTGTTTATGGAAGCTTTGTGGTAAAGGCCAGTTGAGCAAATCACTGGCTTCCATTGCCCCATTTCAATTAAGCAGTCCCTTTTACACCAGCTTACAAATCGGTCATCATGTGCTTTCCTACATCTCAGTATGTTTTACCAACACTTTGAATTCATGTTACTATTACAGTTGTAATTATTCAGTATCAGTAAATTCAGTGCTAACTTTCAGTTAATAAGTCAACTGGGTCTTTTTAGTGTCGTGTATACTTATATCATGATACAACCTTTTGTTTTTCCATGAGCAGCTTGCAAACGCATGAAATAAAAAAGCCTATTCATTCTTTATTTAATTTCATGCTATAAAGATTAATTTTATACATCAAAATAGTACCTATCTTTATCATCTTGTCACATAGTTAGATATGACTCAGAATAACTTACTTGTAGTTCCTCAAAGTCAGATATTAATGAGAGCACTAAGCGTCTACCAAGGTTTTTCAGAAGATTTTAGGGTTTGGAAAGGGCTTGGTTTCTGGCTAAGTAATGGATTCTTATAAATAAACAGATGTTTCCTGTGGGGTCCTGCTTTATAAAGTACCTCAGTGAGGTGTTATGACTCCTCAAATTAAATCTCATGTGATAATCCCTGGCACATTAAAATCTTTGCTGCTTCATATATGAAATCTAATGCCATGGACACACTGTTCCACCAAGGGCCACCACCAGTTAGAAGTGGGAGGTGCAGCATTCGATGAAAAAACAATGATCCTGATAATTTGGTCAGTGTTAAACTTAGTAGAGATCTTAGGATACCATTTATTGAGGCAACTTGTTAACCAAGACTTGAGTCAGTATCTGCGATTTTGCTTCAGGAAGTTCAGTGTGTGAAGTATTTTGTGTTTATTTGTCTGTGTTTTCTCCCGGTTTAGAATCCACAGATGCCCTCAGGTTGGCAAGGAGTAAGTGACACATGGAAGAAGTCATTCATTAAATGATAGCATCTCCCTCCCCACCCGGGCAGCTGGTGTACTGTACACTGGCACACACTGCCTTGGGGTTTTGAGAGACCAGAGAGGACACAAGAGCCAAGGCTGTGTGGCTGAAGGACTTGGTCATTTGGTTGGATGCTCATGTGGAGTAACTTGAGAAGGGATAAAGGCCTCTTCTAGCCTTTTTACTTCCAGCTCTCTTTTAGAGGAATGATCGAGACAAGCATTTTCTCCAGATACTTTTCAGGTCATACTACTACATGCAGTGATGACAGGATGACATTTGATAGCACTATCAGGAAAATCATTCATTAAATGAAAAATACCTTGAGCATTAAGCTGTTTTGAGGCTCAACTTGGAGCCAATAAAATTACATACATGTTTTTTTTTCAAAAAGTAACTTTAATATTAAAAATACATTTGTTGAAGAAATTTTAGAAATTATCTCCTGCCTGCTCACCTCCCATCTTCTGACCGCCCCCGACAAGAAATGTTTACCATGTAGAAATAACCAATCTCAATATTTTGGCTTGTGGGACTCAATCCTGGTTTGGATATATTTTCTCTGTATCTATATATAGTTATACATACATTGCTATAATCGTTCAACCCATTTTACATTCTACTTTATGATCTTCCTTTTATCACTTCAGTTCAGTTCAGTTCAGTCGCTCAGTCATGTCCGACTCTTTGCGACCCCATGAATCGCAGCACGCCAGGCCTCCCTGTCCATCACCATCTCCCGGAGTTCACTCAGACTCATGTCCATCGAGTCTGTGATGCCATCCAGCCATCTCATCCTCTGTCATCCCCTTTTCCTCCTGCCCCCAATCCCTCCCAGCATCAGAGTCTTTTCCAATGAGTCAACTCTTCACATGAGGTGGCCAAAGTACTGGAGCTTCAGCTTTAGCATCATTCCTTCCAAAGAACACCCAGGGCTGATCTCCTTCAGAATGGACTGGTTGGATCTCCTTGCAGTCCAAGGGACCCTCAAGAGTCTTCTCCAACACCACAGTTCAAAAGCATCAATTCTTCGGCGCTCAGCTTTCTTCACTGTCCAAATCTCACATCCATACATGACTACTGGAAAAACCATAGCCTTGACTAGAGGGACCTTAGTTGGCAAAGTAATGTCTCTGCTTTTGAATATACTATCTAGGTTGGTCATAACTTTTTTTCCAAGGAGTAAGCGTCTTTTAATTTCATGGCTGCAGTCACCATCTGCAGTGATTTTGGAGCCCCCCAAAATAAAGTCTGACACTGTTTCCACTGTTTTCCCATCTATTTCCCATGAAGTGATGGGACCAGATGCCATGATCTTCATTTTCTGAATGTTGAGCTTTAAGCCAACGTTTTCGCTCTCCTCTTTCACTTTCATCAAGAGGCTTTTTAGTTCCTCTTCACTTTCTGCCATAAGGGTGGTGTCATCTGCATATCTGAGGTTATTGATATTTCTCCTGGCAATCTTGATTCCAGCTTGTGTTTCTTCCAGCCCAGCATTTCTCATGATGTACTCTGCATAGAAGTTAAATAAGCAGGGTGACGATATACAGCCTTGATGTACTCCTTTTCCTATTTGGAACCAGTCTGTTGTTCCATGTCCAGTTCTAACTGTTGCTTCCTGACCTCCATACAGATTTCTCAAGAGGCAGGTCAGGTGGTCTAGTATTCCCATCTCTGTCAGAATTTTCCACAGTTTATTGTGATCCACACAGTCAAAGGCTTTGGCATAGTCAATAAAGCAGAAATAGATGTTTTTCTGGAACTCTCCTGCTTTTTCATGATCCAGTGGATGTTGGCAATTTGATCTCTGGTTCCTCTCCCTTTTCTAAAACCAGCTTGAACATCAGGGAGTTCACACGGTTCACGTATTGGTGAAGCCTGGCTTGGAGAATTTTGAGCATGACTTTACTAGCATGTGAGATGAGTGCAATTGTGCGGTAGTTTGAGCATTCTTTGGCATTGCCTTTCTTTGGAATTGGAATGAAAACGGACCTTTTCCAGTCCTGTGGCCACTGCTGAGTTTTCCAAATTTGCTGGCATATTGAGTGCAGCACTTTCACAGCATCATCTTTCAGGATTTGAAACAGCTCAGCTGGAATTCCATCACCTCCACTAGCTTTGTTCATAGTGATGCTTTCTAAGGCCCACTTGACTTCACATTCCAAGATGTCTGGCTCTAGATTAGTGGTCACATCATCATCATTATCTGGGTTGTGAAGATCTTTTTTGTACAGTTCTTCCGTGTAGTCTTGCCACCTCTTCTTAATATCTTTCGCTTCTGTTAGGTCCATACCATTTCTGTCCTTTATCGAGCCCATCTTTGCATGAAATGTTCCCTTGATATCTCTAATTTTCTTGAAGAGATCTCTAGTCTTTCCCATTCTGTTGTTTTCCTCTATTTCTTTGCATTGATCGCTGAAGAAGGCTTTCTTATCTCTTCTTGCTATTCTTTGGAACTCTGCATTCAGATGCTTATATCTTTCCTTTTCTATTGTAAAAATGTTTTTCCAGTCATTGAATATTTTTTTCAACATCTTTATTCAGTATCTTGAGAATATTTCACAATTTATTTCTAAAGTTTGTCAAAAGAGGCAGTGAATATTCTTTTAGAATGTATTTGTTTGCATCCCTGGCCAGCTTGAGATCTGTATTTGCCAAAGTGTTCCCTAGAAATTGTAACAATGTACACCTCTGGTAAGTTCCACCATGCTTTTAGAACCTTGATGAAAGGTTAAATAAAAATGCATGCCTTTAAAATAAAGTCAGGTAGGGAATAAAGTGTGCTGTCTCTTCAGACTGTTGGCACCATTATTCTCAATGGTAGTGTTTAAAGAAAGGGTGGCCACTTTATGTATTTCATTAAAAATGCAGGCAGTTATAGTATAAACATGCTCATTGATGTCAAGTAAATGGGTGTGCTGTTTGCAGTATTCACATGACCATAACTTTCATTTTTCAGACTTTAAAATCTTCAAACTTGTCAAAGCCTACTTTCTCCTTTCCAAGTTTCTCCTATCAGGCTTGAAAGTTTTCAAAATCTTTCTTCCACTTGGTCATGCTTTAAGAAGTGTTTGAAATCACACTTAGAGAAAAGTAAAGGAAAAAGGTGAATTTTCCCTCTAGAAAAGGTCATTTGAATTTGAATTCCAAAGCAAGTTAGTTTGGGACTTAGAGCAATTAACAGCAAATTTATCTACTCCAAATTGGAATATGTTTATATGCCTGACAAAGGGGGGTTGTTGGACATTTTATTAGTGACTTAATGTTTTCGTAACAATTATGATAGAAATTATATGTGTGATTATCAGTTAAATAAAATTTTATTCATGACTTAATAGTCATGTAATCAGGAGAAGGGGACTCATGACTTTGTTCCTATAGAGGCAACGCAGTGCAGTGGTGAGAAGGACGTAAGGATGGAGTCATCTTGCCAAGGTTCAGATGCCGTTTTCAGCTGTCAGTGATCTTGGGCAAGTTACTTTCTCTCGCTGTGGTCTTCTTATTTATGAGATGGGGGACAATCATATTTCCAGGGTGACCAGCTGTTCTGGTTTGCCCAGGCCCATCCTTCTTTTAGTACTAAAAGTCTAGGATCCAGGGAAAGTTCTCTCTGAGACAAGAAAACTCCTAGTTCGGGGGGATGAGGGCAGAAAATTAGAAATAGAGCATAAATATAGTGGCCCCCCAAAACAGGGGCTAAAATAGCAGTGTTTTAGGGTCAGATGTATATCGTGGAGATGATCTACTTTCCATAGATGCTGTTACTTCCCCTTTCCATCCTTGCTGATATTGACAATGGTGAATTAAGTAGGATAATGTTTAATTAGAGCCTGAAACTTAGTAGATGTTCAAAGATGTTTGTTTTCATTCAGTGTTACTATGATGTTAAGGTTTATGCTATTTTTTGATGGTACTGAATAATATTAAAAAGCAGAAACAACACATGTACTTTCCTGTCATTGATATGAAAACTAATACTATAGTCCCTTGGAGTGATAGAAATCCCTTTGCATGGTTAGTAAAATGTCCTGCCATCACAGAGTGCCCACCATTCCTTCTCAGTTTTGCCTTTCAGCGGAGATGCTCTGACCCTTTCAAATATTTAGCAGTAGACTTCCCTCTCAATGTGTGCTCACGACTTCTGTTACTGCTAATGGAAGTTACACATGTGTGCTCACCAGGATGAGAAAGGCCTTTATCCCATGTCGGGCAAAGACCCGTGATCCTGAATCTCTTTCTAAACTTCAGACCTGAAGAGAGCAGTGCAGGGAATTGCTGCTTTCTCACTATATTAGCTTCTTCAATTTCCTTTTAATTGGAGCCTGCAACCCAGAATCTTGTAACTTCAGGGGGATGAACAATACAAATTAAGATCTGGATGCTTTCCAGGAATGGCTCAGCTCAAAGAACAGTTTTTTTTTTTTTTCTTTTAACACAGTTGTGGCTATTCACAAATCGCATGCAGTTGCCTAATGAGTCCGTATTTGCTTCTGAGGTTTCACATTTGCAAACTATACTGCTGAGAAAGTAGGTGATGTGTTCACCCACCTCTGGTGTGAGCTGACTGATTTCATGTACAGGACAGATAAATACTAGAATAGTCAAAATTCAAAACCAGTAGCACAGAACCTTCAAATACAATATCTTACCCTTGTTCAGGACATTCATTTCTCCCCAAGAATTCTTTCTAATGTATAAGACTTCAATTTATGTTTAAGAACTAGTAAACTATAGCAGTTTGACAGCCATTCACACTTAATTCTGTGCATTAAACCAACAGCATTCTTTTCCACAAACATCCATTGTTAGGACAATGCTCTCAGACAGAATTTATGAGAAATGGAATTATGTTACCAAGGAGATAGCATTTACTATAATGAAGAGTAGATCCTAGAAAATGGCCCCTTTTACAGCAGCTCAGAGCAGAGCCACAAAAGCAATTGATTGGTCTTGGCATTTAGTCTTATATCAGCTGTGTCATCCATAGCTTCAGGAGTGAGAACACTAATCTAAAGTGACATTTCTGTTCTGGCGGGCTTTTCTGCCCTGATGAAAGCAATTACTTCATTCCTAAATGATAATTTGCAGGAGTTTCAACCACTTTAATTGATAATTTTTTTTTGTTCTGAGTTCAATTGTGAAGTGATTAGCTGATTTGGTAAATAGAAATTTAAGGTGTGAAATATACAAGTTGCTCCAAGGTAAAGTGCTATTTATTGGGTGGAGAGAAATTACTTGATAAAACTGCAGTTTTTTGTCATTATTATGGAACTGCCAGTTGGTAGCTTAAAGTTCTGGAGGAAAATGAAGAACAAAACACTTTGATTCAGGAGGTTTTTGGCAGACACCAAAGCATGCAATGAATAGTTGGGTCTTGCTGTGGTTCATTCAAGGGTTATTTGAATCAAGGTGAACACTGGTTGAAAAGGATTGTGCGGACCTCTCAGCTTTCTTTATTACTATTCTAATGACTCATTCTGGTATTAAATCCTCTTACTTAAAGTGTTAAGAATAAGAATGCTCATTGGCTAAAACCAATTAATTTAATTATTAAGTTCAAACATACACAAGGCATTTTCTGAAGATGAGGGAAAGCATTCAGTGGAATGGCTTTAATTACTCTTTGGATCTATTTTACCACAAGTCAAAAATAGGTCATGATTATTCAATCAGAATATATCATAGTTTAAAGATTTTAAAGATGCATCTTGATTTTAATACTTTATTGCATGTTAGCAGTGGCACATGTTTTTGACAATGTTTTTAAGCAATCACTTTCATGATATTTTCTTACATGTGGGAAAAATAATGGTAATTTCACTTGTTAAATGAGAAAAATAAGGCAAGAATGAAGGTCAAACTGATTTAGCACATCAAACAGTCTTTGTCAGCCAAGCTTAATATATCCTGAGTTTGTGGAACAAATGAAATTTTGCTGCTATGTTACACTTTGCTTCCAAACAACCATTACAACTGGTTTTATATATTGTGTGAGCATCAGACCATCAAACAGTGCATCTTTACTGACGTGTTGCTGCAGCGATGATCTACAGCAGCAATCTGCCATTTATATAAGGGCAAAATGTGCATCTATATTTAGTTGTGAAATTGGCCTATTATACTCTTGATGTTTACAGAGGCTAACATAAATTAATGATGACAGCTATGAGCAGTGCATTAGTTAAGCAGCAGAGTTCTTACCTTGAACTTGAAGGTTCCAGTTTTAACTTCCAGTATGTACTATACTGCTTTCTTCACACATTAAAGGAAGGTTTCTGAAATTATTACCCTTTCTTGAAGAGCATTAAAAGATTTTGGGTTGGGAGTTATGTTGTACATAATCCTACCAGATAACAGTTTTTTATGCATTTCTCAATTATATTACCCTGTAAGAAAGGTGGTAATTACAATCATGGGGGAAAAATACTTCGGAAGATTTTTATTCTTTGCAGTGGACTGATTTGATTGACTTTGAACTCTCTGTGATGCCAATGTGTGGTGGACTGGTTTATTGAAAGTAATGAAGGAAGGGAAAGCAGTGCTTATAGAATCTTTACTGTACTTTTTCCCTGGGAAGCTGCCTCATTCAGCTCATGTCAGGGCAGCTGTAGGTACCGGAGTAACTATAGATTTCACCGTTAACTATGACCAGAGATCTGACAAGTATGCAGGTGTTCAAAGGTTCATGAGTTAAAATGCTGCAGCCTTTGATGAATTTTTGATGGCTGCATTTTTAATACAGGTCGACCTTCTTCCTTTGAGGCTGCATGCCAGATTAATTGATAAATAGTAGAAGTCTAGTGCTGGATTCTCCTAAGCAAAACAAGTAGGAAAATCCATTAAAAAAAAAAAAATGCCTGTCTGGCTCCTTAGAGGTACTTTACAAAGGTAAAATTTAAAGTGGTTTTTACCCTACTTTTCCTTTCCCCTAGAGTTAATGATTAAAACCTGCCATGTTCTTTTATAAAGACTAGTTATTGTACTCTAAAAGTTTACATGAAGGTGTTAACTTTGAGGCTTAGAGAGAGGATTTTTATGTAGAGAGAGTATGGATCTGTTGGTAATATCCATATAAGAAATCATTCCATAAATATAATTATAAAGTATTAAAAAATAGCTGATAGATATCTGGCTGTGAAGAAGTTGTTGAATAAGAAACATTTGACTAAGGTGACTTACTTCTGTTGGTTCCTCTGTGACAGTTACTATTTCTGCTCTGTTTTATTCTGTAAATATCCAACTGTATTGTTTCTGTAATCACTATCACCATTTCTGTGAAGTAGGAAACCAAAGAAATGAATTTTGCAAAGCTAAATTTGACAAACCACAAGAGACAACTTAGTTCTTTTAATGAGTCATCACATCCAAAATTACCTGTTTTTTCCACTATGGAAACAATTGACACCTTTATCCAACTCTGAGACAGCTTTAGAGAGATCACAAGTGCTAACTCAATTTCATAATATTGGCTTTGTGATAGTGGCAGTGCCTGTTTGTTTGTTTGTTTGTTTGTTTGTTTTTTAAAGAAGCAACAAAACTTTCTTTTACCTTCTTTTCCTGTCTCATTTCTGGCTCAAGTAGAGTTTCACGATTCAGCCTTGCCCCCAGTGTGGAGGCTAGAACTGGAAACTGCTGTTGTCCTCCCAAGTTTCTTCCCTGCTCCAAATGTTCTGGGTGAGCTCTCCATGGTCCTGGATTTGGAGCTTGGCCTGACAGACAGAAATTTCATATTTGTGATGTTTTGGGAGATGCTTCGAAAGATCTTCCTGCTAGGAATACACGTATACTCTTTCTGATGAATAATTATCATTGCAATTTTGAAGTCTTCCATAGAAGCTTTCACAGTCTTCCCGAGTAACCCACCCATTCCCTTAATTACTGTTTGGATGTTCATTTTTCTCTATAAACAAAATTGCTTGTCAATTTTGAATACCAGTTTTTTCTACTTTAGGGAACTAAAAAAATGATCCTTTATTATTCTTAGCATAGGAAATCACTTATTTATAAACATTTCATCTTCCATTAATGAGACATGCATTTTTTATTTGAACAAGTCATTGAGTATATCTATAGTAAAAGACAGGTAGACCTAGGTGTAAGGAGGAACATAATGAAAAATCAATATCTCTGCAATCAAGTAGTTTTATTTCACTTAAGTACACAGTGTGGTATGTCAGAACCAGTAGATGGAAATCTTATTGGTGAGAACACAGTGTAAATTATAAAGGACCTCAAAGCATAGAACAGTTAGTTTGACATGAGCTTGGGTTTTCATTTAACACATCTTATACAGTATTACTGTGTCCTAGGCACCACTATAAATATTTTTTTAACTACCCCAGTTAATTTTAACAGGAGCCTTATGAAGCAGTATTATCATCACATATCACAGGTGAGAAACGGAGGCAAAAGAGGTTAAGTAAGTTGCTCACGTTTACTTATTATGTAATTAGTCATAGAGCCAGGATTTAAGCACAGGCTCTGGAATTCATGCACTTACCCTTGTCTCCTGCTAGTGTGGAAGACATGCTGATAGAGGCAGCAACAGAACTTGAAGAAAGTGAGAATCATGAGTTGAGAGAACATGGAGGCATTTAAATAAATAGGCAATTTTAGGGTTATCACCAAGCAGAAGTCAGCCCTCTGATTTAATCTCTACTGTCACTATATGGGAAGTAAAATTTACTAAAAAACGAAAGTCATAAGTGGCAGTAAAGAAAGGAGTTTGAGAAACAATGAGTAAAAAACATAGGTATTTAGAATTATAGAAACTATAGCCTGAATGAAAAATAAAGTGATAGGAAAGATGCTACTAGTTAAAAGAAAATTGTAAAGAATTCTGGAGGAACAAGGTGATGATCAGATGTGGTGCTAAGATTAAAACAGTCAGGCTTTTCCTAGGTATAAAGTTGTTATAATAGTAGTCAGTGCCTATAGTGACTTTCCTGGTGGCTCAGATGGTAAAGAATTTCCCGGCAACGCAGAAGACCTGGGTCAGAAAGACCCCCTGGAGAAGGGAATGGTAACCCACTCCAGTATTCTTGCCTAGAGAATTCCATGGACCGAGGAACCAGCAGGGTGCAGTCCGTGGGGCTGCATAGAGTTGGACAGACTGAGCGACTAACATTCTAACTTTCACTTTCCATGTTTATGTAACATTTACAACATGGCAGTTGTAAGTAATATATGTCAAGACATTTAGCACTTGACATATATTAGCTCAGTTACTCCTCTGAAGAATATTGTGAAGTATGTTCTACTATAATGTCTGTTTCCCAGATGAGGAAATTGAGGTCCAAAGAAGCTGAGACTTCTGTCCAAGATTGCCAGCTAGTAACTGTGTGATAATGTGGACATGGAGTCCCTACTCCAAACATCTGTGCTTCCAAGAAAGCTTAAGTATAGCTTGACTATATTTAGGCATTCTTCAGTCTTACTAAAATTCTGTTGTAAACTAAAGGAGACTCTACCACATTTAGAGTTTACAAACTCTCTTAACTGTTGCAATATAGAACTGTCCAAGGGAGGTTCACTTCTTTATATGATTATGAAATTATCATGTGAGCCATTGCAGTGGTCCCAGAAGATTTGCCAAATGCTGCTTGTGTGTCATCCTCATGGTCTAAGATGATAAAATTGAAATTCAACATAGTGAATTAGAATCATCATGTCTACAATGGCCAAAGTGGATCTCAGAATTCCTTCATTGGAACTCTTTCCATGGAACATACAGCTTGCCAAAGGAACTTAAAATACATGGAGGATTCAAAAAATAACTTTATGTTTAACAAATACTGACTGCTGAATCTTCATTCTTAGTAAACTCATTTTTGATTGCTTGTTAGGTATATGCTTAAAGGTATAACTTTATAAATGTGTAAAAATTGCTTAAAGATGTTGAATGAAAACATACATTAAATAGTATTATTTTAACCAAGGATATTTTAAGGACAAGTCAATTCTAGCAACATCAGTGGCAAAAAGAGAACAGAATTCAGCTTTATAACCCTTATAAGAAGAAATTCTATATGTTAGATCATTATTCTTTTGGATGGAGTGATGGATCCCTTTTGAAAATTTGAGAATCATTTAATAAACCCTCAAAAATATACATATATATGCATTATTTTGGATATGACTTTCAGATATGTGTGTGTGTCTTTGAAAATAGTTGTTGATTTACTGTTGGTGATAATTATTAATGAAGATGATATTGTTGTCATCACAGAGTTAAAATTTTGATTTGTGGAGGATTTTCTGTTATTCAGAGTCTTAAGTGGAAGAGCATTAAAATAGTGGGAATTTTGGGCCCAAGAAGTAACTTATTACTTAATCATATTTTAGGTGGCAGAGATCAGGCAGTAACATTTACTCACAGTCAATCCATTCTTTCTCTAGTGTTTAGAAATGCAACTGTATGTTTTGCTTTAGAACACAATGTACAAATGCAAACTTATGTTAGGTTTTAATGTAGCCCTTAATTCAGTTTGAGAATTACTTCTAACTAGGCTCTACTTCACAAAAGCAGGGCAGAAGATTAATCCACAATCTGTCATTGTCTTAAGGTCTTTAGCTTCATCTATTGTATCAATATCTCCACAACCTTTATAAACTGTTGGCTGTATTTTATTGCTGTTGCCCTCAAAACCAATGACTACTTATTGCAGACACAGTGCCCTCATTCTGGAAATCTTCTGTACTGTGGCGTCTGCATAATGATATGATGGGGAGTCATGGAAACCCTTTGTTATTAAGATTATGGACAGGAAGATTACTCCAGTAGGGTAACACAGTGTGTGTAAAGAGATTTTTTTTTTAAAGGGGGAGAGTGATAGAGAAGAAGAACTGAGAAGATAATATATAGAAGCACATAAAGTAAGTGCTATTTTAGAAAAGCCAAGTGTCAGAGGGTAGTGTTTAAGTGAGGAACCCCAAAGCATTAGTGTCCACATACCCCACCTTCCCTAAGTGGATGAAAGAAGTCATCTCCACTCTACTTCATCCTTGGAGCCCATTGGGCTACTCCCTGTGATCTTTGGCTTTTCTACCCTTAGCATTAGTTTTTATCCTTAGGTTATTGATAAGCCCATACAGTAAATATCAATTTCAGAATGATTGCTTAATCCTCTACTGGCTTCAGGTGAATAGAGAAATTCCCATTATGAATGCTAGTAATATTGATTAGGTATCAGATGAATCCATTTGTGACCACTGACTGACATATATAAGGAAAATTACATATAACATCCATGTGAACCTTCTGGCAGAACTGACCTCCCAAATTATTACCCAATTGCAAAATGAGTTCCTGCTCCATTGTTGACCAAATGGCATGTTTTATTTGGCTTGCATGATTTTCAAAAATGCCAATTAGTTAACATAAGCCTAAAACGTAACATAAACTTGGAAATACTATGTAAAAATTCAGATTTTTGTTTTCTAGAAATAGCAGTAGCTGAAATCTGGCAGCACATGCAAGCCTTCCCCCAAAGCAGCACACGCAAGGCGAAAACTGTATATGCTTTCCTTTGCCGGGGCTGTCATCCTCCAGTCAGCATCAGGCCTCTTTATTCGTTGACATTCCCTGCCTTAACCCTGCAAGCCCTTGAGTTAGCAGCCTTGCTCCACAGCTCCATCATAGTCACTTACAAGACCAAAAAAAAAATATATATATATATATATATATATATATATATACACATATATATATGTTCAGCCCACCTTCTGGAGTAGTATTTGATTATGAGAACACAAAAAGAGCAAAGCACTGAACTTGAAGCACTGCACTCTACAAGTGGTAGATAAAACATGTCAAGTGACATAGTTCTTTGGGTGCAGCTGACTTAAATGGTGTTAGATAGATTACTTTTATTATATGGGGGTAGAGGATGGCTATGAATCATTGTTTTATCCTAAGATGTTGACATAGATTCAGATTTTACCTGTAATTGGTCAGACTTTAAGACATCTCTTACTTTTGTGTACCTAGTTATCAATAAGCCACATTGAGCATTTGAATAATTGGATGGAGGTCAGCTAAAATTTTGGGAAACAGAATCACACAGCTTTTCCTTATAAATTAGTGATGTTTCCACTGAAGATTATCACCAGAGATATCAGGACAAAGATTTGTCACCTGTGACTGCTTTGACTCTGAAAATGGTAGTGTTAATTGGTCTAGTTCTGAGAAATACATTAGCTGGCTAATGTTGAATATTTTATTAATGGAGCGAACATGAAACCTGTTGGGCTATTAGCCTAGCAAGTATTTGACCCAAACGTCATGGAGTTATTTAAATTACATAGACACTCAGTAAAGCACCTGAAGTGTCTGCAGTGAAAACAGTTTTCCACTGTGAACATCAGACAAGGTCGAAGGTAATATGGAATGTTACTGCTCATCTTAAGAGGCTGAAGCCATACTGCTGCACTCATTTTGACCTGTTCCTCTGGTCTTGCTCCTCTTTCTTGATATTTTATATTGGGGAAACTAGGATGCTAGATTCAAAGATTTTAAATGCTTTCAAAGCCCAATAAAATGGATACTTATATATGATGTTAATAATACCTTGATACTGTAAATATTGCCCAATTATTTATCATCACAGTCTGATTTTGAATTTTATTTTTCATCAGACAGAAAACAGAGCAATTCAGAGTAGGTGGATTTCTCCTGTCAGATGCTCACATATAACTTCAGTTGTGCCAGATTCTGCCCTCAGCAATGCGAGCAAACTTCAAACAGAAATGTGCATAAATAGTTAAAGGAAAATGCTGGGTCCCACCTGTTGCCTCTTCTGTGAAGTAATATGTCTATAATGTTTATAAATTTTAATAACCCATATGGGGCTTTATCTTTCAACATTAAATTTATATTATTTTAAAGTTTGACTTTTCTGGGTGATATATTTTATTCTCTAATATCTTAGAGAATCTATCCATCTATGAATGTATGCTCCTTAATAAAGAATTAAAGTATTCTCTTATCAACCAATTACCAGTGCATTTATAAAGTTCCATTGCAATCATCATTTTCAATGAGAGGTTTTATTTATCTGAGTGAAGGTTATGATTTTTATTGAGGGCTGGAAGCACATCAACATTTTATTTGTTAATTCTGTGAACTGTTTTTTTGTTTAGCCTTTGTTCCTCGAAATGGTAATAGAAAAAATTTTTTAAAATATGTCCTTTTGAGGGTTTAGTCTTCCCTGGTGGCTCAGATGGTAAAGAATCTGCCTGCAATGAGGGAGACTCGGGTTCAATCCCTGGGTCAGGAAGATCCCCTGGAGAAGGGAATGGCAACCCACTCTAGTATTCTTGCCTGGAGAATCCCATGGACAGAGGAGCCTGGGCGGCTGCAGTCCACGGGGTCACAAAGAGTTGGACACAACTGAGAAACTGAACATACACTCACACATGCAGATATGTGATTATAATCACAGTCTTTTAAACTGTTCATAGCTTATAATAGCAAGCGTCACCTGTAAATCTTATGTCTCAAAAACAAACTATATCTCAGTGCATGGGTAATTGGAGGGAAAAACTTAACAAGTAAACTATTTTTACTCATTGCACATGAGTTTATGGCATATAAGCCCAGAGGTTTTAGTGGTCTTTGTCTGGAACTCCTTTTACCGCGGCCCTGAAAGTTTGAAGAAAATTTTGGTAGACTTTTGCTGGTTGTGGGGAGGGGGGGCATGGATGAAGTAAAAAGAAAAGCAGTGTTCATCTGATTGACAGAATCACACGTTCTAAACAGCACTTTTTCACTCCTTTGATTCCAGTTTACAAGCATTGAGAAAGGAGAAGTCCCGGGATGCTGCCCGCTCCCGCCGGGGAAAAGAAAACTTTGAGTTCTATGAATTGGCCAAGTTGTTGCCTCTTCCTGCAGCCATCACTAGCCAGCTTGACAAGGCCTCCATCATTCGACTTACAATCAGCTACCTGAAAATGAGGGACTTTGCTAACCAGGGGGACCCTCCATGGAACTTGCGAATGGAAGGCCCTCCACCTAACACATCAGTAAAAGGTAAGGTTTCAGCCCTTGTTGATCCTGGAGTGTGGTCTGTTGGTGTCTCTGAGATGAAACGTTTACCATCATCCTCTCTTCTTTTCCTGCATATCAAATCCTTTAAAGGGATACAATTGTGGAAATCTGAACTCTGCATGAGAAAGACACCATGTGAAGGTGAAATAAACCTCTTCTATTTCTATTTTATTTTCAAAAAGTCTGTCAGCCTAAATACGCTGTCACTGTAGATAAGCTTTCAGAGAAATGAGAATGAAATGACTTACATTAAAATGTTTCTTGGGTTTAATTTATGTTATGCTAATACATGCAAATTATTATTAAGTGGGGGGTGGTTAAGAGAATACTTGGTAAAGGTTAGGACTAGCATTTTCTGATTTTAGTTACCAAAGAGAGGCAGGGAGCAGAGTACAGTTGTAGCAGGCATTTTGAATAATGATTTTATTGACTAACAAAGTGATCAATCTATGTATTATTTCAACTCTTTATATATAGTACCTACAATTTATAAATATAAACATGTATTTATGCTCCCAATCTGGATGTACTTACCCTTAAAATTTATTAAAACTTTAGGTCTTTTTTACTCTGATACATAAGAGGGTTATTTTCTTGCATGCTCTTGAAACATCTAATAATTAATGAGATTTTAAGTATATGAATATGCATGCATGTGTTTATTGATGTACATGTGATGCTGACCACTGATTTTCTTTAACAATGTATCACTCAAGGCATGGAATGGGATCTGTTGGTTTTTCTGCTTTAACTTTGTATCTAGGCCCTTGATGAGCATGGAATAACTGGACATGGGATGGAATTGCAGGCAGCCTTCTCTGGGGGAGGAATTAGATTCTTAGCTATGTGATTACACCTTGATGAGTACCTGTGAAGTCCCTGTATTCTTAGCTATTGTAGGGAAGGATACTGGGGGAAGCTATAACTTCTTATAGGATTCAAAAAAAATGAAAGTTCAACAGCAGTGACTTGACAATTCTGTGCTAAGAGGTGTAATCATATGTATGTAGATACCTGTGTGAATCTGTTTGCATCTTTGCTATTGTTACTTAGAGATTCTGTTTCTTATGCTTATTAGAGAAGGAAAATTTGAATGCAAATTGTAACAGGTTTTTTTCTCTAGGGCAGAGTTGGCATACATTTTCTGTAAAGGCCATATATAGTAAACATTTTAGTTTTGGGGGAGTACTCAACTCTGCCATTGTAGAATGAAATCAGTCATACACAAACATGAACCACAAGGTATGGCTGTGTTCTAATAAAACCATACTTGCAAAGCAGGCAGCTGCCACCAAGTTTGGCCCACAAGCCATAGTTCAGAGACTCCTGCTCTAAGTATAAGAATGACATTTGAAGGTTGAGAAGAACATACAACAGAGATAGCTCTCAAGGGCAGGGTGTCAATATGAGGAAGCACATGACAAATAGACCAAGGCACATTCATGCTTTCCTTACACAGCCCTTCTACCCTTAAGAATGTTGATGTCAGCTTGGTCATATACCAGTCCATGTTCCAGATACTAAAACAGGGGAATTTTCCAAAGCCAAGGATGTGAGTATAATCCTAGTAAATACTTAAGAGTTTATTTAGTAGGTTGTCTTTGTGTTTATTCCAAATCATGTAAGATGAATGGATACATGTAGCAGGTTAGAAATCACAAAATATATATATATATTCTTAATCTTTTTATTCAATTTGAAATGCATTGACTGAGGAACTTATATTAACTTGTTTACCATAATTATCTTTTCCTTCCGTCTTTTCTTTAAGAGAGTTGGTAGCTTATAGGCTTCCTTGGTAGTGGTTACTGCCAAAGTAGAAAAGTCTAATGGTTCCATGGTCTGTCTTCTCTTCTTGCTCTTGTTTAGTCGCTAAATCATGTCTGACTCTTTTGTGACCCCCCCTGGACCATAGTCCACCTGACTTCTCTGTCCATGGGATTTCCCAGGCAAGAATACTGCATTGGGTTGCCATTTCTTTCTCCAGGGGATCTTCCTGACCCAGAGATCGCACCCACGTCTCCTGAACTGGTAGGTGGTTTCTTTACCACTGAGCCACCAGGGAAGCCCTGTTCATTCTTCTACAATGTGATAGTTCTGCTTGCTTTTGGAATCATGGCCTTTTAGAGATGCATACTTATAGATAATATAGAACTAAGCCCTCATGTTACAGGTGAGGGAAATGATGTAGAAAGGGCTTACAGTTAAGTATTAGAAGATCTAAAATTCGAATCCCATTGTATTGTTTTTCTGTCTAGGGCTCTTTCTATCAGATATTATTTCTAGCAATAATATTTGATTTCTATCACCATCATCAAACATTCCAGGTGAGAATGCTCTTAGCTTTGGACTACGGCTAATAATTCATTTTTGTGACCTCCAGTCAACTGAACTCTGTAAATACTAATGATGAAGATGGATTAAAATAAGATAAAATACTGTCTCTGCTCATAGGATAAGTTCAGTCTATAGAGGAACATGGTGATGTCAGTGAGAAAAGTGGGAAGATTGGAATTTATATACCAGACTTTATTATTTAAAAAATTTTATCTAGATTATCACAGATCACCCAGTTGGCACATGTATACTCCCTCTATTAGAAATCTGATGATAGTCTAGAACCGAAGTCTCTACTGTACTGAAGTATGGGACTTGATACTATTTACTCTGGCTCTCAAAGGTTGCTAGGAATGCAATGGATGTTTTTGGTAAGCTGGTTCTGCTGTACAATATATGTATATTTTATTGCTTTCCTCTAGTTCTTTAATGCAAACCTGCTACTCATTCTGATCAAACATTCATGAAACAACAACATCAAAAGAAATTCATTTTAATTTGCTAAGGTCTTCTATGTTGTGCCCTTGAAGAAGTTCATATGGATAAACAAGCTTATATAAATAGCCTCCAGCCTCATGTGAAGTGCAGTTCATAATCCAACAATAAAACAGTAGACATTATACTTCATGCTTCTCCAAGCAGTCTCTTGAATAAACCTAAAGGCATTTGGAAATTTATATGAAAAGTGCTTACATGATGTAGGCAGCATCTTTTTAATGTGATGAGTTGTTCATGTTAATAATTAAATTTCAAAGCTTAAATTTAAATTTGTCCCAAACAACTATATAGAAATTTAATTATTTTAATTTACTGCTTCAGAAAGGTTCTTTATTCTGCCCTGTGTTCATCATATCTTTTCTTAAAAGTCTATAAAGGTTGATGAGTTTGTTTTGTGATGCCCATTGTGTACAGATTATTGCAAGTTATGCTTGCAGAAAGCACACTCAGGTGGCAGTGTGTAATATGTCCTGAGTCAATTACTTCATGGAAATGATATGTTAAGCAATTGGAAGGTAACAGATAGTTTTTTTCCATTATTTTAGAAATATCTCTATTGTTATAATACAGATCAAATCTACAATGAACATTATGCATTATTCAAGAAATGACCAGGCATTCTCAGCAGTGTTTCAGCTAAATAACTGATGATTGTAACCTTTAAAGAAATCTCATTGTGGTGACTGTTGGTAAATCACTTCTCCATTCATAGTAATCTCTGTTTAGAGGCTATCTAGAAGCCATTATATCTTTTATTAATCTTAAAAGCAATGGCTGCTGATTTGACATTTGCTAAAACTAGATAAATTTTCTGTCTTTCTAATACCACAGACTTCAGTCAGTTTTTGGAGTATATCTGTGTCTGCTGCAACTCTATTAATCCAGGAGTATTTACCATTGTAAGCATACGTTTTATTTCACTTTAAACATTGCAGCTTTTAAACAACAATTTTCCTATATGTGTGACAGGCCGCAATCTTACGGTATGTAAAATACAAGACATATTTAGCTTTTGGAAGGGAACAATTGAAAACTATGCAAGACAACTCATGATTGAAATCGACTGAACACATTAAGGAAGAACTTGAATATTTTCATGGAATTTCCTTACACTATTTCAAGTATCTATGTGGTTTAATGTAGATGTTTCTGAGAGGAGAAACTTTCAGGTCTTTATTTAAGCAACTTAGAATTTATTCTTAGCCAAAGACCATACTGTTACTTAAGCAATGATGTCTAATGGATTCATTTACGTTATTCATGTAGGGTAAAAGAGTATAGGACATCCTTCAGAATAACACTGAATTACTACTATAATGATTGTCTCTGAGATATAAATAGTATTTTATAAAATGGTTCTAGTTCCATAGAAGGTAGAGATTCCAAGACAGGCTGAGTGATAGGCCTTCTTGGTTTAAGCAGCTCAAAGGTCTTGATTCCTCTTCTGGCATTTTACTGTGTGCTGACACTATGTTACCTCTCCCAAGTGACATTCATGTTTGGGTACAAGTGTCATATTCCTTGTTATTAAAAAGTCATGTAAAATGAAAATTCTTAGAAGCAGTACATGGCATGTATATCAACCTGTGGTAGTCTTTATTTTCAAATAGCTAAATGCCTAATGGTGACTCCTTAGGTTCTGAAAAAGAACTTCCTACTGCTCTTCCCTGGGAGCTCAGCTGGTAAAGAATCCACCTGCAATGCAGGAGACCTCCATTCGATTCCTCGGTCAGGAAGATGCCCTGGAGAAGGGATAGTCCACCCACTCCAGTATTCTTGGGTTTCTCTGGTGACTCAGATGGTAAAGAATCCACCTGCTCTGTGGGAGACCTGGGTTCGAACCCTGGGTTGGGAATATCCCCTGGAGGAGTGCACGGCAACCCATTCCAGTATTCTTGCCTGGAGAATCCCCATGGACAGAGTAGCCTGGCAGACTAGAGTCCATGGGGTCGCAAAAAGTCTGACACAACTGATCTACTAAACACAGCATAGGCCTAGGAGAATGGAAGAGAAGATGGAAACTTGGTTCCTATTCTTAACTCCATTACCCTCAGTAGACTGAGAGCCTGACTTTCTAGTCTAGACTCTAGTTTTATTTGCTTCATCCCAAAGTCAGTGGTGGCACCACATAAAAACAGAATCTTCCAAAATCCAAGCTGACAATGCTCATTGCTGTTTATTTTGGTAGCAGGTGACAAGTTTTACTGGTATATGGAAATATGCTATGATATAACTGCCTTTCTGGGCTTCCCTGGTAGCTCAGCTACTCAGCTGGTAAAGAATCCGTCTACAATGCAGGAGACCCAGGTTCGATTCCTGAGTCAAGAAGATCCCCTGGAGAAGGGATCGGCTGCCCACTCCAGTACTCTTGGGCTTCCCTAGTGGCTCAGATAGTGAAGAATCCACCTGCAATGCAGGAGACCTGTGTTCAATAACTGGGTTGGAAAGATCCTCTGGAGGAGGGCATGGCAACCCACTCCAGCAATCTTTTCTGGAGAATCCAATGGACAGAGGAAACCTGGTAAGTCATAAGGTGTCAGAGTCAGACACAACTGAGCCACTAAGCACAACTGTCTTTCCTTAGATATGCTTTGAGGAAGGATCTTTAATTATATGCTATAATCCCTTTATATATTTCTGACAAAGTTATTACTTCTGAAGTTCATTTTTTTAGTGTTAAATTTATCTTTATCTTTTTAATATTTTTCATACATACAAGCTTTATTATAAAATTGTAAGCTCAGTTTATGAAACTTATAAAACTTACTTTAAAAAGATAGAAAAAATTCACCTATAATGTTACCACCCAGACAAATACCATTAATAGTATTTTGATGGATTTCCCTTTCTTCTGTACATGTTAAACAAAGGTTAGCTTTTAATCTTACTTTTGCACACACAATATCTTGTATCCCACCCTTTCCACTTAATATTCATGAGCATTTCTCATTGTGCACATGTTTTTTAACATAATTTTTCATGGTTGTATAAATAAATCATTATATGAACCACTTTATATCCTTTTGAGACACAGTAGTAAGTGAATGAATGAATGAAAAGTGAAAAAATGAATGAGGTTTCCCTAGTTATGTTATATAATTCATTTCACTGTTTTTCTTTTGTTGTTTACAATTTGGCAAACAGTGCTACAATGAACATCTTTGCTCATACTGCATTTTAGTGGGTTCTTTTTTTAAAAAATTTATTTATTTTAATTGGAGGCTAATTACTTTACAATACTGTAGTGTTTTTGCCATACTCTGACATAAATCAGCCATGGGTGAACATGTGTCCCCTATCCTGAACCCCCCACCCACCTCCTTCCCCATCCCATCCCTCCCCTCAGGACCATCCCAGTGTACTGGCCCTGAGCACCGTGTCTCATGAATCGAACCTGGACTGATGATCTATTTCACATATGGTAATATACATGATTCAATGCTGTTCTCTCAAATCATCCCACCCTCGCCTTCTCCCACAGAATCCAAAAGTCTGTTCTTTACATCTGTGTCTCTTTTGCTGGCTTGCATATAGGGTCATTGTTAACCATCTTTCTAAATTCCATATATATGCATTAATATACTGTATTGGTGTTTTTCTTTCTGACTTACTTCACTCTGTATAATAGGCTCCAGTTTCATCCACCTCATTAGAACTGATTAAAATGCATTCTTTTTAATAGCTGAGCAATATTCCGCTGGATATACGTACCACAGCTTTCTTATCCATTCATCTGCTGATGGACATCTAGGTTGCTTCCATGTCCTAGCTATTGTAAACAGTGCTGTGATGAACACTGGGGTACATGTGTCTCTTTCAATTCTGGTTTCCTCAGTGTGTATGCCCAGCAGTGGGATTGCTGGGTCATAAGGCAGTTCTATTTCCAGTTTTTTAAGGAATCTCCACACTGTTCTCCATAGTGGCTGTACTAGTTTGCATTCCCACCAACAGTGTAAGAGGGTTCCCTTTTCTCCACACTTCTTCAGCATTTATTGTTTGTAGACATTTTCATAGCAGCCATTCTGACTGGCATGAGATGGTACCTCATTGTGGTTTTAATTTGCATTTCTCTGATAATGAGTGATGTTGAGCATCTTTTCATGTGTTGGTTAGCCATTTCTAGGTCGTCTTTGGAGAAATGTCTATTTAGTTCTTTGGCCCATTTTTCGATTGGGTCATTTATTTTTCTGGAATTGAGCTGCATGAGCTGCTTGTATATTTTTGAAATTACTTCTTTGTTAGTTGCTTCATTTGCTATTATTTTCTCCCATTATGAAGGCGATCTTTTCACCTTGCTTATAGCTTCCTTCATTGTGCAAAAGCTTTTAATTTTAATTAGGTCCCATTTTTTATTTTTGCTTTTATTTCCATTACTCTGGGAGGTGGGTCATAGAGGATCCTGCTGTGATTTATGTCAGAGAGTGTTTTACCTATGTTTTCCTCTAGGAGTTTCTGGTCTTACATTTAGATCTTTAATCCATTTTGAGTTTATTTTTGTGTATGGTGTTACAAGTGTTCTAATTTCCTTTTTTTACAAGTGGTTGACCAGATTTCCGAGCACCACTTGTTAGATTGTCTTTTCTCCATTGTATAGTCTTGCCTCCTTTGTCAAAGATAAGGTGTCCATAGGTGTGTGGATTTATTGCTGGGCTTTCTATTTTGTTCCATTGATCTCTATTTCTGTCTTTGTGCCAGTAACATACTGTCTTGATGACTGTAGCTTTGTAATATAGTCTGAAGTCTGGTAGGTTGATTCCTCCAGTTCCATTCTTCTTTCTCAAGATTGCTTTGACTATTCGAGGTTTTTTGTATTTCCATACAAATTGTGAAATTATTTGTTCTGGTTCTCACCATTGGTAGCTTGATAGGGATTACATTGAGTCTATAGATTGCTTTGAGTAGTATACTCATTTTCACTATATTGATTCTTCTGATCCATGAACATGGTATATTTCTCCATCTATTTGTGTCCTCTTTGATTTCTTTCACCAGTGTTTTATAGTTTTCTATGTATAGGTCTTTTGTTTCTTTAGGTAGATTTATTCCTAAGTATTTTATTCTTTTTGTTTCAATGGTGAATGGAATTGTTTCCTTAATTTCTCTTTGTTTTCTCTTTGTTAGTGTATAGGAATGCAAGGGATTTCTGTGTGTTAATTTTATATCCCGCAACTTTACTATATTCATTGATTAGCTCTAGTAATTTTCTGTTGGTGTCTTGAGGGTTTTCTGTGTGGAGGATCATGCCATCTGCAAACAGTGAAAATATTACTTCTTTTCCAATATGGATTCCTTTTATTTCCTTTTTTTTTTTCCTGTTGCTGTGGCTAAAACTTCCAAAACTATGTTGAATAGTAGTGGTGAGAGTGGGCACCCTTGTCTTGTTCCTGACTTTAGGGGAGATGCTTTTGATTTTTCACCATTGAGGATAATGTTTGCTGTGGGTTTATCATATATGGCTTTTATTATGTTGAGGTATGTTCCTTCTATGCCTGCTTTCTGAAGGGTTTTTATCATAAATGGGTGTTGAATTTTGTCAAAGGCTTTCTCTGCATCTATTGAGATAATCAATGGTTTTTATCTTTCAGTTTGTTAATGTACTATATCACATTGATTGACTTGAGAATATTGAAGAATCCTTGCATCCCTGGGATAAAGCCCACTTGATCATGATGTATGATCTTTTAAATATGTTGTTGGATTCTGTTTGCTAGAATTTTGTTAAGGATTTTTGCATCTATGTTCATCAGTGATATTGGCCTGTAGTTTTCTTTTTTTGTAGCATCTTTATCAGGTTTTGGTATTAGGGTGATGGTGGCCTCATAGAATGAGTTTGGCAGTTTACCTTCCTCTGCAATTTTCTGGAAGAGTTTGAGTAGGATAGGTATTAGCTCTTCTCTAAATTTTTGCTAGAATTCACCTGTGAAGCCATCTGGTCCTGGACTTTTGTTTGTTGGAAGATTTTTTATTACAGTTTTAGTTTCTGTGCTTGTGATATGTCTGTTAAGATTTTCTATTTCATCCTGGTTCCATTTTGGAAGGTTATACGTTTCTAAGAATTCATCCATTTCTTCCAAGTTGTCCATTTTATTGGTGTATAGTTGCTGATAGTAGTCTCTTATGATCCTTTCTATTTCTATGTTGTCTGTTGTGATCTCTCCATTTTCATTTCTAATTTTGTTGATTTGATTCTTCTCCCTTTTTTTCTTGATGAGTCTATTGGTCTAATGGCTAACGGTTTGTCTATTTAATTTATCTTCTCAAAGAACCAGCTTTTAGTTTTGTTGATATTTGCTATAGTCTCCTTTTTTTTTTTCATTTATTTCTACCTTAATTTAAATACTACCTGTTTGTTTTCTTTAGTTTTGCATCATGGTGGGATGAGCATTGTTAATATCAGCACACACCAATAGGATCTCCATGTCTGATACAGGACAGGAAGGGCCTTCTAACAAATGTGGACTTAATAATGGTAGAGTAATTCTCTGAGACTTTAATTCTGTAAAGTTTCACATGGTATCAGGAAAAGCTTTACTGTCTATGAATGAGGAGACTGCAGTGTGTGTTTGGCATGAAGAATATATAAAGCACTGCTGGGTTCTTGTCACATGCTGCTGTTGCAGTATTTTTTCGTCATTCTTTTCAGTCCATTTGGCACTATTGAGTATCTTGAATTAGACTCAACTCCAAACATCAACTCAAAGAAAGCGTATTTATGGGTATGTGACTGTGAACATGTGAAAATTCAGGTGTGCTAGTTAGCTATGGTCTTACCCGGTGGCTCAGAGATAAAGAATCCTCCTGTCAATTCAGGAGACGCTAGTTAAATTCCTGGGTTAGCAAGATCCCCTAGAGAAGGATATGGCGACCCACTCCAGTATTCTTGCCTGGGAAATCCCATGGACAGAGGAGCCTGGAGGACTATAGTCCATGGGGTCACCAAAGAGTTGAACATGACTTAGCAACTAAAAAATCACAACACAAAGTTAGCTATACTGCCAGGGCAACAAGCAATCATAGCATCTCAGTAGTATGACATAAAGCTTTTACTCTTCTCATGGCTTCACATAGCCTCGGGGTTGGCAGATCTAGGCTGGGCTTAGCTGTGTGGTTCTACTTTTTGCTGTAGCTCTGGCTGAACTTTATTTCCTGCTTAGGCTTCAGTTCAGGTCTGCCTCCTGCCAAGCAGCAGCAGATACTTGTAGGAGAAGCTCTTTTCATGGTGCTGGTAAAGGTATAAGAGGGGTGAACAAAAATGATATCTCTTATGGGAATTTTTGTGGAGACTTCTGGGAATGTGGACAAAAGAGAGCCTGTGTACTATTTTGTATCCTACATCAGAATTCATCAGTCTGTTCCTCTCTAAATAGTCATCTGCTTTTTCTCTAGCAACACTGACTGCCCCATCCAAACATTTATGCCTTTGTACATGTCATCATCTGACTGGATTGTCCTTTCCTTCTTTTGATTTTGCTGAATTCTTATTCATCTTCCAAAAGCCAGTTTAGATTTACTTGCTTAATAAATATTCTCTCCTTCCCAGAATGTTGGTCATTTCTTTTATAGGTTACCAATATACCTTCTGTTGCTTTAGTTTGAATTCATATTCATTATATACTTCTCTCCCTAAATTTACACTACGAGCTATTTAAGGGAACAGTCTGGGTCATCTTACGTATGTTTATGTCCCCATGTGCAGTACCCAGGAAAGGAAGTTTTCAGCCATGTTTTCCAATTAAATTGTATAGAACTGGATTGTGTGTTGGCATTGCTATTAACAGAGCTAAACAGTGCTGATGGGAGCTAAGCGTGGGGCTATGTCCTAGGCTAGGAAAAAGAAAAAAAGGGAGAGCAAAAACACAAGGCAGGACAGAAGAAAAATGTAGAGAAAATTATGGAAATAGTGTGAAACTAAGGGGAAATTAAACAGTGTATGGGGTAGGAAGAACTAGGAGGAGTGGTATCCCACCTCTGCCCTGTACTGTCTCCAACTCTGGGATCAGTCATACCATGAAATGGCCTTCCCCTGCCAACATGTTTCTCTCATGTAATGGGCAGGCTAAGGGAGTTGGAAGTTAAAACAAAAAATAGTGTAAAGAAACCCTAAGTGTCTTGAGTGTATGGATTCAAGTCTATTTGACACATCTGAGTACCTTCTCTTAGTAAGTCCTCTGAGTCATCAGCTGAATATTGTGGGGGCATACAAAGAAAGTATGAGGCATGAACCTGACCTTGAAGATATTTACCATTTCTTGAGAAATAAATTTTAGAAAAAAAGGGGAAGAAGGAAGATAAGAGCTTTTGACACAATTAAATATACCATGTGACCTGGGTTAATAAAACCCTATCTAGACCTCAGTTTTCTCATTTGAATTTACTTTTTGTCAGTGATTCTGATCTGGATGATGACTTATCCTCTAACCCGAGACCCAAAATTCCTTAGAAACAATTTAGCAATGATTGTCTCAACTTTTCCTGGGACTATGGGATTTCTTGAAGCTGTTTATTAATAACTTCAAAAGCCGCAGGCTCTACCTCTTCACATTCTACTAATATTTCTATTTTCCTTCTTTTACTTAATTTCCCTTTCTGTGAATGCATGTCTCTCCCTGTGCTACAGGTTAAAATATATATGATGTATTTTCTTCTCTTAAAAACATTTATCTGGTGGTTATCAGGATTTGCATATGTGCAATCATTATAAATAAGAGAGGATAATAAGCACACAATCAAGTTTTAAATTAGTCAAGTGCCAAACATATGATGTAGACAAAATATTAGTCTAGAACTTCGTGAATTTTTGATTTATTTTTACACTTGACAGAATTTTAGGGAACGTACTTAAGTTTTGGATCACATTCAACTTAATTTAAGAAGTCTCCCATGACTTGATAATGTAATATTTTAGTCATGGGATCCTGCGGTATTGCCTCACATGGCACTGTACTCACTTATTTAGGACTTTCAAGTTTATGTGCTCTGTTCTTTAGGGCTGAAATTCTCTAACGGCTTTTGTTAGCCCTATCACCTCTTGCGAAGCACAATATATAGTTTCAGCACTCTGCAGATAACAATATTTTATGGGCATAGCAAAGAAAGGAGTCACCTCTGACTGCTTTATATGATTGAAATTGTACTGTGGCTTTAATTATCAGAAATAGCTTTCTAGATGCTGTGCATAAGTCTTAGCTGTACCTTAATAAACATGTGATGACCTCCACCTGTAAAACTAATGTGGCTTTGAATACTGATTGACCGCAGCTTTTCACATCCTTTCTGGGTCCATAATATGTCAGTGAATGTCAGAGCCTGGATAGGAGAAGAGGGCCAATAGAATCTTTGGTTTAAGGATCATACAGATCATGTGTTTCAGTCCCTTCACTCCTATGTTGAACATACTGATATAGAAAGAAGTTTAATGATACAAAGTCAGTAGCAAGTACAGGAATGGAATTTGAACCTCTGGAATCCCAATTTGGTGCGTTTTCCTCCATTTCTAAGTCTAACATATGTCCCAGCTGTCCACTGGTATTTCTTTTTCCTCTTTCCATTATACATGAACATATGTGCACATGTAAATCTCTTGTGTAGAAATCTACCCTTTTTAGGTCAAATGTTACCATTGTGTCCAAATTCAGAAAATATTTTTAGGCTATTCAAAGGTGAAATATTTAAAATTAAATGAAAAGAATTCTTTTAAAAAGGTATTAAAAGCTAAAATTAGAGGAAGTTGTGTGAAAAGTATATGGGGACTCTCTGTATCAACTTTGCAACTGTTTTGTACATCTAAAATCATTCCAAAATCAAATTATTTTAAAAAAAAGCACTATTATACTTTCATGCTGCTGCTGCTGCTAAGTTGCTTCAGTCATGTCCGACTTGGTGCGACCCCATAGATGGCAGCCCACCAGGCTCGCCCGTCCCTGGGATTCTCCAAGCAAGAATAATGGAGTGGGTTGCCATTTCCTTCTCCAATGCATGAAAGTGAAAAGTGAAAGTGAAGTCAGTCAGTCATGTCTGACTCCTAGTGACCCCATGGACTGCAGCCCACCAGGCTCCTCCGTCCATGGGATTTTCCAGGCCAGAGTACTGGAGTGGGGTGCCATTGCCTTCTCCAATTATACTCTCATGACAGAAACTTAAAACCAATCTCTCCCCATATGGAAACTTGTGTCCCAGTTCCCTACTTTTTCAGTTGGTCACTGTTGAATCCATACAGGTTAACCTTCTCTAAGGCTTCATAGTTGCTTGTAGTATTTAAGGAACGTGATTAGCTAGCAATTTCAATAACATCGGGATATGGAAGAAATAGTGGCTTCCCTGGTGGCTCACACTGTAAAGCGTCTTCCTGCAATGTGGGAGACAAGGGTTCTATTCCTGGATCTGGAAGATACCCTGGAGAATAAATGGCAACTCACTCCAGTCCTCTTGCCTGGAAAATTCCATGGACTGGTAGGCTATAGTCCATGGGGTCACAAAGAGTCGGACACTACTGAACGACTTCACTTTCACTTTACTTTCATGGAAGAAATGAAAATTGATTAACATTTTACATATGGTTTTCTTAGAAGCTTTGTAAATAACATTTCCATCAGTAAGGAGTCAGAGCACACACGTACACCCTGGTTATTCTTCCTCCATTTTTCACTGTGACTCATGCCGCATTGTCTTCTTGGTCAGTTCAGTTCAGTTGCTCAGTCGTGTCTGACTCTTTGCGACCCCATGAATCACAGCACGCCAGGCCTCCCTATCCATCACCAACTCCCGGAGTTCACTCAAACTCATGATGTGAGTCGGTGATGCCATCCAGCCATCTCATCCTCTGTCATCCCCTTCTCCTCCTGCCCCCAATCTCTCCCAGCATCAGAGTCTTTTCCAATGAGTCAACTCTTCGCATGAGGTGGCCAAAGTACTGGAGTTTCAGCTTTAGCATCATTCCTTCCAAAGAACACCCAGGACTGATCTCCTTTAGAATGGACTGGTTGGATCTCCTTGCAGGCCAAGGGACTCTCGAGTCTTCTCCAACACCACAGTTCAAAAGCATCAATTCTTCAGCACTCAGCTTTCTTCACAGTCCAACTCTCACGTCCATATATAACTACTGGAAAAACCATAGCCTTGACTAGACAGACCTTTGTTGGCAAAGTAATGTCTCTGCTTTTGAATATGCTATCTAGGTTGGTCATAACTTTCCTTCCAAGGAGAGATTGCCTAAATGGGAAGTTGGAAAGCCAAGACAGAAACTAGTTATAGAGTTCTAGGACACAGTTGACAGACTTTTCCTGTAAAGGACTAGATAGTAAATCCTTTAGCTTTTGTGGTCCACAGAGTCTTTGCTGCTGTGATACAACTATTACATCACAAAAGCAGCTATGGACAATTAGTAACTGAATGAGTGTGACTATATTTGAGTAAACATTTATTAGATCCCAAATTTGTAGACACTGGGATCTAATTATAACATGTAATAAAATATTCTTATGATTTTCTTAACTGTTACAATTTTCTTAATTCTTTATGGATGTTTATGAATTATATAGAAATACATGGCAGGCTGGATTTGACCTGCAGACTGTAGTATGCCAACTCCTGTAAAGAGCATTTGAACTCAAAGAGACTTAGTTACCTTTTTAGAACCCATTGTAGTAGAAAGCATACTACTAGTTATAAAAGGCTGGGTCTTGTCTTTGGTACATAGGTATAGTGATAACAATAAATGGCAAGTTAAATGAAGTTGCTTTTTCTTTTTAATATCTTCATAGCTAATGTGTGTTCACATAATGAACTTACTGTAGTAGCCAACATAACGGAATTGTGTGCCAGCTGGAGTACCATGTTGCATAGTTTTCTAGGTTTCCTTGGGTGCATGCTATCTTCTGCCTAGCATACAGTGCAGAAAAATTAAGAGTAAGTCATTTTAAGTCATTGGCATGGTCTGGCTTACTGTTTTTCTCTGATTCCTCAATTTAATGTTGCATAGAATCCAAATTAGGGCTCTTCAGATAGTTGTCCTAGATGCAGGATCTTATTAAAGAGAAACATGATTAAAGCTTTGTCCACCTAAGACTATTGTTTGATCATTTTGACTTAACTAATGAAATAACTGGTCAGTTCAGTTAAATTATGTAGGAAAATAAAAACAATTATTTATTATATGCCTGACCATGGTGGGGGAGGGGCTTAAGGCATGATATGGCTATGACCATCATGAAAAACTTATTAGAAATAAGAAATTTGAGATGTGTATATCAATAATCCAGTATTATTATCAGCACTAGAATGAATAAGATTGCTAAAGCGGAGCTAGTCATTTGCAGGTAGAGTTGAACACATCTCCAAAACCATGGGTACATGAAGTGAAGACATATGGCTCAATTATCTAGTATAATTTAATTTTCACAACTTACCAACCTAAACAGTTTACTAAAAGAACCAAATGCTGTCACTTTGAAATAGCTACTGTGGTCTCCACCATTGTCTGTTGAGATCAGTTGATCACTAGGTGTCGAAAGAGTGCTCAAACAGTGAGCGCCACTGTGTGCAGAAGTTGGAAGAAACTGAAATTCATGGTTTCATAGTCAGAACTTGCAAAAGCACTGCAGAGACTTAAAAAAGTATTCAGTACTGTTTTGTAATTAAATCACATTCCTCATATATAATTTTACACTTTGGGAAATACGGCTGTGTTGAATATCAGCACTGATGATGAAAACAGACAGTGTACACAGTTTGGGTTTTATATAAATACTTTAAAATACTGGCTTTCTTCTATTAAAATAGATGAATACTATCCAGGTTTTTACAAGAATTTTAGCATAAAAGCAAAATTACTGTCATTTTCCATTTTGAAAAGAGATGCGAAGATCTCATAAAAAATTGTAAAGCTCAGTATATGCCAGAGAGTTATGAAAGGAAAATGGAGATGCCAGTGCAGGTAAGCCTCACTTTGGGGATGCTCAGGAACTTTTGTAAAGAGGTACGGTGATATTTTCTTATGTGACACCTGACCTAATGTGTTTTTCATTGTATGTCCAATATGTCCTAAAATAGCAGAAAACTCTGTAACAAGTTACTCAGCCTTTGCTATTCTGTAATTTACATTTGCCGAGTGATCAGATCAAACCTCTTTGTTGTGAGTCACATTTTTGCTATACGAACATCTCCTCTTGGGAAACTTAAATAATGCCTTTACCAAGATAAGAAGAGGGAACAAGAGTTTCCTCTTCTTCTTTTGTTAGTGAGTTCTAACAGCTTATAACAAAGGCACTGTCCTTGTAAAAAAAGGCCAGTGGAGCCACCAAAATGTATGAATGCAGTGGAAGCTAATTATCCCAGTCATCTTAATGTATCATCAGAATGCCCTGTTAGTGGCAAAGTTTTGATCAATGAAGTTGGACTCTCCTGAGTTCAAATCTTTGTGACACTGAAAAAGTGAAATCTCTTTGGCCTCAGTTTTCTTTTGGAAAGAATGATGCAGTTAGGCCTGAGAATCCAACTAGTCTCATGTTATAATAATCCCAGGCAGTTTTGGGAGGCTTAAGTTCACATAGAAACTACTAAAGAAAGGTTAGGATTCCTATTGATGATATTTATCAAGTGTGAAAGGTAAATTTCCTTTTTTGTTGTGTGTAAGACTGTATTTCCAAAATGATGATAATCAGAAGGAAGAGACTATCAACATGTAGCATTTGTTTTGAAATACTTTGGGGGTTTCTAAGACGTGAAAACTCTTAACTTGTGTCATATGACAGAGTAGAGGAAATTTGGAGCCTTTTTTAAGTAACACAGGTGGTTTGGTGAAGTTACAGCAACTTAGTGTTATTTGAATCCTTAAAACAAGGTCTATGAAAATTGATTATGGAAACTATTAGTATGTGGTTATTTCCTTGAGAGCACTCGAAGACTATTTCTGAAATGAATGGTTATATAATAAAACAATGAATATAGTTGTTTTGCCCCTTCCCAGGAGTTTGGCTTTATAGATAAAATCTTACAGGAGCTTTTATTTATTTATTGGAATATAATTGCCTTACAATGTTATGTTTGTTTCTGCTATACAACAAAGTGAATCAGTTATACATATGCATATATCTCCTCCCTCTCGGGCCTCTCTCCCGCCCCCAGCCCCCATCGCACACATCTACATCATCACAGAGCATGGAGCTGAGTTTCCTGTGCTGTATAACCACAAGTTTCCACAGGCTGTCTGTTTTACATAGGGTAATATATTTATGCCAAACCTGATCTTCCAGTTCATCCCACTCTCCCCTTCCCTCGCTGTGGCCACAAGTCTGTTTTCTATGTCTGCATCTCTTTTCCTGCCCTGGCACTAGGTTCATTTGTAACATTTTTTTAGATTGTACATGCATGCATTGATATACAATATTTGTTTTTCTCTTTCTGACTTACTTCACTCTGTATGACAGACTCGAGGTCCATCCCACATCTCTACAAATGACCCACTCTTATTCCTCTTTATGTCTGTGTACTATTCCATTGTATATATGTACCACATTTCTTTATCCATTCTTCTGTTGATGGACATGTAGCATAACAATTTTTTGTTTTTTATCATTAGAGATGAGGAATGAATTATATTTCATTTTCCATTTTGCTCCACTATTCATCCTATTTGAATACTTATTATATTACAAGACTCTATGTTAGGCTCTATGGGGGATGCAAAGAAGAAAAAAAATGAACCTTCTCTTCTAGGAGTTTGTAATCTAATGAGAGTGACCCACATGCTCACTAAATAATAAAGAATGATATTATTCATGTTGAAAGATGTCTAAGCAAAGTACTGTGTGATGACAGACAAGTGATTAATGGTAAATGGAGAGATGAAGAGGTTAGCCTTTAAACTGGACTTTAAAGATGGGTAGGATTTTAAATTGCAGCTTTTCGTAGGTGAGCATACTGAATCTATATAAGGCACCTTAAATATACGTATGATTTTATTGTTCTCCAAAAGAATTATTGTACTTCATGAATTTCTACTTTTAAATAAGTATTTTTTCCAAGTCATTATTTTAGATACCCATTGGTTTTAGATAGTCTATTATGCATAAATAGAGCTGCAAACATGGTGATATTTCATGAGGATTGTGCTCCCTTAGTTAAGTAAGCTTGTGATGGTTTTTCCTTTAAGAAGAGTATTTTACACTGAATATCCAAATGCCATGTTGAACATGGGGTACTTGTATATATTTCTATTATCTGACCATAATCTCAAATAACCAAAAGCAGGAATCACATACTGAACTTCTAAACAAAAAGCTTAATCAAATATAATCTTCTAGCATACTTCTTCTAATATCTTAGTTTTTTTAGAGTTGGAAGAAAGGCTGGAGTTAGGTGTATTTTTTAATTTCACATTTCTAGTATATATATATAGTACATAGTTCAGCATCTAAAACCTGAATATAGGAAGGCTCAGATCAGAAGGATAGCTGCCATCCTGGGAGCCTCTCATCAGTGAAACAGCCATAGTTCAAGGTTGCCACTGGAGCAGTGGCCAGAATCAAGTGCTCCCCTTGGTACCCGGCCCACACATATCCCACTGAAACCTGAAACTGGGAGGGAAAGCTAGACAGCGTGGAAGAGAATGTTTTGTACTTTTATTTCATTTAAATTAGCACAAAGGGAGGGAACAATTTTGCTTCACATGTGAAGTCAGTCATTTCTTGGGTTGCTAGCTCAATGTTTTAGCAGAACAGCTGTTCAGTACAATGTGGCTTTCTACAAGCAATATTTCTACTGCTAGAAAAGTGGCAGTCTGCCAAAGAGAGTGCCCAGACCAACCCCTAAACAAAAAAAAAATCTTTTGTCAACGACTCTAATAATTTGTACAATTCAGGAAAGGGGGGTGGCACAGTCTTTGCAGATGTGCATTTATGATGCTATTTTTAAGCAGAGCGGCATGAAAGAATAGATTCATATGAGTCGTAAGTTGATCATTCATTTTAAGCATTTGGCTTCTGCTCTTGCTAAAATTTCATTCTGTGTAAAGAAAACACAGCCAGTCCCGAAACGAGGTAAGGCAGGGTATAATAACAAGATGAAATCCTTTATTTTCAAACCTGTGATGCTTGCTCAAAAACAAAAAGCTTTGGGGTGTCTTTTTTTCCCCAGGAAGGAAATAAATGCAGTTTTCTGATCCCCTCTCAGGAGAAACTTGCTATCCTTCAGCATTTTGAGGAAATAAACTCTTAATGAGCCGGCATTCTTTTACAGCACTCCATTCTCTGAAAATGAGTTTTAAGTGCTGAAGGAAATGCCAGGAGCATTTCGGTAACCAGAGCCAAATTAATATGTGTTAATTCTCTGTAGTTTAACATCATAGACACCATGCAGTTTTTCTAGTATCAAAACCAGGTCTAGTCTCAGATCTGTCTTCTTTGCTCTGGTTCTCCAACATCTATAGCAAATGACCCTGCTAGCTTTGACTCTAGTGATGGAGTTAAGAAAATGATTTTTATAAATGGTAGGCCCCTGGGAAAGGACTCTCAAACTTCCCTTAACAGTAAGGATAAAATCTGACAGAATTCTCATCTTTGTTTTTATTCAGCAATATAGCTGATATTTACATAGGAAAGAATTAGACCACCTACTCTATATTATTAAAATATAAAATCATATATGCAAAATGGCATACAATTTGATAGTGATTCATTCACCAAGGGTGATCATAGAGCAAAGATGACCCTGGACATTTCTCTACCTAGATCAAAAGCTTCCTCTGCCTCTGAGAGCTGAAGTCTTTTTTTATTGTTGTTTTCTTTTTTTAAAAAGCCCAATCATTTGTATTCTGAATAGTCTAAAAAATACTCAGTTAAATGGAATTATATATGCTTCACTCAAAATGCAGTCCAGTCATATTATACTGTCCTTTCAAATTTTAATAATTTAAATCTATATAATTATATATTACAATGTATAATTATATTTTCTGTATTAAATATGTAATTATATATTATACAATATAATATAGTATATAATTATATATTATGTATTATATATCATTTCATATATATATATATGAATGAAAAAGCATTCACTTTCATTGTCAGAACTTTCTAAAATAGGTTATTTTATTCTACTAATGGACATATGTGTTTAAAATTAGTTATTCAGGTGACTTGCTTCACCATACAAGTTGCTAAAGTTGCTACCCAAGTGTTTTTCAGATGTTTTCTGATTTTAATAGGGACTTACAGTGACAAGTACAATTCTTTTTTTGTTGTTGTTTGTGTGTATAAGCACACAGTGGAAGGGTACAGCATTTTTTGAAATACAAATCCCAGACAAATTGTATTTAAAATGTTTTTTTATAACTAAGTTAATAAAATCATATCTTATGTATTTGAGAAGCTGTCTAGGTAAAGGATTTCTGTGGTAATTCATATTTGTAAAAACAGTTTTTCAATAAAGCAGGTGATGTTTCTACCAAGATATATTTAAAATTCTTGTTTTCAACCTTTAAGCTTTTAAAAGTAAGGAAATGGAAATATAAACAACCAATCTGTGTTAATGACATATCTAAAGGCAATATATTTCAGAAAAATATTGGGAGACACAAAATTATCCACATCACATTTCTGTTGCTTTACTTATATCAGGTATTACTTAAGTAGTCTGAATAGTCTACATTTTTTTGCTGTTCAGGTATGGAAACCTGTGATCACTTTTTATACTAATGCATTATATTTTCCCAAAATCATAGAATTGACCTATCTTTATAGTGTACAAAACTATTTTCTGAAATGATCGTGTGGAAAATATGCAAAAGATACTGCAATCCGTGATCACATTTTAGTACTTACGAAGCTCCATGAGATGGGCATTGCTTTCTCTGTATGTGGAATTTTTAATTATTCTGCTCTGTATGTGCAAAAGATACATAAATCAGAAGAAAGGGAGGGGAACGTTCCAAGACTCTTTTAAAAAGTGGACGTAGATGCTTTGTTAAGTTCTGCTGAACAGTTTTACCAAATGAAATTCTTTTGATTTGGTGAGTGATATACACAAGAGGTTCAGGAGCCCCAAGTCCACTAATACTAGCCTCTAATACAAAAATCAGGGAAGACTAAAAAATTACTGTTTATAAATTTATGTCTGTCACAATTCATGTAAAACTCTCTTAGGGACAGTTGTTTGCATTTAGTAGCTATGCCCTCTTGTCTTATTAGCCACTAGGAAATGATTGCATTGTAGCAAAAATAAACTTGGTAAGACCGGCAAGTAGACAGTTGCTTAGATTCTGGTCCAACTGATGTCAGTATCATTGTTTTTGTTAGCATGTGAGTAAATTAATTCCATGACAAGCAGAAAAACATGTGGATTCAGTTTCTAGAATTCATTCTAGCCACAACCAGTTTGTGTGGCCAAGGTCTGGGGAGTAAGAGTTTGTGGGTTCTTTGGAGGAACTCGTCCTTACAACAGAGCATGTCTGTTAATGGAACAAATAACTAAACTGCACTCACACTTGTTTGTAGTTACTTATAGGTTGAAAATATATTATGAGGTTATAGCTTCACAGTAAATTTTTCCATGGTTTTTCAATGTGACATTATACTACAAAACAGTGAGACAACTTGCTCCGTGTCAGGTTTATAATCTCCCAATCTCATTAGCTCTTTACTGAACTCATTCTCCTCTTGTACTTTGCTCTCTCTTTTGAATTATGTCTATGGCAAACCTCAGCCTTCATGTGATTAATGAAAGTTGATATGTTAGTGAAATCTGAGTTCTCAGACTTTGTTCTGCAGCCACCTCTTGGCTTCCTTCTACTTCTAATACTTTTTCCCTTCTCTTCTTTACTCCCTATCTAAACTATTGCTTTGAGGTGCTACATTTTATGATATTGCTCAAAGAACTGCAGAGCAGAATTGTTAACAGTGGTAACATTTTAAATGATGATTAAGCAATGCTCAGAAGAGCAGCCAATCTAAATCAGATACAGGCTTCTGAAAGATCTTAATATGTCACTTTGGTTTTTTGGACATGTAGCACTGGACAGTGGACCTAGGGGGCAAGGAAAACTTCTCAGTACATTGTGTGCCACTGTAACCAGTATCTTTGATAAACCTTACATTCACATTGATTCTATGCAGCTAATGTTAATCACCTGATTTGCTGAGAACTAGAACTAATAACCTTTTCAAATGTTATCAAATTGTGACAAATCCTAGACCAATCAAATTACTTAAGTGATCATTGATCATTTATCTGATATTTTAATTTTGACTGTGTTTACCTCAAGGACTTCTTGATATTTCTATTAGTCTTTGTTAGACACAAATGCCAAACTAACATAGTTCATAAATTTCACCAACAGTGAAGGCAGGATGCTGTAATTAGCATTATTTAAAATGACTTCAAAAGAAATGAATAGCCTTTAGCATAATCATAGACATAGCAGACACAGTAGAAGATGAGGAGATAGCACCTGATTTAGGAAGTACGTCTAACTATGTTATTCATCTGTTTGGGGTGTGAAGAGATCTGATTAGATTTCTCAATAGTGAAAGAGACAGAAGCTCTCCCATGCAGGTTGCCTGCATCTTAGGTTGCTAATGATCTCATTGTAATGTCACCGTTTAGTTTCATACTGATCATTTATACTGACAAAAAGGAAGAAAAGAAAACAAGGAACCTGTCATCAATCATTCATTTAATCAAGTAGCAAAAGTGGATAAATAAACATACCGAGTTAATTATTCTTCTGTATGTAGTGATTGACAATAAAGTTAATTTATGCCTATCTTAACCCTTTAATATCTGTGTGCTGTGCTCCGTTGCTCAGTCATGTCCAACTCTTTGCAACCCCATGGACTGTAGCAGACTGGAGCCCACCAGGCTCCTCTGTCCATGGGGATTCTCCAGGCAAGAATACTGGAGTGGATTATCATTCCCTCCTTCAGGGGATCTTCCCAGCCCAGGGATCAAATCCGGGTCTCCCGTGTTGCGAGTGGATTCTTTACCATCTGGGCCATCAGAGAAGCCCAATTAATAGACATTAGCAGTCCTAGAAAGGACTTGGGGGTGACTTTTTCTAAAGTGTCTTACGAAAGTTCAGTCATTATAGTTAAGGCATTTATTTACTTGAAATTTATCTTTGTAAAAAGTTGTAGTTACTTTAAAAAAGTTGTAATTATTCACATCTAAGCATATTAACTGTATGCAACCAAAGATAATGGAAAATCATTGTTAGGTTGCTCTTCCTTTTTTGTGTTACTCCTGTTCAGACTCCTAGTGAAGATGTCTCTCTTTGTAATGTGCATTTATATTGCATAAAAGGATTTGTAACCAGACACAAATATGCTGTTAATTCAAATGTGTGTTAGATATCTTAGTAACAGTGAAACCCTAAAATATATGTCTAAGTTAAAAGGGTCCTTGAAACTTCTAAACATGTATTTTTGGTTTGTCAGTGGTTTTTTTTTTTTCAATTTTCCAGAGAAATTTCTTCTGGTGGCTATTCTTTTTTTAAAAAAATCAATAACTGTTTTTATACTTGCCTAAGTATGTGTATTCCTCAGGTGAGTGTAGATAACAAATATAAGTTGTCCAAATATTTCCTGTGGGGTCTTTCTAGCATCCTTGTCTAAGTCAGACTGCACACGAAAAATGGGGGAGCAAGAAGCAGCTGTAGTGGATTTGGGGATATAAATAGGAATTTAATTGTTGATTAAAATTGTTGTGCAGAGATTTGAGGCACAAAGAGACTGTGGGTGCCTTTATGATTAGGGCTGTGCTTTTTTTTTTTTTTTTTTTTGATGCAGCTTATTAAATGACTTTTCCCTTAGTGGTTTGAATGTTCACTGTAGCCGAATTCTAACCAGTCATTGTTGTGACATGTCTCCCATCTCTAGTGTTTGCTTCAGCTAACAGACTAGAACTGGAATTGCAGCAGAGGAAACCAGGCTGAGGGGTGGCCAGACCAGAGCACATTCCACGCAGAGGACACGCTTTGTGTCAACTCTTTGCCAAAGAGAGAGAAAAAAAAATTGCCTAATTTTACTGGCTTATCAGGTTCGCTATAAGTTCATAAGTCTGTAAACGTAAATTGCAAGTTACAGTAGTGGTCAAACTCGTTTCTCTGTTACTGTTGATAGTTTCTCTTGTTTGGTTCTCTGTTGCTCACATTACAGTGTGCTTTCCTGAAACATTTGGCTTAAGTGAGAGGTTTTGTTCGTGAGGACTTCTGACATCTCAAATAGATGTAGTATTATAGTTACGTTTTGAATGACAAAGTAAATTTTGGACAGTGTACAAAAATTAAATATTAAGCTACAAACTAGAATGTTGTTGTTGTTGTTCAGCTGCTAAGTCGTGTCTGACTCTTTGTGAGCCCATGGACTGTAGCCCACCAGGCTCCTCTGTCCTTGGGATTTCCCAGGCAAGAATACTAAATAAAATGTTTTTATAAATAAAGATTGTCCACAGTTATTAGGTTTACAAGGATTATATTCAATGAATGAATCCCTCTTTCTCTTCATCCCCTTTCCTGCCTTAAACACCTTTAAACTTCATTAATTTCTGTGTAAGTGTGCTAAAGAGAAACCCTTTCATTCTTTTTTTTTGTCTTTTGTTTGGCCTCCTTTTACCTGTATGCATCAATTAAGCAGTAGTATGAATGAAGAGTGGGAATTTGTGGCTTTTTTGTTCACAGAAATAATGGTTGATCTCCTTAGCTTTTGTCCAGTTTATGGCTTTCCTTTTTCATTCACTTAGCAATCTGCAGCTAGCAGGTTAAGCATACTGCAGCTTGTAAGCCTGTATAACAGTAAAATCAACAACTCTATGTGAGTCCCTTCCTCAGAGAACCATTCAGTGTTCTTTTCTGGCTTATATTTGAGAGGGACAATAAAAACTGGGTGGGGAGAAGGCACCAGAGAATCTCTAAGTAAATGGTTTAGACACACACACACACACACACACACACATATATGTCCAAATATAGAGATAGTTTTGAAAAGAAATATTTAAATCTTTGAAATAAAGTATTTGGTCCAAACCTACTCTTGTTCAGTTCATGAGGAAATAAGAAGATTTGAGTCTGAACTTCTTACTCTCAGAAACAATTGACCAAAAGAATCTTTTAGCCAAAAGTATATCGTCGAATGAGTGTTTTGTTGGTCTAATTCTTAGAGCTATTCAGCATGTATTTGATGTATCTTTTAGTCCTTTTAGTCAGTGGATTCTATGTCCCCAGTCTCAGGATTTAAAGGGAGAAAGACAACAGAGCTCACTCTGGTTTGCCTTGTATGCTTCCTGGATTTCATCGCTCTTTCTCTGCAGGAAAAGAATCAAGGAAGAAAGGATTTTAGGTACATATTTATGTGCTCAGAGGGGCTTCCCAGGTTGCACTGGTGGTCAAGAATCTGCCTGCTAATGTAGGAAACATAATGAGACACAAGATCCCTGGGTCAGGAAGAATCTCTAGAGGAGGCCATGGCAACACACTCCAGTATTCTTGCCTGGAGAATCCCATGGACAGAGGAGCCTGGCGGACTACAGTCCACGGGGTCGCAAAGAGTTGGAAACAACTGAAGCGACTTAGCACACGTGTACTTGCACATGAGAAGTGTTGGGTTGAGATTGAAGCCCTCTACTTGACCATTCATCTGTTGTTTCACCTCAAGTCCTGGCTTGTTTCTGAATGTCACAGTTAAAAGTCAGTTATTTACACTTTACTCCTTTATCTTACCTATGGTAGTTTTATTTATTTATTTAGAATAATAAGTATATATAAGTTACCTACTGTGTATTCCCAGGGCTTGGAGATAGAAAAGACTAATAGAAGATGCATCTCCACTCTTGAAACCTTTGCAGTTGATCTGTGGAAATAAGACTTTTGAAACTAAAAACTTATAAAGCATTTGTGGGAGAATTCAGTAGCAGGTATGGCAAATTGCTTCTTAAAGAACAATTCTGGTCCATGCCCTTCTCTGTAGCCAGAAGCCTAAAGGAATATATTCTGGAACCATAGTGGCCTTCCAGGGAAAGATCTTGTCCTCTCCTAGTCACCTTCATGATCATTGTCCTGCTTCAGACACTCAGGAATCCTATGAAGAAAGACAGGTGCTCAGTGGATTTACAGATGAGAAAACTGAGGTGCAAGGACACTGAGTGACTTGTTCAGGGTGAGATGGGCTCTTATTCTGGAGCATGTTGTTGCATTTTCCCAAGGTAGGGATGACCTGAGATTTATGGCTCATTTTTATGGCTCAAAGCAACTCCTTGTAATTTGGTTGATGAACATGTCTAAGTCTGGCCTAAACACTTCAGTTTGTGAAATGAGTCTCACAGTCATTTTGTTTTGATGTTCCACAAATTTTAAGAGAATGTGGCTACAAAGAGTATGTTCAGAGATATATTCAAAGAATACCCTGAGTTACCAAGACAGGCTTTTTAAGTTAATAGTTACCACGGCAATATTATACTGAACATTTAAGCTTTCAGTCTTTATGAGAGCTAAATCGGTGTTTTGATTTTATGACTTATCAGTGAAGCTAAAGCTAAGTATCTAAGAGCTAGACTTTGACTTTTTCAGTAGGTTTTAGGAAAAATTCAGTCTCTCATGATCAAAACCTTTTTAGAAGAAACACAATAGTATTTAACACAGTAATCAACAATTATAGACACATGTGTGTTCTCATTTCTTCTTTCCTATAGGAAGGAATAACTTTAACATTTTAAATGCTTGCCTTTGACATCACAAACTTTAGATTTCTTGTGTTTCATTGTTCTCTTTGATGTAATCTTACTATTGTGGCAGCTTTCATATTCTCTCTGCTTTATTAGACAGTGCTTCCTGGAATCTGGAATGCTGTTTTTCATGGTGTTTTAGGGGGCAGCTTAAGTACTGAAGACATCACCTAAGTACTACCAGTTCATCCTTGACTGAATAATGATGTATGTGGAACTTTACTTTTTCTGCCTTATAAATGGATAGCAATTTACACAGCTGTGGATGTGGGATGTTTCAATCCCAGACCATGTTGTAAGAAAAATTGAATGACAGTGAGCAAAACAGCAGTAATTATAAAACTAATTACTAAATGCTGATGATGCCCATAGGCTTTGCATAACTAAAATTAGAAAAGGAAATTGCTTTCGGCTTCACAGAGGCAACATGCTAGTTATTTCACTGTTTCAGTCAAAATGGAGGGTAGTATATAGAGTTCAATCAGGAAAATATACATGCATACATATATATATCTATGGATTTGCATATACATATATTTTTCTATATTGAAATGTTATTCACTCTAACTTACAATTTTATTTATAGAAACTTATGCATAGATATTTACATAAAGAAGATAAATATATTAAAATATTTGAATGCAATATATATACTGTGCATTTTGCATGCACTATAATTACAACATTAAAATGCATATCTTTACAATATATTTATACATGTTAGGTTTCTCTCATGTACATTTTCACAGCAGGATGTAGTATACATTTCCACCTTTGCATAAAGAATCTAATCTTGTAAAACCATAGCACATTCTTCAAAATGAAATACCAAAAAAAAAAAAACCTAAAACATTGATCAGCTGATAGAAAATGAAGTATCACATTTGAAAAGACAAACGATTGATAAATCAGAAGTCCATAAGGCATGCCTTTGTTCATGTTCAATTTGGAGCAAGAAATGTGTGATATTAACTCCAAAGAAATTACCAAGATTGTAAACATATTACCTGCAAACCCCAGATAATTCTAGGATTATGTTAAAGCTGATATTGATAATATTCAAATAGGAAATATGGCAATAATGAATTGTCAGTATGCATACAAATGGAAAATGATTTAATGAGTTAAAATGTGATTATTTTATTGAAAACATTTACTTGTTTCTTACAATTACTAGTTGGTTTCTGCTTCTATCCTTTCTATAGTCCTTCAGACAAATGTTATAAAACATACACTCTCATGAATAAACTAGTACTGGTTATGTTTAAGTTTCAGATTAAATATATCATGGATCAGGAAGATGAATCATTGTTAATACAGAGGGAAAATGAATTCTGCATTTAAAAAATTCAAGTGGTTTGAATGACCTAAAATGTAATGTTTTATTTAATTTTCTGCCACATGTTATTTCCAAAGCCTTAAGAAATTAAAATGACAAAAGATGATACTGTCTGTAGACATATATTATTGAAATGAAATCCAAGTATAATTGAATCAAGGCTGTAATGAAATTCTTCTTGTAACTTTTACCTAGTGGGGCAGCACAATGAGTTAGTTCTTTCCATTTGTGTCAGTGAATTTAGTAATTAACTCTTTTACCAAGGCAAATAGTCTAATAATGGAGGAATAAATCACAGAATGGCATATAAAATGAATATGGTTCTTGTGTAACGTCTGGCAATTTAGTCAGCTACAACTAGTATGTACACAAGTTGGGGTAAAGTCTCAACTTTTGCAAGTTATCCAAGGTCCTGAGGGTCATAACAAAGCATTACTGCTCACCCAGTGTCCTTCAGGTGCAAGGTTGTGTCAGCTATGAAGCAAAGTATATGATCAAGAATTCAGAGAGTTTAGGATGACCTATTAATAAGATGATATCAGCCAGTTTATATTTTTAAAAATGACATATAGTTGGCTTCTCATTTATTACTTTCTGGCTTGTTCTTAGTGGGGCTCTGAGGAGAGGGAAGGTGAGAAGAGTGGTCAGTGTGTTGATGCCAAGAAATATTGCTTTTCTTTTATTTAAGTGATAATAATGTGGAGTTTCAGGAGAAGGGAGGAGACGAGGATAGGAGAGATGTGTGAGCTTATAGAGAACCAATTCATCCATACCATCACCAGCTCACTACTGAGAACCTATTGTGTACTACTTACCCCATCTCAAGAGGAAATAAAAACTTGTCTCTAGGCAATGTGTGAACTCAAAACTTTGTCATTTTCAGTTGAATGGAATTTTAATAGAGGACAGAAAAGAACAAAACCATTTTTTCAGGGCTCTTTGTTCAAAATTCGTTGTCATTTGACTCATTAAGGCAGCACACAGCGTCCCGTGGGGTACGGTTTTATCAGTCAGTACCAGGGAGCAAGGCTTGCTTACAGACAAGATCATTTTCTACAAATTTTCTGTCATGTTTCACCTTGGTAATCTCCATCTCTTGTGTGCAAAAAGAAACAATTTATTTTCAACACTTGAGGGATATAGAACATCTGACTGCTGTCATAACCTATTGTTTTTAACATAAACATTATAGCTGCATTTGCCTAGAAATATTTGCCCATGATTGTGTAAATCTCAGCCGGGCACAGGGGTGTCACCTTGTACTCTCCAGCAGCAAAACTGAGACCCATCACCCAGAAAGTGCAATTTGCTCCCTTCACAAGCATTTACTTCAACAAAATTAGAAATAGATTTCCTTTTCATAATTGAGTTAAACAGTGCAGTCACTGAAGAAAAACTTGTGTGAGAGAATGCATTGCTTTTACCCGTAGCATATAGAACCCCTCAAATGTGGCTAAGGACCTACTATATTTTCCTTTAGCAAAAGATGGTTGATTGCTTAATGGTTGAAGCACTACTAAATAGCTTATTTCACATTACTGGAGAAAATGTGCTTTACATCAATTGCACAGTGTAATTCTTTCTATTATTTTGGTAGAATTGTTTTACCTTGCGTAGAGGCATGCATACAAGAGAGAGAAGGGCTTGATAATCTTCTGTTATATTCCAGGATATCTGAAATACGTTGTACAGGAACTGGTTCGCTCCAAAAGCTGGGACCCTTTGCTCTTTGCCCTTTTCACTCATTTACTGAATATCACTTTCAACTGAACATTTATCTGGTTTAAAATGAAAATAAATCTTTATATTAGGCTAGTTCCTGGCTCTATTTTGTATCTTTACTATTGTTTTTCTTTCTTACCCACTTCTGATTTTTACATTTCATGCATCCCTCTAAGCCTTATGAAGAAATTTTTGGAGCACCATGAGTTATATAAAAATAATCATTGTCTAATTTCATTACATACAGAGAAGCTTTGCTTTGTATTTGCACCCATATCTATAAGATTGTCACTTATAATTGAGCTAAACACATAAAATATATTATTATAAACACATAAAACACTTTGTTCTGTTTTCTGGTTAAAATTCTTCTTTAATCATCTCTGGTTCATAATTGTAGAAGGCACAGAAACATTTGTTTTCACCCTGTGACTTCTCTGAGGGTTGGTGGCTCTGATTTTTCCTCTCCTGAGAGACCATGTCACCTCATCTCCCTTTTCGGCCATTATTTTGAACTGTTTTTGCAGCCAGTTCCTAGTCTGACATCACTTTGTGATCTTTTAAAATGTTTCCAAGCTCTTCTTTGGGACTTACTATTTCTGCCCTCACATAGTCTTTTAATTTACTGATCAGTTGCCATTTTAGAAGTTTTTTTCCTGTGGATTTGGCCTCTATAGTCCTCTTTTGTTCTTTTTCATTTTTATACTAATAATTACAACACTTCCCAATTAATTGCCATTTGTGAATATAATTGATGTGTTTCCTCCCTCTCCAGACCACTAATGAAGATGTTAAATAAGTCTTAGCATGAGGCTAGCCTCAGCAGAATTCCATGGGCATACTAGAGTTCACTATAGCTCTATTTATTTTCTCTGCCTTTAAGAGTGCTTCTGGTTGATACATTTTAATTCATTTTCTTGGATTTCACAATAATGGAGCCCTGCCTGAAGTGTCTGTCCAGATATATAAGGCCTAATGAACTCTCTATGATTTTCTGAAAACTAAGATTATAGATTGACTCACATATCTGAGAAACTTAGAAGCATTGTGTGGATTCAAGACAATAAAAACAAAATGCTTTTGTGAATATAATGTGTGAAATATAAGATAAATTCAACTGAGTTATCCCTTTTTTGGAGTATTGGCACAAGGGAATGCATCAGAGGTATTTAACACAAATAAACTATGTAGCTTTCTTAGAAGAGTGTGCTTCCATATTGGGTCCACTTTCTCTATGATTAGAATATTACAAAGGGAGTGGGGAATAATTTATATCAGAGGTTCTGTGACGGAATGAAATGGATCTCTTTTGAAGTATGATCTCTGAAAGCACAGCATGAAGCTCAAATAAAGTGAAGGACATTCGCTATTACAAGTAATGTCCTTAATAATCTTGTTAGTCTAGTCTCCCTCTGTATGAGACAAATGGAACATTATTGGCTTATGGGCTGTAGTAAATAATTTAGTTTCCAATATTCAGGCTGCTTTGACAGTAAATTAAAATGACATGAAAGGGGCTTGTTGAATAAAGAAAGTATCCAATCAAATTTAATTGGCATGACTAAGGCAGTAGAAATATGTTTTATAATTAAACCATGTTGTCTTGGAGCTTTATAAGCATGTATGAATCAAAATGTCAAAAATCATTCTTTGATATTGTGCATTTAAAACTTTGCATGGTGAATAGTTTCCTTAAACAAGCTTCTAGACATGCATATTGATGTTACATAAAAACAGTTTCATGTTTCAAATAATAAGTGATAAACTTCTCTGTTTGTAAACCCTTGCAAGTAGCAATTCTGATAAAAGACCACTTAGAACTCTCCTTTACAAGATTTTCTTTTCAAATTGATATGCTAATAACTCAGAGAAGGCTATGATTTTGTTGTGGCTATATTATGGTATTTCAAGGCTCAACTTTTTTGGTGAAGAAAAATAAGATCCAAACTAACTGAGCAGAACAAAGAATAGTATTGAGAAGAAGAGAAGAAGAATATAAGATAAATTTTGGTTTACTGTAACCTTCTCAAATTCAAGATGAATTGAATTTTCTACATTTGACAGCAGAAGTGTCAAATACTTCTGCTATAAAAGACAGGAAGCTGTGGGAATTTCAGGTTTTTGTATGACCACCTGTCCTTTTTTTTTCTTCCCTGAAAATGGTGCATAAGTGCCCATTTGTAATAAAATTCCTAATGATGGTTCTTTCCACAGCTCAGGTGGAAAATATATGGTAATGTCTGGGTCTGAAGAGGTTGCTTATAAAAACAGAAATGAGCTTAGTGAATCATTGTTCCTTCTTAGTGTTTTCAAACTTCCTAGTCAAAGCAAGCAAAAGATTAGAGAAAGTGAGCAAGGAAAGGAGAGAGCTTCTGATACATCAGTGTTACTCAAAATACTAAGAATCATGTGACCCTTAGAGATTTGAATATTGTTTTATAATCTCTTGCTAACTTTTTAGTTCGGGGATGATTTTTAATGAACAGTCCTCCTATTTTCTTGATTAGGCCCAAATCTAAACAGCAGTTTCAGAGATAATATAATTTGTATTTATGCTGCTCCAAATAAATCTACAGCAATATGCTAAAAATGTTATTTTCTATAGTATTTTGTCTTTCATGCAATGCTGTGACTTTCTGTGATATAGAAATGCATTAAGTATGTCCCTTGATTGAAAAAACTGACCAAAATTAGCATTTCTTAAAATCTGTTTTCTGCAGTCTCCTGCCTTCTTCTCCACTTGAAGATGTTTAAACTTTAAGCACATTTTAATTACAATTTTGACATAGGAACGGATTAAGAGGGCTGGGGTCTTTTTTAATCTTTTTTTCCCCCATCTTGATGTTGAGCCCATAACCTCAGTAGTCATGGAAATGTAAAAGCTAAGTTTCCCCCCTCCCTCCCTCCCTTTTTCCCTTCCTTCCTTCTTTCCTTCATACAGCTAGCAAAAGTCATTGCTAACAAGCTGTTTTCTGTACTACTATGAACTCAGAGGAGAAAAATAAATAAATAACTTAATCTTGGAGGCAGAAATCCCTCCTCAGAGAAAGTTTCTGGAGAGGATAATTCAAGCTGGGTTATTTAGTCATAATCACTATGTCTGAGAATGCTCTTCTTTCTTGATGATCCTAAGGAATGCATATCTGAATTTTGTTTTGTTTTTTGAGTACATACTCCAGTGTTTTTCACATTTCAGCGTGCATGTTCTTTACCACTGAGCCACCAGGAAAGCCCAATTAATGCACTTCAGTTCAGTTCAGTTCCATTGTGTCGGACTCTTTGCAACCCCATGAATCACAGCCAGGCCTCCCTGTCCATCACCAACTCCCAGAGTTCACTCAGACTCACATCCATTGAGTCCGTGATGCCATCCAGCCATCTCATCCTCTGTCATCCCCTTCTCCTCCTGCCCCCAATGAGTCAACTCTTCGCATGAGGCGGCCAAAGTACTGGAGTTTCAGCTTTAGCATCATTCCTTCCAAAGAAATCCCAGGGCTGATCTCCTTCAGAATGGACTGGTTGGATCTCCTTGCAGTCCAAGGGACTCTCAAGAGTCTTCTCCAACACCACAGTTCAAAAGCATCAGTTCTTCGGTGCTCAGATTTCTTCACAGTCCGACTCTCACATCCATACATGACCAGTGGAAAAATCATAGCCTTGACTAGACGGACCTTTGTTGGCAAAGTAATGTCTCTGCTTTTCAACATGCTATCTAGGTTGGTCATAACTTTTCTTCCAAGGAGTAAGCGTCTTTTAATTTCATGGCTGCAGTCACCATCTGCAGTGATTTTGGAGCCAAAAAAAAAAAAAAAAAGTCTGACACTGTTTCCACTGTTTCCCCATCTATTTCCCATGAAGTGATGGGACCAGATGCCATGATCTTTGTTTTCTGAATGTTGAGCTTTAGGCCAAATTTTTCACTCTCCACTTTCACTTTCATCAAGAGGCTTTCTAGTTCCTCTTCACTTTCTATCATAAGGGTGGTGTCATCTGCATATCTGAGATTACTGATATTTCTCCTGGCAATCTTGATTCCAGCTTGTGCTTCTTCCAGCCCAATGTTTCTCATGATGTACTCTGCATATAAGTTAAATAAGCAGGGTGACAATAAACAGCCTTGATGTACTCATTTTCCTATTTAGAACCAGTCTGTTGTTTCATGTCCAGTTCTAACTGTTACTTCCTGAACTGCATATAGGCTTCTCAGAGGCAAGTCAGGTGGTCTGGTATTCCCATCTCTTTCAGAATTTTCCACAGTTGATTGTGATCCACACAGTCAAAGGCTTTGGCATAGTCACTAAAGCAGAAATAGATGTTTTTCTGGAACTCTCTTGCTTTTTCCATGATCCAGCAGATGTTAGCAATTTGATCTCTAGTTCCTCTGCCTTTTCTAAAAGCAGCTCAAACATCTGGAAGTTCATGGTTCATGTATTGCTGAATCCTGGCTTGGAGAATTTGGAGCATTACTTTACTAGTATGTGAGATGAGTACAATTGTGTGGTAGTTTGAACATTCTTTGGCATTGTCTTTCTTTGGGATTGGAATGAAATTGACCTTTTCCAGTCCTGTGGCCACTGCTGAGTTTTCCAAATTTGCTGGCCTATTGAGTGCAGCATTTTCACAGCATCACCTTTCAAGTAGTTATTTTTCTTTTTTTTCTTTCTTAGAATGTAGATTTGATCTAGCTCAAAAGATGTTTGAATATTTGGTTGTCCAGACTCTGATTTCTTCTAGAAATAAAGTCTGGATTGATATTGGCAAATAAAATGTTTGTAGCTCCTGCCATCTTGGACCTTTATATCATATAGGTGCAAATTAAAAATAAAACCTCCCTATGTTTATCTGCTGCAGTTTTGTTGTTGTTGTTATACCGTATTCTCTTAATTTCATCTCCTGCAAACTGTGGTGTATTACTGTCTCCACTGTATGGATGAAACAGACCAAGAGAAGTTGACCCTGTGGCCCAAGACCATTGTGTGGTACAGTCAGTATTGGGATAATACTTGTTCCGATCAGTTAGATGCTGTTTTAGCTCTACCATGTTACCAGAGTCTGTAACTATTTATCTTTGCCTCACCTTACCTTTTGGAGACTGAAACCCTGACTCAGCATTGATGCATGGAGGCCAGTTTACTCTTGTCAGCTTGAATGGACCTCCCTTCCCTGCTTTGTTTCTTCTGACCGTGTCTGGTACTTGTTTGATGGAAAAGTGATTTTTCTGCAGGTTGGTGGTTTCCAACTTTTTTTGCCAACTTTTTCTTTTTTTGATCTAAGGAAACGTTACCTTGACATACAAACAAAATATATAGAAAGCTATTTGAAAATCATAGCTCTGTGCAAATGGTTCCTATCTTTGGAGCTCTCCTTATTCAGCTATAAAACTTTCATGAAATAGCATGGCAGTCTCAGTCAGACTGGTTTCCCTGATAGCTCAGTTGATGAAGAATCCTCCTGCAATTCAGGACACCCCTGTTCGATTCCTGGGTTGGAAAGAGCCGTTGGAGAAGGGATAGGCTACCCACTCCAGTATTATTGGGCTTCCCAGAGAAGGCAATGGCACCCCACTCCAGTACTCTTGCCTGGAAAGTCCCATGGACGGAGGAGCCTGGTGGGCTGCAGCCCATGGGATCACTAAGAGTTGGACACGACTGAGCAACTTCACTTTCACTTTTCACTTTCCTGCATTGGAGAAGGAAATGGCAACCCACTCTAATGTTCTTGCCTGGAGAATCTCAGGGACGGTGGAGCCTGGTGGGCTGCCGTCTATGGGGTCGCACAGAGTCAGACACAACTGAAATGACTTAGCAGCAGCAGCAGCTTGTGGCTCAGAATCTGCCTACAATGCAGGAGACCTGGGTTTGATCCCTGGGCTGAGATGATCCCCTGGACAAGGAAAAGGTTACCCACTCCAGTATTCTGGCCTGGAAAATTCCATGGACTGTATAGTCCATGGGGTCAGAAACAACTGAGTGACTTTCACTTTCAATCAGACTACCTGATTCAGAGTTTACATTAGAAATTTACTGCTGCTAAGTCACGTCAGTCGTGTCCGACTCTGTGTGACCCCTTAGATGGCAGCCCACCAGGCTCCCCCATCCCTGGGATTCTCCAGGCAAGAACACTGGAGTGGGTTGCCATTTCCTTCTCCAATGCATGAAAGTGAAAAGTGAAAGTGAAGTCACTCAGTCGTGTCCGACTCCTAGCGACCCCATGGACTGCAGCCCACCAGGCTCCTCCATCCATGGGATTTTCCAGGCAAGAGTACTGGAGTGGGTTGCCATTGCCTTCTCCAAGAAATTTACTAGAAAGCTGTAATTATCAGTCTGATTTGAGAATAATAATAATGATAATTAATATTACTAAACCTGTATTCCTGTGTGCCAACTTGCATTAAGGGTACCAAGGATTATCTCATTTAATCCTGATGGTCCAGAACTAGCCAGTTAGAAGAACCACAATTCACTACCTGATAATCAGTTTCCAGATTGAGAGTACTTCACTTATATTCTGTTTAGTCTTTGACCTAACTTCTCTTTCCAAGCTGATGCTTTTCCCTGATCCCCTCAAAACCCAGATGTGTACCTCTGAGCTGGTTTTGTAATAGGGGATGTCTGTTGCCAAGATACTGTATTCTTTTAAAGTAGCCTGCTGAAAATTAGGGTACTTTGAAATGATTCATAATATAAATTTCTTCCAGGAGTAAGATACTGGACTGAGAAACATGAGATGAGTATCCTCTCTCCACTCCCAATCATTCATAAAAAATGTTCTTAAATTTGACAGTGAGCAGTTTTCAAACAGGATTTAAATTTTTTAGAGTGAAACAGGCTGCTGTGAGGATGCATTACAGTTTCCTGTAGGCCCTGTCTGATTGTCCTGTCAAAGTAAACATTTTCCTGACACTGTGTTAGTGAAGAATCCCAAAACTATCTTATGCTCTGAGAGATAATTTTTAATTTTTAAAGAAATAGTTGGACAAGTCAAAGCTTCAAGCTTTGTAGCCAGTGTACAGTCTTAACACCAAATCATGTTTTAATTTTCAATTAAAATCAATTTGTTGTTGTTCAGTCGTTCAGTCATGTCTAACTCTTTGCAAGCCCATGGATTGCAGCATGCCAGGCTTCCCTGTCCTTCACTATCTCCCAGAGTTTGCTCACATTTATGTCCATTGAGTCAGTGATGCCATCCAGCCATCTGGTCCTCTATCACTGCCTTCTCCTCCTTCCCTCAATCTTTCCCAGCATCAGGGTCTTTTCCAGTGAGTCAGCTTTTTCCATCATGTGGCCAAAGTGTTGGAGCTTCAGCATCAGTCCTTTCAATGAATATTCAGGATTGATTTCTTTCAGGATTGACTCCTAGGTTAGATCTCCTAGTAGTCCAAGGGGCTCTCAAGAGTCTTCAGCACGACAGTTCAAAAGCATCAATTCTTGCCTCCTTTGTCGAAGATAAGGTGTCCATAGGTGTGTGGATTTATCTCTGGGCTTTCTATTTTGTTCCATTGATCTATATTTCTGTTGCTGTGCCAGTACCATACTGTCTTGATGGCTGTGGCTTTGTAATAGAGCCTGAAGTCAGGTAGTTTGATTCCTCCAGTTCCATTCTTCTTTCTCAAGATTGCTTTAGCTATTCAAGGTTTTTGTATTTCCATACAAATTGTGAAATTATTTGTTCTAGCTCTGTGAAAAACACCGCTGGTAGCTTGATAGGGATTGCATTGAATCTGTAGATTGCTTTGGGTACTATACTCATTTTCACTATATTGATTCTTCTGATCCATGAACATGGTATATTTCTCCATCTGTTAGTGTCATCTTTGATTTCTTTCACCAATGTTTTATAGTTTTCTATATATAGGTCTTTAGTTTCTTTAGGTAGATATATTCCCAAGTATTTTATTCTTTTCGTTGCAATGGTGAATGGAATTGTTTCCTTAATTTCTTTTTCTACTTTCTCATTATTAGTGTATAGGAATGCAAGGGATTTCTGTGTGTTGATTTTATATCCTGCAACTTTACTATATTCATTGATTAGCTCTAATAATTTTCTGGTTGAGTCTTTAGTGGTGCTGGGAAAACTGGTCAACCACTTGTAAAAGAATGAAACTAGAACACTTTCTAACACCATTCATGAAAATGAACTCAAAATAGATTAAAGATCTAAATGTAAGACCAGAAACTATAAAACTTCTAGAGGAGAACATAGGCAAAACACTCTCTGACATAAATCACAGCAGGATCCTCTATGACCCACCTCCCAGAATACTGGAAATAAAAGCAAAAATAAACAAATGGGACCTAATTAAAATTAAAAGCTTCTGCACAACAAAGGAAACTCTAAGCAAGGTGAAAAGACAGCCTTCGGAATGGGAGAAAACAATAGCAAATGAAGCAACTGACAAACAACTAATCTCAAAAATATACAAGCAACTTATGCAGCTCAATTCCAGAAAAATTAATGACCCAATCAAAAAATGGGCCAAAGAACTAAATAGACATTTCTCCAAAGAAGACCTAGAAATGGCTAACCAACACTTGAAAAGATGCTCAGCATCACTCATTATCAGAGAAATGCAAATCAAGACCACATTGAGGTACCATTTCACACCAGTCAGAATGGCTGTGATCCAAAAGTCTACAAGCAACAAATGCTGGAGAGGGTGTGGAGAAAAGGGAACCCTCTTACACTGTTGGTGGGAATGCAAACTAGTACAGCCACTATGGAGAACAGTGTGGAGATTCCTTAAAAAACTAGAAATAGAACTGCCTTATGACCCAGCAATCCCACTGCTGGGCATATACACCTAGGAAACCAGAATTGAAAGAGACACGTGTACCCCAGTGTTCATCACAGCACTGTTTATAATAGCCAGGACATGGAAGCAACCTAGATGTCCATCAGCAGACGAATGGATAAGAAAGCTGTGGTACATACACACAATGGAGTATTACTCAGCCATTAAAAAGAATACATTTGAATCAGTCCTAATGAGGTGGATGAAACTGGAGCCTGTTATACAGAGTGAAGTAAGCCAGAAAGAAAAACACCAATACAGTATACTAACACATTTATATGGAATTTGGAAAGATGGTAACGATAACCCTGTGTGCAAGACAGCAAAAGAGATGCAGATGTACAGAACAGACTTTTGGACTCTGTGGGAGAGGGAGAGGGTGGGATGATTTGGGAGAATGGCCCTGAAACATGTACACTATCATGTAAGAAATGAATTGCTAGTCTAGGTTCGACACAGGATACAGGATGCTTGGGGCTGGTGCACTGGGATGACCCAGAGAGATGATATGGGGAGAGTGGTGGGAGGGGGGTTCAGGGTTGGGAACTCATGTACACCTGTGGTGGATTCATGTCAATGTATGGCAAAACCAACACAGTATTGTAAAGCAAAAAATAAAATAAAATAAAAAGCATCAATTGTTTGGCATTCAGCTTTTTTTATGGTCCAACTCTCACATCCATACCTGATTAATGAAAAAACCATAGTTTTGACTATATGAACCATTGTCAGCAAAGTAATGTCTGCATTCTAGATTTGTAATAGCTTTTCTTCCAAAAAATCTAGCTTGTTTACATATAAGCAGACAAAAACATACCTTGCCATTTAGTTTTTGTTATTTCTCCCTTCAGCAGCTTTATAGTTGGAAGCTAGAACTTGAATTCAGAAGTCACCCGGCCTGAGATCAGAGCTTGCTTTTGTCACTAACCAGCTTTGTGACCTTGGGCCGCTTACGAAATGCTCTGAGTCTTGATTTCTCTGTCTGTGTAACTGAGACTACTCAGGCCACCTCAGAAGATTACGATGAGCACCACCTGAGGTGACCTGAATGGGGGCAGCACACAGCATCTGACTTCTGGTGGCACCTCCCTGCTCACTTACCTTCAGAGCTTTGATTCTTATCACCAGAGTACTTGCTTCAATCTTGGTCTGCTCGTGTGTTCCAGTTTTTGGAAGGGAACACATTATTCCTGGAATCACAGATTCAGTAATCTACAATTTGCTAATGAAATAGTGGGTTAAGGGAGAAATTCCTAGAGCTGTATTAGTGCAAGTGTCTCTATATTCTAAAATTTTAAAAAGGGTCCATATTTTACTGCTTATTTTTCACCCTTCCCATTATTCCCTGTGTTCACTTGGTATAGTCATTTATTTCTAATTTTAATTATATTTTCTCTTTTAAATACATTTGCAGATATAGAGGAATTTCAAATGTCAATTATGTATGGAAACCACCTAAACCTTTAGTAGCTCAGATAGCTCATTATGAGTAGAGGGCACTGCTCCTTGTTTTACACTATTTTTCTTCTCGCAAGAGCCTTAAAAATGTCCAGAATGGTATTGTTCCTTTACTCAAAAATAAGGAGAAGGCTTTGGACTCATTTATTTTTAAATAGTCACACTGGTTTCCTTAGAAAAAAATGCCATCAGTGGAAACTTTGTAATTCCAGCAATTGCAATATGTAGTAACAGTATGACATTTGCATTGAAGCAGGTTTCCCTTTAAATTCTTGCTACTTTGGGGACAAATTCACTGCAAGTTGATAAAATGGCTACATTCTATTATGAATTTGTCACAATTTCCAGTAAAAAGCCATACTCAAGTTTGAAATTAAACAATTTAACTTCAAACATTTTTCATTAATGAGAAGAAGGGTTTTTAGAAGGATGCTTGTAAAAACTGTGGAATTTTAATTAAAACCTATTTGCCAAGAGCCATTTTTATTATTGTTTTGTGGAAATTATCCTCAATAAGTGTCAGTTTACTCAGCAAGAGCTATAGGGAGAATGTAAGTTCACCTTAATGCCTGCTCTCAAGTTCATGATGGACCTGCAAAGATCACCCACATCCAGAAGAGCAGAAGTTGCAGAATCAGAAGTGGTTTGAAGGTGTGTTAAATTTTCATGATATAGTTTAGATAAGTAGACAACTTCTGTCAGGGTGCAATTCTGATGAAGTCTGAATTCCACCCACGCAGGGCAAGATGCATGAACTCCAATGTGTGAAAAACGACTGTCAGTGATAGGTTTTTACTGAACAAAATTCAGTGATAAAACTGCTTACCTTTTCACAATGACACTTATTAGAACTTACGAGAATCATAACAGGTAATCTCTTCCTAAAGGTAACATAACTTCATATCCACTGCAGTGTTGTGTATGCTGCAGGCAAAAGGTGTGTAGTCTGGACACTGCCATGTTGGTTGTCAAAAACCAATTTAAAATTCTAACCTATGTTTCACGGCCCCCTTTTCTTTCCACGATTCATAATTTTAGGTGTTCTAATCTTTAGTGGAAGGATTTTAAATTGATCCTGAGATGTATATTTCCTTTCCAGTGTTCATTTGAAATATACAAGTTTTTAAGTGCTTTTAAATTCTCTATTCAGTATTTTGCATGGCTGAAATATGAGTGTAAAAATAGTAGATTTTTTAATGCTTTTGTATAGGCTCAGGAGAGTCCTTCCTGCAATACTAGCTGGAAAGGTAATGAACTGTAAAATATGTTGAAATGATTGGGGATTAAAAATCTCTGGTGTGTAGTGACAGTGCAATTATATTCCACCGTAAAGGTTTCTTGTGTTAAGAGTAATAAATAAAACTTATTTTTTCCCACTGTGATTGGTTGTCACCACCATAATGATAGCTTTGACCTTCTTCCTCTTCAGATGCCATTAGCCTGTGACCAAGTAGTCAGGCTATAGCAAAAATGCTATGGAAACCTAACTACAAAGTGAGAATTCTTACAAAACCATAGCAATAAAAGTCTGAGAATACAGTAGATGCCTTTTGGAATTCTGCAGGTGTGTTTCCCTTTCAGTGTGGCATGTATGCTTTCTTCCCATTATTCTTTGACCCCTGTTTCTGGGTTTGGAAGTTCTGCTTCTAGAACTGGGTTTACAGAACTGCTTGTCTTTGAACATACGTGGTGTAAGCAATTGACCCTGGTAGCATACAACCCCAAGAATCAAAGTCAGATTGATAAGTGATACTTCTTGGGAAATAAGTTAAATTTAAATATTTATCTAGAGACTAAAAAAGATTTGGAAGATTTGAACAGTATTCATTTTTATTAGAAAGTTGGGCAGGAATTTAAGAATATGTAAAAAGTGTTTATTACTTTTTGCCTTTTTAAAAAAATGAAGGCAATTGCCAAAATTTCTTCAAAGAATCAAACTAGAGAACAGAGCATTCTTCAGTTGGGTGCTCATGGTCTTTATTCCATTTTAATTCCTTTAAAAAAATAAATAAATTCTGAACTGAAATGTGAATGTCATGGAATGCCTCCAGTGCAAGGCTCCTGAATAGCATTGGGCCATATTTATTCATTAGAATTATGTGCCATTTTTGTCTTCCTTTCTTATTAAGCCTCATTTGTCTGCCTAGAAGGTCAAAGGAGCAGCTGCTTCCTGGGCTGACCTCTATGCACCTTGATTGTTTTGGTCTTTCAATGGTACTAACTCTTTCCTTCTTCCTGGGGACCTGTGGGATTGTCCTTTCAAAGCATTTACCCTTTTTTAGGTCAGGGAGTAAGAAGGACAACCACTTACATGTTCTCATGATGCCTGCTGCTGTACAAGGGCCGTGTTGTCATCCATTGTCACGGGGATGACTTGATGTTTTTCCTTAATGATCTCAGAGTTCACAAGTGAAATCAGCCAAAAATGAACACATTTGTACTGTTTTAAAAATCCTTAAGCTTTTTGAGTGGCTACTACTCTGAGTAACTGCATCAAAACCATTTCCTCCATTGTAATAAGTTTGGAAGCAAACCTATCCTTTATATATATATGTATGTACACTTGCACACGTGTAGGTATACACACATATACACACACATATATATACATATACACACATATGTATGTAACTTTTATTGCCCCCTCCCTCTGCTTTTAATAAAAATGGGAGTTCAATAGAGTATTTGATACAATGAGTGGTCACTTACTCCAAATTTCTGTGCTGCTGCTGCTGCTGCTGCTGTGTTGCTTCAGTTGTGTCTGACTCCGTGTGACCCCCATAGACGGCAGCCTACCAGGCTCCCTCGTCCCTGGGATTCTCCAGGCAAGAACACTGGAGTGGGTTGCCATTTCCTTCTCCAATGCGTGAAAGTGAAGTCGCTCAGTCGTGTCCGACTCTTAGCGACCCCATGGACTGCAGCCTACCAAACCCAACATAAGCAAGAAGAAATTCCTTTACTTTACTCGAACTTTGCAGTCACATTGGGGTAGGTAGATAATGAAGGAAGGAGGCATTGAAATGTGCCTAAATCACATGCTGTTACAAGTCTTATGATAGATTTGTGTTTGACGTAACAGCTTTTGGAACCTAATAAAAAGAACTTAATTGACAATTTCTTGAAATTGCTAAGAAAACCTAGTGATGTTGGTAGGGTATAATAAGGAGTTTCTCATCACTGTCTTTGAGATTGAGCCTATACAAAACAAAACAAAAAAAAAAGGATTTATCTCTGTGGTAACTCTAAGTAATTGATATACAGACAAGGTTTGGTTCCAATTTGCCAGCAATAAAGTTGTAATAGGGTTTTCTCTGCAATTTTAGCCTTAATGTGCTCATTCCAAAGAGCGGTATTTTTCCAAGCGAACAAATAACATCAGTAAAGCTTACAATCAGTAATAGCCCCACACTGATGCTCGCATTAAACTTGTTAAATCAATTCACTAGACACTTTCTAAAGTGGACTGTCTCTTTACTTTGACTTGCACCCTATGTGGATGATCCATCAGTTACATTTATTTGAATGATCTTTACATTCAAAATTGGTAATTATTCATGCTTGATTGTGGTTATGAATGGGACTCTTCTATTTTTTTCGCTCCTATTTTGTTTTGTGGATGCTCATTTTTCAGTCTTTGAAGGCTATGAATGTTTAGTGATACCAGCTACTTGGATGTGGATATTTTTGCCTATCCACAAATTTGTATACATACTTGGTTGCATAAATACTGTGGATAACATCTTCCACGATCATCTACCCTTATTCAGAAGGCCTTGTTATTCTTGAAGCAAATAATATAAGCATAGATTCTAATTGTGTTTCCAAAGATAGGCTATAGTCCAATGGACACAGAAGATATTAGACTGGCAAAAGATAGCTGGTGTTTGAGAAAGTGGTGTTTGGAGGTAGGCAGTCTACTAGCCCTCCTTCATTTTTCACTGGAACGAGCTGAGCCTGCTGCTGCATGCTGCCTTTTGTCAGTAAACACAAAGAGAAATCTGAAGCCATCAATCTTGTTTATCAATACTACTCAGTGTGATTCTTTTCTTGGCCATTTCCCTTTTTCTTTTCCTATACAAACTTCATTTTTCTCAGAGTGTCCTTTCTGTTTCACTGCAAATAAGTTGACGGTCAGGTGAATAAAACAAAATTAATACTGTGTATTCACAGAACTGTGCACTGCTTAGGGTACAGTGGATGTGCCTTCATATACAGAAGCCAAACATGGCAAAAGGTGCATTTTCTGAAGAAACTGTGTTGCCTGCTGATGTCTGCTTTGGGACTAACTATAGCCACTTCGCTACCTTATATAGTGGGAGCCATAGATGCTCTGATGAATAGAAAGGCTATTGATCTATGTCAACTTTTTATACGTGGTTTATCTGCATCCTTAAGCCAAGTCTTTATTTTCCATACCTTTATATTTTTCTTTTTTTTTCTTTTTTAACTTTTTATTTCATATTGGAGTATAGCTGATTAACAATGCAATAGTTTCAGGTAGACAGTAAAGGGACTCAGCCATACATATACACATATCCATTCACCCCCCAACTCCTTTCCCAACCTGGTTGCCACATAACTTTGAGCAGAGTAACCTATGCTATACAGTAGGGCCCTGTTGGCTATCTGTATATTTCATTCTTTTTTCTTGTAGTGTACATAACATACTTTCAAATCAGGTATGTTATGTAACAAAGATTATCTCAGAACAAGTGTTAAAGAAATCTTTAACTTAACAGATAGCCTTTAAAATGTATTAAACCACAAAACAATATACCCCTGCTCTGTTTTAATATTCTCTTAATTATGTTTTCTTTGATCACATGGAACAACAGTTTCATGAAGTAGTCTAATACCAATACAGGGTTTTAGCCTGAATTTTAAATTTAAATTTTAGAACTTTCTGCTGTTTTCTCTATTACTGTTGAGGCAAAACGAATAATGTCTTAGTTCTTGGCCCTCAAGCACAGTATAGCTCATTTGAATGCTTTTGGCTACTTTTTTCTATGTCCCAGCTTCATAATTAAAGGGAAAAGCTTATTGCTAGATGGGTATTTGTTCGTCTGTTTTAAAAAATAAGCTCATTGGTTAACATCTATTTCTATTGTATTTAAGCCTGTGACACACTGGTGTGATTTATCTAGTCTCTGTAAGCAAATATTCATCTTTGTGAGATGTATGAAGTCTTTCAAGGAATCAGGGTGTATGTAGCCTATAAGACTACATTTCTAAAAGAGCTGATTTTATTTCCTGTCAGCCTGAAAGTTATTCAGATACAGCTTTCATTCATTTTAGGATGATACTCAAATTAGATAGATAAATGAAGATTCGGTGGAAATCTTCCCTCGGTGGTTTGACTGATATGTATATAATGTGCGCATATATGTATCTAACAAGGTTCCTGATGTATTGAGTGACTATTCTGTGCCAGACAATGTACTAGGTGTTTTTATATATTATTAGTTGTCTGCCTTAATTTAATATGCAAATAACCATTGTAGGGTTATTCTTATCCGTCTTTAGAGATAAGGCGACTGAGGCATGGAGCAATTAGACAGCTTTTCTATTCAAACATAGCTAGTAACCGGGTGATTATAATTCAAACCCAGATCTAGATGATTCTCAAGCCTGTGATTTTTAGATGACGTTACTCTTGAACAAGTTAGTTTTTAGAGGGCAGATTACCTTCTCATTATGAGAAGCAGCTCACCGTGATTGATTTTCTAGTGTAATCAGATTTCTTGAGTTCCATTTCCAAAGTGTTTCTCTGCCCTAATTTTTGTTGTCTGCTCTGCCCGCCTTAACCCTGTTTATCATTTCCTTCTTGATACTTTTCCCCTTTGGCCTCAGATCATCGGTTTTTCCTGGGTTTCATCTCCATGATGAGTCGCTCATTATGCTCCTTTGCAGGATGTATTTGTTCCATCTGCCCTTCAATATAAACATTTTCCACCTTCCTCTTACTCTTGCACACTTAGGCTGGGTGTTTTCATTCTCTTCCGTTGCTTGTCCTGCTACCTAGCTGCTCCTGGCCATTCTCTGCTTCTGCCGGATGTTTCTTCCTGGAGTTCTAAGTCCACATGTTCAGCTCTCCAGCTGCCAGTGTGCCTTGATTTACCATAGACCTTTCAAGCTCAAAATGACCAATGCTAAACTCACTGTCATCTAAAACTGACTTTTTGTCTCGTGTCTGCCAGCTCCATGAAAGGAATCACTGTTCACCTAGGCACCCAGGCAGAAACCAGCAAGTAACCCTCAAGTTCTGTGTCTCTTGTCCACTCTCGTTAGATTGGTTGGGTGTGCCCTTCTCCATCTCTAATCCATCTGCTTTATTTGGGAGTTTGTTTGTTTGTTAATATTTGGTTATTTGTTTAGGCTGCCTTGGGTCTTAGTTGCAGCGCGTGTGATCTTCATTGTGTTGTGTGAGCTCTTTCATTGCAGCACACAGACTCTCTGGTTGAGTTCCACAGGCTCAGTAGTTGTGGCACGCAGGCTTTGTTGTCCCATGGCATGTGGAATCTTAGTTTCCCAACCAGGGATCAAACCCATGAGCTCTGCATTGCAAGATGGACTCTTAACCACTGGACCACCAGGAAAGTCCCTCCCCTGCCTTATTTGATTCACCATTGTTTTCTCATCCAGACGGTGCTGAATCCTTACTGGGGTTCCTCCCTTCCATTTCAATTTTCCATAGAACTACCCCCCTAGTCTTATCTCTATAAAGCAAACCTATTTATATCAGTTACTTACACAAAAGTATTCAGTTTTTTTTCCTTTTCAAATACGCACAAAAATTGTATGGCCTTTCGTAGTCAGTAGTATGTCCAATTTTCTAGCCCCACTCCTTGTCTACAACACACACCGTGCCTCCAGCCATACCAAACTTCTTCACGTTTAATGAATGTACTGCTGACTCTCCCACCTCCTCACTCCATTGATTAGAATGACTCATCCTTCCAGCGTCCACTCAGATACCCAGATGAGATCTGACATTTCCCATCTTCATTCCTAAAACTAGGATTATGGGACTTCCCTTTATATTCTCAGATCAGTCTGGTATGTATTTTATTGCTTATTTACTTGTCATGGTCTTCAAGCCTTTTATCTCTGTATCCTTGAGGCCTAGTATAGGGCTGGGCTGTAGCCCAGTAGGTGCTCATTAAATGAACTATACATTAAATCATGATTTAATGTTTGAAGAATCAGTCTTTGAGACAACCAGTTATAAAAGCCATTAAAAAGTTCTATAGTAAAATATAGTAAAATAATTTTGAAAAATACAAAGAGGCAGCTAGGCAAACAATGGAAAACAACAAAGAATGAGGAGGCTACATAATCAGTGACATTTTTCATTGATCAGAATTCTGGAGGAGTTAAGAAATGTGAGATGACTCAGAACTTGGTTATACTTCCTAAATGTCAGATATATGAGCAAAACTCAATCTGGGATATAAGTCATTGTGAAAACCTGTGGAAATATGTATTTATGAGCTATGTTAGGAGATGCTCTAATCTTTTTGGGAACATTAGAGGACTTTCTGCAGGAAACCAGTTGCAGACTGATCGATCCTGCCTTTCTTTTTTCCCCCATTTCTGGAAAAATATTAAAGATATGTTGGCCAGGAAAATTTGGAATGGGGAGCCAGCCAAAAGCTTCTATGAATAGGAAGCATGCTTTTGACCTTGTTCTTATGCAGTAATAGATATGTTTTTTTCTCCAAACCTAGTATGCTACAGTTAACATGGGAACTTTGAAAATAACCCTGTTTTGAAATTGCCTAAGTCTTGTCGTTAGTTTGACTGTAATTTGGGTAGTATGTGAGCAGAATGTCTACCTAAATTGTTTATCAGAAGATATTCCTGCTAGTATTGTTCATAGGTGTTACTTCTAAGCATAGTGAAAATTTGGAAGCATGTCAACATCTGTAAAACTATCCATGCTCATTTACCTACATCTCTTTTGTAAAATAAGACATTGAGAAATGAATGACCAGTCATCCTATTTTAGTACTGTCATAACAATCACAGTAGGAACCAGATCAACCTGACTAAAATGTTTCTAAATCATGGAATATTCGAACAGGAGGGATGCTGGGAAATCATTTAAAGCATATTTATTTTGCCCTAGTGTCAGTTGCCAAGTGGGCTGTTGGTTTCCTTTATTTCCATGATCATAATTTTTGAGCCAGCTCTCTCAGAATCCAAAGTGGGATATGACTGACTTAGCCGCATCTTACCCTCTACAGATAAACACTTTCCATCGTGAATTTCTGAAGATGTTCTAGCTTTAGTCTTGGAAGGTCAATCACAGTTGAGGTCTTTGTCTCGCCCTTCCACAGTGCCCTGTGCAATGTCTCTCCCTGGGTGCCAGCAACTCGATAGCATTCATTGAGAATCTGTGGTTGACTGATTAACACATCAGGAGACAGTTTCATTTCTATGGTTTATGAAGTTTCAAGCCAGTAAATTGAGTTATTGTTCATTGTAAAGAAAATATGATGCCTTTAGAGTTTCTCTTCAGGCCCAAAGGGTAACCAGAAAAAAACTGTTGAGGTAAATCTGTGTTGTAGAAATTAGTAGTTTTCTAAATTTAAAATTATTCATAAAAAGTAGATTTCCTGTTTTCTTTAAAGCAAGAAACAATAGTTTATTATAGTATTTGCTCGTAGATTTACATTTAACCATTTAACATTTGTCTGAATAGTCACAATTTAAGTAAATCTCAATAAATTTAACAACAAAACCTTATTCATTTTGACCATGGAAATTGCATTAATAAGCAATGCATTTAATTACAGAAAAAGTTTCTTTCTCTCTTCTGGGGGGAGAGTATAAATAAATAATTTCACTAATTTGGAATGGATTGTAATTATTTTGATTGATTTTGTTTTCATAAATTATGAATAGTAACAAGACCCAATTTAAATCTAAGAAATGGTGAGTTACTAGTAATTCTACTAATTAGATTTTAAGATCTACCCCCAAATATTATCAATTTCAGTTTACTCTTAATTTTGTAATGAATTAGGATGTAATCCAGTGGGACCCTTTCAAAACAGATTTTTGTTTTGCTTCATACTGGACATTATTTTTCTGTTTGTTTTAGAAAAACATAAACCTGGAAATAAGGATTCACTCTCTGGCCCTTTGCAGAAAATGTGGGCAGTTTTCTGCTCTAGAAAAACAAAAGAATGCCTTTCTGTTCATCTATATCTTAACTTACCTCATAATCAAATGTCATTTAATTTGGACTTAAGTAAGGTCTGTCTAGTCAAGGCTACGGTTTTTCCTGTGGTCATGTATGGATGTGAGAGTTGGACTGTGAAGAAGGCTGAGTGCCAAAGAATTGATGCTTTTAAACTGTGGTGTTGGAGAAAACTCTTGAGAGTCCCTTGGACTGCAAGGAGATCCAACCAGTCCATTCTGAAGGAGATCAGCCCTGGGATTTCTTTGGAAGGACTGATGCTAAAGCTGAAACTCCAGTACTTTGGCCACCTCATGCGAAGAGTTGACTCATTGGAAAGGACTGATGCTGGGAGGGATTGGGGGCAGGAGGAGAAGGGGACGACAGAGGATGAGATGGCTGGATGGCATCACGGACTCGATGGACGTGAGTCTGAGTGGACTCCGGGAGTTGGTGATAGACAGGGAGGCCTGGCGTGCTGTGATTCATGGGGTCGCAAAAAGTCGGACGCAACTGACTGAACTGAACTGATTAGTTCATTATGCAATAATTTTGGCTTTAATTTTTTCTAGCATGATTTTACTGTCAAGTCTGGCAATCTCTAGATTGTATTTTGAAAGATTGAATGAAATGTAAAACAAAAATTATAGAAATCTGGCACTGGATGTTTTGCAGAAGTCATTTAGTCATTGTCCCATTTTATAGACAAGAAAGAAGATTCCTGGAAGGGAAGGTGACACAGAGAGTTGAAGGTGTGAACTTGAGTTTGTAGATGATTCCTTTTCAAAAGGAGTCTTGAATACTGCTGGTTTGTATCATAGGGCTTGAGATCCTTCCATATGTTCCTAGTTAACTTTCTCTCTATCCTGCTGGGTAGTGCCCCCAAACATGACCTCTTTCCTCATACCTCTTATCCATCTAGCCCCATTCCTCCTTCTCCAAGGGACCATCTACTTCCTTCCTTCCATCTCCTCCAGATACTGAGATGCCAGGCATGAACTTCTGCAGCTTCCTACTCCCATACCTGTGGCTGTATCTGCATGCCTCAACTGTCACCTCTTTTCCTCACTCTTGTTTTCTCCAGACCTTGGGCCTTGCTCTCCCAGTTTATCCTAGTCTTCTTTAAGCTCAGTTTCCTCTTCCCTCTGTTAAAATACTTGTATCCAGTAAGTCTAAGGATTGAGTCTATTCCTTATTTGACTAAAACTATGTCTATGTACAAGTGTGCTGATGGGATTGCTTACTGTTCAAGTGAATAATAAACTATGCCACGGAAGTAGATCAATTTTGAAAATATTGAATGGTATAAGGAAAATTTAAGTTTTCAAAACATTTTCTGTTCATTACATTGAATGTCACTCTTCCACAATCTTCCTTTAACTGGTCACTCCAGGGAAAAATGGCTTATCACAGTTGAAGAAGTTACTCTCATTTGCATACTCCAACAATAAAAGTGCCATTTCATCTTTTGATGATTTTTTTTCTATTAAATTAAAAGGAAAAAAAATGCCAGTCTTTTTTCAAGGGTAGATTATATGCCAGTGATCATAAAGGGCTTCCCTGGTAGCTCAGTTGGTAAAGAACTGCCTGCAGTACAGGAGACCCAGGTTCAATCCCTGGATCAAGAAGATTCCCCTGCAGAAAGAAATGGCAACACACTCCAGTATTCTTGCCTGTAGAACCCCATGGACAGAGGAGCCTGGCGGACTATAGTCTACGAGGTCGCAAGAGTCTGACGTGACTTAGCGACTAAACCACGACCAATCATAAGGAAGTCACTTTGGAATATGCTTTACTTGATTACATTTTTGGTTGTTATAAGGAGATGACACCATGGGAAATTTAGTGACATTTTTAGTACTTTCTAATTGCAGCAGATTTAGAAAAGGCAGAGGAACCAGAGATCAAATTGCCAACATTCATCGGATCATAGAAACAGTAAGAGAATACCAGAAAAACATCTACTTCTTCTTCATTGACTATGCTGAAGCATTTGACTGTGTGGATCACAAGCTGGGAAATTCTTAAAATGATGGGAATACCAGACCACCTTACTTGCCTCCAGAGAAAGCTATATGCAGGTCAAGAAGCTACAGTTAGGACCGTACATGGAACAACAGACTGGTTCCAAATAGGGAAAGGAGTATGTCAAGGCTGTATATTTTCACCCTGCTTATTTAAGTTATATGCAGAGTACATAATGTGAAACGCCAGGCTGGATGAAGCACAAGCTGGAATCAAGATTTCCAGGAGAAATATCAATAACCTCAGATATGTAGATGACACCACCCTTATGGCAGAAAAAGTGAAGAAGAACTAAAGAGCCTCTTGATGAAAATGAAAGATGAGAGTGAAAAAGCTGGCTTAAAGCTCAACATTCAAAAAACAAAGATCATGGCATCTGGTCCCATCACTTCATGGCAAATAGATGGGGAAACAGTAGAAATAGTGACAGCCTTTATTTTGGGGGGCTTGAAAATCACTGCAGATGGTGACTGCAGTCACAAAATTAAAAGATGCTTGCTCCTTGGAAGAAAAGCTATGTCAAATCTAGACAGTGTATTAAAAAGCAGAGACATTACTTCGCTAACAAAGGTCCATCTAGTCAAAGCTATGATTTATCCAGCAGTCGCATATGGATGTGGGAGTTGGACCTTAAAGAAAGCTGAGTGCCAAAGAATTGATGCTGTTGAACTGTGGTGTTGAAGACTCTTGAGAGTCCCTTGGATTGCAAGGAGAGCCAACCAGTCAATTCTAAAGGAAATCAGTCCTAAATATTCATTGGAGGGGTTGATGCTGAAGCTTTGATTCTTTGGCCACCTGTTGCAAAGAACTGACTCATTGGAAAGACCCTGATGCTGAGAAAGATTGAAGGCGGGAGGAAAAGGGGATGACAGAGGATGAGATGGTTGGATGGCATCACCGACTCAATGGACATGAGTCTGAGCAAGCTCTGGGAGATGGTGAAGGACAGGGAGGCCTGGCACGCTGTAGTACATGGAGTTGCAAAAAGTTGAACACTACTGAGTGACTAAACAAAAGCAATTTCAGCAGAAATATAATATGAGTCTTGTTTAGATTGGGACTTCCTGAGAGTAGTGAAGTAAAGAAAGTTGAGAACAATCAACTCAATTTTTATTTTTGCTCTTGTTAAGGTGCTTAGGAAATCAAGAAAGTTAAGCCACTTGGCTTAATAGCATACTAAGTTCTTATTGGGAAGTGGTAAAAATTTGCCGTGACCTGGTATTATGTTTGAGGGCTAGCTTTCATATCTGGCCTTTTGTCCTTTCCCTTTGGTATACTGTAGGCAGGATAATGAGAAATCAAAAGTGGAAAATCTCTCCAGTGGTTGATTAGAATTATACTCTACATTGATATAAAATGTATACAGTTAAGTACTTTGAATGTTGTGAGTATTCAGAGAGCTCAACCTGATCATAAAAGGACATGCTGACTTCATCTCATCTCATGCCCGAGGCCTTCATGGATCTATCTCATATTTCCTCCATACTTCACTTATATGTCTTCCAAATCTTGATTGAATTAAGGAAAATACCTACCTTACTTTCCCTTAGACATCTCTGGCTCTCTTATATTCAGGAAAACATTGCCTGTGGTATGGGGATCTGGTATTTCTATCAATTTGCGGTTAATGCTGTCTTTCTACCTTCTGGCTCAGAGTTGGAGCCTCATCATTCCTATTTCAGTATCTTCTATGCACCAATTCTGATTATATTTCCTTTTTTTCATTTTTTATTTAATTTTACTTTGTAGAAGAGTACAATAAAAAGATGCCTATGACTGCTCATTCCTAAATCTCCAGTTCATAAAATGGTTCACAAATTAAACTACCCACCATATTCTTGGCTCACCTATAGAAGAGACATATAGTCATTCTATGGATGATTTTACTTCAAAATATTTTTAAGTGCTTCTCTTTATTCCTTCTAGCTATTCTTAAGCAGATGAATAGGCAAACACAAGCATCAATTATAGTCATACTTAATATTCACAGTCACCTTAATAATTCATGTGAACACAGTTATAGACAACACTCAAGAAATATTTAGAGGGAGAAATACTGTGAATGTAAATAATATAGAAAATAACTTTATTTTTGTCTGTTTTATTTTTTAAAGTAAAGACTCAAGATATATGCCCAGTATATACCCTGAGGATACCATAATCAAAACAGAATCAAACCCGAGTGTTCACCATAGCACTGTGTACAGTAGCTAGGACATGGAAGCAACTTGGATGTCCATTAACAGGGGAAGGGATAAAGAGGCTGTGGTACACATATGCAGTGGAATATTACTCAGCCATAAAAGAAAGGTATTTGACTCAATTCTTATAAGGCGGATGAACCTAGAAGTTATTATGCAGAGAGAAGTTAAGTCAGAAAGAGAAAAACCAAATGTGGTATATTAACACAGATATATGGGATCTAGAAAGATGGTACTGATGAACCTATCTGCAGGGCAGCAGTGGAGATGCAGACGTAGAGAACAGACTTTTGGACACAGTGGGGAAGGAAATGGTGGGACAAATTGAGAGAGTACCATTGAAGCATATACAAAATTATATGTGCAAAATTAGGTAGCCAGTGGAAATTTGCTGTATGATGCAGGGAGCTCAAGTCTGGTACTCCGTGACAACCTAGAAGGATGGGATGGGGTGGGAGGTGTGAGAGAGTCTCAGGAGGGAGGGGACATATGTACACCAATGACTGATTCGTGTTAATGTATGGCAAAGACCAACACAATATTGTTAAGCAATTGTCCTCTAATTAAAAAAATACCATTTTTTTTAAAAGTAAAGACTGCCAATAGTGAAGGGGGAAAGAAGTGATAAGTCAGGACATGAAACTCTGTCTATCCCTGACAGGTTCCTGGTGCTATGTCAAATGTTGAAAATTCCAACTTCATAATCAGATAAAACCCAGTTTGACCACAACAATGTATTTATTTTAAAACACAAAGGTAAATAATAAGCTGTTCTTAATTATAAATTTAAAATATAAAAATAAGAAGTAGCAACTTAATGAACCGTGAAACCAAGTGAAGAATCTGATTGACTCAGTGAGATATGGGAACAAGTGAGGGGCACACAGAGAATAGTAAGGGGATCCTCCACAGAGGGACACGGAGGGACTAAACCAAATGAAAATCAAAAGCCAATTGCGCACACAGTTGCTTTGTTGGCCCTGGGAACCTCAGCGCATAGCTTACCTCCCATGTATAAAAATTCTTTCCAGTGACTGGTGTCTGACTTTCACATCTTTCTATTCCAACTACTGTTTTTCCCTAAGGAACAACCTTAGTTTTTTAATGTGATATGATCCTTAGAAACTTATGTTTCTACCTTGAGAGATTGAATTTGGATTTTTGGACATCTCGTTGTGATTTGTTGGCATATATTTAAATGAGCTAAACACATTTTTAGAAGAAGAAATCCATTCTACCTGGTTAACTATGTTTTATGATCAGCCAGAATTCAAGTTTGCTCCTGTATTTCTAAATTGCTATTCAAGTCCCCATCTTGCCCTGGAGTTATGATAAATCTAACCACACACTTGTATATTGAGCAGCAGGGCTCAAATTAAGTTGATCTTTTCTCCTGAGTTAAATTGCTTCTTCAGTTTTCTACTACTATTCATTCAATCACTTAGACTTGAAATTTGAGAATTATCATTAACAGGTCATTCTCTGTAACATCTCAACTTTCAATTGATATTTTATCTGAATTAAATTTCAGGTTTATTATTTTCTGTTTCTGACCAATAACAGCTTATCTTGGCCTGCCTCCTTTCCTGTCTGTGTATACCAAATATTCATCTAATTTCCCTAAGCTCTTCCTCTGGCTCTTCTTTCAGTCATAATTCTAACCAGTTTCCTTTTTTGGGTCATTTTTCTTTAAAAAAAAAAAAAAACCTGACAACAGCTATATTTGCTTGTTGAGTAAAATTGGTTCAGGTTTACTTATAATGGTAATCCTCTGTTTATGTTCTTATAGCCCTTTAGATTTTTTCGTGTTTTGAAAACCTGTTGCTCTTTATCTTCAAAGGGTGGATAGTGTTATTCCTCTTTTAAGCATAAAGAAAATAGTGCAAATACCTTTGGCAAATATGATTAGTACAAATATATCTGCCTCATGGACTGTGGCTGGCTAGGCTCCTCTGCCCATGGAATTTTCCAGGCAAGAATGCTGGAGTGGTTGCCATTTCCTGTTTGAAGGGATCTTCCTGACCCAGGGATCAAACCCGTGTCTCTTGCATCTCCTGCATTGGCAGGCAGATTCTTTACCAATAATGCCACTTGGGAAGCCCACATCTGCCATCAGCCTCCTGCATACCTTTCCCCCATATTTCTCTTTTCCCCTGGGCTCTATCACCTTGCCATTTTTCTGTTTATCTTAGTGCTACCAATTCTTCAAGAAGCTCCTTCATCCATGAAGGTTTTCCCTACTGTTCTCTGTACGCAGAAATATTGGTTCCTCTTCCTATCTTGGTCATATATGCTCAATAAAATAAAGTAATTGAATATTTACTTGAAGAAAAACTGGCAATCTTAAGCTTTTAATTTTAAATTCCTTTGTTCCTTCCTTGAAGGGGTACTAGACACCCTGTATAGGTTATTCTGATTGTCAAATTGGTGTTAGGAATTGGGAACAAAGATTATATTAGGCTTTGTTAGATACTCAACCAACTTTAGCCACTCACGGTGAGATATACCCATTGTATTTAAGGTAATAACTCTTAAAAGAACAATTGTGCCAGTTTAAAAAATGTTTATTTTGTATACACGCTACTCACTGCATTTTAAAACTGTTTTAAGCAGTTTCTTCTGTTTAAATAAAAGTAGTATTTTGACTTTTAGGTATTCAGAGTTTAAACCTGCTAAATAACTGGCTTGTTAACTCTTCAGATCATCATAATACCACGTGTGACATAAGTATTTTGTGTGTCAAACTAATTTTCCTCCAATACAATTTTCCCCTTTAAGAAGTTACGTACTTTTATTTCTGTTCTAAAATAATGGGATTTGAAATTCAGACATCATTTTATCCTAAAGCAGTCCTGGGAAATAGTGGCGGTATCTGTCTTATTATAGGAATTCTTGGCTCTTGGGCTTAGCAACAATCCTGAGGAGGCCTTGCCTGCCCTGAGAGCAAGGGGAGAAGTTTGGGAAATGTGCTCTATTTGGTATAAGGTAATGGCGTACAACGTTCAGCTCATTCGGAGTTGAAATTAAACTACCTCAAAGTCATTTGACAGAAAAGGGGGTGGCTTTCAGAATGAGTCTGTCCTCTGCTTTGTTTTAAGCCAGTTGTATTCCAAAGATACAAGTAAAGAGAACAATTTTTTAACAAGCTGAGGCAGGGCAGCTTTTCTTTTAGGAAGCAGCATGTGTGAAGCCCTTCACAGTGTTGGTATTTCTGCCTTGCTTTCATCCTCCTAGCTGGTGTAATTAGAAATTAATCCTAGGAGAAACTTCTTGCCTAATTCTCTGTGGGTTGTCTCTTTGTTAAATTATAAAGACAGACTGTGTTTCATAAGCCAAGAAATATATGTGTAGGAAGTACAATTCAATTGTATGTGTAGGGGGGTACAATTTTTCACACCATTGTTTTAGATTTCCTTCAAGTTCAGTATACAACCAGATGGATTACATGCAGAGCATGATAAAGTTGATTGATTGAGCAGCATGCCAGGACCTGAAAGGTCATATTTTCACCTTGATTCATGGAAATTAGGTAGACACACAATTTAAGTGATTTCAATCAAATCAGAATGAAATGTTAAAATTGTTACCTTGGACATGTTTAATAACAGTAAAACATTTCCTGTTTTCACTTTTACACAATCATTCATGCCATTTTGTTACAGATATTTAAACAATTTAGAGATTCCTCAACACAATAAAATTTTTTAGTTTATAAAGCAAATATCCCAAGAAAATTGTTTTCATAGTGAAAATAATGGAATATGGTTTATTAAAAACTAATTTAAAAGGCAATTGATTTGAGAATGACATAATCCAGATGAGAGTTTTTTTTTTTTAAAGAAAGTGAACCTGAATATTTCCATTGAACTTTGTATACCATAATGTTATCTGGCTTTCTTGATGGCTCAGTGGTAAAGACTCCACCTGCAATTCAAAGACACAGGAGATGCAGCTTTGATCCCTGGATCGGGGAGATCCCCTGGAGGAAGACAACCCACTCCAATATTCTTGCCTGGAAAATTTCACAGAGGAGCCTGGTGGATTACAGTCCACAAGGTCACAAAGAGTTGGACACAACTAAGTGACTGAACACACACAATGATGTTGTTTGGATTATTAATGGCCTGTATACACACAACACACACACACAGGAATGATTTAACTAGATTTTACTAGAAGAGGTAGATTTAATTAGAACAGTTAGTGTCCGAAGAGATAATAGGAATATTTGAGAAATGAATGAAATTTGTGAAACTCCCTCTCCTGACCTCTTTGTTTCCTTTGTTTCAGAAAACTTCTTTCACACAAGAAGCATGAATGATAGAAGGTACTAAACAAATGTTCATTTCCCTTTCAAAAAAATTTTATTGAAACATCATTGATTTACAATATTGTGTTCCTTTGGTGTACAGCACAGTGGATCAGTTATACATATACATATTTATCATTATTCAGTTGCTAAGTCGTGTCTGACTCTTTGCAACCCCATGGATTGCAGCGTGCCAGGCTTCCCTGTCTTTCACTATCTCTTGGAGTTTGTTCAAATTAATGTCCGTATGTCCACTCTTTTTTAGATTCTTTTCCCATATAGATCATTACAGAGTACTGAGTAGAGTTCCCTGTGCTATACAGTAGGTTCTTACTAGTTATCTATTTTATGTATAGTAGTGTGTATATGTCAGTCCCAGTCATCCAATTGATCCCTCTTCCCTTCTTATCCTTTTCCCAACTTTTAGCCTCAACCATGGTCAGCCCTGTGGTGCCTTACTTCATCAGGGCTCTCTGTTCTCTTTGCTTTGGGAGTCCCTCAGAGATCCAGGATTGAAGGCCTCTGACTGCAGTATGCAGCCTAATCCCTACTTCTGCTTTCATCCTTTGTTCCCAGAGTCTGTCTCCTCAAGTTTCTCTCAGTCATTGGCTATATTTCTTGAGTTAAATGGCAGAGTTTAGAAGAGCAGGCACAGAGTAAAGACTTTTATAGCTACCGTCAGCATTACCACCACCACCAGTGGGGAGCATTCTGCGGATCTCTAGTGTCTTCCCAGAAGCAAGAACCCCTCTCCAGTGTCTGCTTCAAAGGAGTCTCTCTAATGAGGAGATGCTCACCCAAGCAGAGCCCTGTGACTGGCATCTGTACAGGAAAGGAGGTCACAAGGGCAATCTCAAGCTGGATGCTAGGATTATTCTAGCAATTCGGGTTTCTGCACTACAAACCTAAATTTTGTCACTGAATTCATTGGTCTGGCCTTGTTTCAAAGAACCATAAAGTAGATTTAATAAGTATGGAAGTTGATCTACTTATTTTTAGGTTTAGTAATAGTAGGACCTACTCTGTAGAGTTTTCCTGTTTTATTTGCTAAGCCATGTCCGATTCTTTGCAGCCCCATGAGACTGTAGCCCTCCAGGCTCCTGTGTCCATGGGATTTCCCAGGCAAGAATATTGGAATGAGTTGCCATTTCCTTTTCCAGGGGATCTTCCTGACCCAGGGATCAAACCTGCATCTCCTTGCATTGGTAGACGGATTCTTTACTTCTGAACCACCTAGGAAATCCAGAATTTTCTTTGGGAGTTATCTTTTCCTCATCTTTTACAATATAGTTTTCTACCTTCAGATGTTATAATCTTTTTTGTATGGTAATAAATTTAACTTTTTCTGTGATACTTACTAAGAGCGAGGCATTAGAACTTATTTTCAGTTTGTAATCGCAAAAAAAGTAAAAGCTAGTATTTATTGTGCTAGACTCTATTTTAGGTGCTTTACATGTGTTCACTCATTTATTCTCATAATAGTTCTGGTAGTGAAGTACTGTTTTTCTACACTTGAGAAAAGTGAAGTACAGAGATACACTCAAGGTAAATCATGGAGCCAGGACGCAAAGCTGAGTTGTGTGGCTCTGGAGCCTGAGTCTGTGACGGCTCTAATCTGTAGCGACTTTCATTATTATTTACTTGAAATACTTCAATCCATATTTTTAAAGTAGAGCCTATTTTAGTATTCTGATGGTCTGTTTGACACACTCTATTATTTTCTTTATTAATAGCATTTTTAAAAGTATTACATTTTAGAGATATGTACATACACACATATACTCACATGTGTTTACTTAGCCTATACCATCAATTAAATTGTGTGTTTCAGAGACTAACATCAGGGGATTGATAGCAAAATGCGATGCTTTATTTTGAGAAGGCATTGCATTTCCCATTCTTAAAGCTCATTTTTATCTCAGTCTGAAATTAAAGAGGCCTACCTGTTTAAACAATAAAAAGGATGAGTTAAATGCATGGTTTCCTTTTTTTATACCTGTTAGACACCAATGACAGGATGCATTTTAATTTGTGGACACTGGAACCATTTCAACAGCTTTAGAAATACAAATTGCTAGACCCGAGTTTCCTCCTTTTTCTAGGAGTCTGAAATGGGATAATTCAAACTGAGAAGGAATTGGTATACGTTCTATGTGCTCTACCAAAACCTACCCGTAAGAGTCCTCAAGACTAAGCCAAAGTGAGTGTTTTCCCATGTCAGATATAATTGTCATTTCATTGAACTAAAAACAATAATTTAAAAACTACAGTTAAATGACTATCTACTGTGTATTTGATATATTACTGTATGCCTGATGTATGTCTCGGAGAAGGCAATGGCATCCCACTCCAGTACTCTTGCCTGGAAAATCCTATGGATGAAGGAGCCTGGAAGGCTGCAGTCCATGATGTCGCTAAGAGTTGGATACGACTCAACGACTTCACTTTCACTTTTCACTTTCTGCATTGGAGAAGGAAATGGCAACCCACTCCAGTGTTCTTGCCTGGAGAATCCCAGGGACAGGGGAGCCTGGTGGGCTGCCGTCTATGGGGTCGCACAGAGTCAGACACGACTGAAGCGACTTAGCAGCAGCAATGTATGTCTGTCCTAATCCCCTCATTTCATAGATGAGAGAAGAAAACTGAGGCTCATAAGTTTTAAGTAATTTGATCAAGGTCATTTAGCCAATGCATGGCAAAGATATGTCTAGACTCTCTGTCTCACCATCTAGTGTGGGTTTGAAGGACTTCCCAAGGGAATCTCAAATATTTCTGCAAAACACTGTTAATGGAATCTAGTGTGTTACAAATCCTTAGTACTTTAGTCAGTAAAGGTATTTGCATTTATATCTTGGGTATTGTCAACATCTCTTATTGATCATCTTCAGAGATAAATATCAGAGGGCTGTTAGGAAAGTTGGTGGGTTTAAAAATTCTCCCTAATTTTCTGTCCAAAAGAGACACATTTGTAATATCTGACTCAGAAAGGCAAAGAATTGTTTGGGATGGGTAATTGCCAGCTTGACATTTGTTATTATGACTTTGTCATTTTTACCCTGTAGTTTATGAAATCTGCTACTGTATATTGCCCAAAGGCTTTGAAAAATCAATGGTTGCATTTTAAAGCATATAGAATATAATAAATTAAATGCCACAATTCACATTGTATAATTTTTAAGACTTTGGGGGAATCTGAGCATACCAAGGTCAGCCTATTCCTGGGGTATTAAGAATACTGGAATATATTGCTTCCAGCTCATTGTACTTTCTCTATATTTTATGGTGTGAATTTTACTACACAAATGTGCAAATGAGAATATATTAAGTGAATATATACAGATAGAAGATTTTTTAAATGTAATGCACTTTAAGGTGCCTTTGTGGGTCTTGACTTATGAGAAGCCTGTAGACATCTGTTGTGTTGTCCTCTTATCAAAATATAGAAAGAGAATTAAAAATAGGGACGAGCTATGTTTGTATGAGTTGAAAGATTTTGTAGGTGCTCCAAATGCTTATGAAAACTCAACCATGAAATTAATCTTTTTTTTACATGCCTTTATAATTCTTCATGAAGGTAAAATAGAACTTATTGACATATTCCTCTGGAGTTTATCTCACTAACTAAAAGTGTTCAAAATAGTTTAAGATGCAAACAACTTAAAAGTATACTTCTTATATTTAAATAATTATTTCCCAGTGACTGGATTATAACCACCATAGACTAGATTACAAGTTTTCAGTGGACAAAACCTGCACATATAATTCATTTTAATGCTGGTAAACACTGAGCCTGGCACTGGGCCCGCAGGAGTGCCCATGACTCATATTGAAATGAAGTAAGCCAACTTGTGTTCTATGATTCTTGGTCACTCCATGCCTACATGATCTGGAGCCAGTCATTCTTGCTCACTTCTTTCATTGCTGGGAAGGATTTGACATTTGCTTGTCCCTTCAACAAGTACTTCTACTGTGTGCTGGAAGATAACCAAATAAGTTAAAAACATGGTCATTACACTCTTCTTGATGGTTCTTTTCTTCAGCTGCAAAGTTTCAGGCTGCCTTGGGAAAAGATTTGCCCAAAGAGAAGTGTGTCTTTTGAGAACTTGGCCCAGATGCTGCCAACTTCCAGTGACTTTTGTAAATCTTGTCCCTTCTCTTGTCTGACCTTGGGACAAGGATACCAAGCCCCAGGACTGCAAGCCAGCCTTGAGATAATCTGAGTGTTTGGATCTGCTTGCGTTACTGGTTCTTTCCTTTTTTAAATGTAATTTTTTCCCAACTTTTAGTCACTTTTAATTGACAAAATTTTTAAGATATTGAACTTTTTCAATGTGGTGATTTGATTTCTGTAGACATTGTTAAAAGATTCCCTCCTTTGAATTAACAGATTCATCATCCCACACAATTAATTTTGTGTTTGTGTGTGTATAATGTATATCACACTTTCTTTTATTCATTCATCTACCAGGGGATGTTTATATTGTTTCCATATTTTGGCTATCATGCTGTCATGAACATTAGAATACAAGTGTCTCTTTGAGATAATGATCTTATTTCCTATGAGTAAATACCCAGAACTACCATACGGGTAGTTCTATTTTTAATTTGTTGAGGAGCTTTCGTACTGTTTTGCATAGTTACCTGTGTACCAAGTTACATTATCACCAGCAGTATACACGTGTTCTGGTTTTTTTATTTTTTATTTTCCATATCCTCACCAGAATTCATGTCTCATCTCTTTGAGAATAACCATTCTAACAGGCATGAGGTGATTTTACTGTGGTTTTGATTTGCATTTCCCTGATAATCAGTGAGGTTGAGCACATTTTCATATACTTATGGGCCAGTTGTATGTCTTCTTTGGAAAAAAATGTTTCTTCAGGTCCTGTGCCCATTTAAAAAATCTTTTTATTAGAGTTTAATTGATTTACAATTTTTGTTTACTTTGTCTAGTTTATTTATTTTTGCTTTTGAGATATATGAGTTTCCTGTATATCCTGGATATGAACTCCTTATGAGATATGTGGTTTGTGAATATTCTCTCCCATTCTGTAGGTTGACTTTTCATCTTGTTGATGGTTTCATTTGTACAGAAGCTTTTTAGTTTGATGTAATTCTGGTTGCCTATTTTTGCTTTTGTTGCCTCTCCTTTTGGTATCAAATCCAAAAAATCATTGCTAAGACTAATGTCAAGGAGTTTACTCCTTTTTTTTTTTAAGGAGTTTTATGGTTTCAGAGCTTAAATTCAGGCATTCTTCAATCATTTTAAGTTGATTTGTATATTTGGTGTAAGATGGATTTCATTCTTTTGTATTTGGCTATCCAGCTTTCCCAGCATTTTGAGGCTCTCCTTTGCCCATTGTATATTTTGGTTCTTTTTGTCGAAAATTATTTACCTATATATATATATGCATCATGGGTTTACATCTGTTATGCATGGGTATGCATCTGTTTTTATGCCAATATCATACTGCTTTGATTCCTATAGCTCTGTAATATAGTTTGAAATCAGGACGTGTGATACCTGCAGTTTCATTCTTCTTTCCCAAGATTGTTTTGGCTATTCCAGATAGTTTGTGGTTACACAGAAATTTTAAGACTCTTCTTTCTGTTTCTGTGAAAAATGTCATTGGAATTTTGATAGGGATTGCACTGTCTCTCTAGAGAACTTTGGGTAGTTTGGGCATTTCAACTATATTAATTCTTTCAGTCCATAAATATGAAATAAATTTCTATTTTTTATGTTGTTTTTATTTTCTTTCATCAGTGCTATAGTTTTCAGCATATAAATCTTTTACCTCCTTGGTAAAATTTACTCCTGAGCAATTTTTAATGCTATTGAATTTTAATATTCCTCTTTTTTAGTGCTATTGAAAATGGGGTTTTCCTCATTTTTTGAATAACTTATTAGTATATATTAAACACAACTGATTTTAGTACATTGATTTTCCTATTAGTTTCAGTGAATTTTGGTGGTTTCTTTAGGCTTTTCTATGTATGATATATGATTAGCAAATAGAGACAATTTTACTTCTTCCTTTTCAATTTGAGTTGTTTTTATTTTCTTGCCTAATTGTTTTGGCTAGGACTTCCAAAAGTGGTAAAAGTGAGCATCCTTGTCTTGCTCCTGATGTTAAAGGAAAAGTTTTTAGCTTTTCATTATTGAGTATGATGTTAGCTGTGGGTTTGCCATATATGGCCTTTATTAGGTACATTCCCTCTGTACTCACTTTGTTGAGCTTTTATCACAAAAAGATGTTGAATTTTGTCTGATGCTTTTTCTGCCTCTGTGAGATGAATGTATGATTTTTATCCTTCATTTTATTAATGTGGTGTGTCATGTTGACTGATCTGTGGATGTTGAATTATTCTTTCGTCCCTAGAATAAATCTCACTTGATTGTGATATACGATCTCTTTAATATATTTTTGAATTCAGTTTGCTAATACTTTGTTGAAGTTGTTTGCATTCTCTGAATATATTTAGCCCTGTATGATCTCTTCCTTGGGTCAGACTCTTTGACTCCTTCCTTCTCATACTTAAGAGATGCTCTCTATGCACAGTATTTTGTAAATAAAAGTAATAATGTGGTAAGACATACTTATATAAAATTATGCAAACTTTGAAGTGAAAAGGACCTTTGTTTTCAGTGGTTGCTTTTGGTTCATGTTGTCTTCATTGCTGCATAATTGGCCTAGTCTTTGATGTTTTCTTGTCGTGGATTTCTGTGTTTATCCTGTTTTTTTAACCTTACAACATTATATCCCTTTTACTGGTGTAGAGATTGCTTCAGCTTAATCCATCAGGAATTTTTCATTCAATTATTATATGTCTATAATTTGACAGTGGGAATGCTCCCAAAATATACTTGAAGTAGTCTCTACCCTTGAGGACCTCAGAAACTTGGAGAAGTGGTTTTTTTTTTTAATATGTTTTTGACATCTTAGATGTCAGTATAGGTCTTGGATACCAGAAAATTGAAAAGTCATTTGCAAGTGTTTAAGCCAAAGAAGAATAGAAGAATGCTGATATTCTGTACCTCACTGGGTCTTTCTTCTCTTTATCTCTCTATCAGAGAGAGAGAAGAAGTAAGACCTGGAAAGAACTTTGCCCCTGTAATTTACATTTTCTGTGACTAATGTCATTACTGATTCCCTTAAAGTGAAAGGTTATCACAGACTAATGCTTTCTTTAAGTACTGATTGTAAACTTGCAATCTCTTCCAGCCCTCATCTGATCATGCCCCCTTTCCAGGCCTAGCCTGGAAAGGACCCTGACATGTAAACCTCTAAGAAATAGTGACTAATTTTATATAAAATGTTCTATCATGAAGCTCATTGAGAAATTTCAAAACAAAAACTGCTAAAATCTGTTAACTTGTATTTGACGTCTTTAATGAAGGCTCTTGTGTTAAAATACAAAATACCCTCATAGATGAGAAATATGAAATATCATTCATTTGAGCAACTTACAGAACTGCACAAGTTCCAAAGTGACAAGGTCTTTAACAGGTATCTTAGGTCTAGTTTTCTTGAAGTAGAGTCTGAGATGGGATGTTAGTGCAAGTTATGTAGAGAAAGGGTGCTTTCAGGTGAACTTGTGAGGCAGTAGGGGAAGCTAAGGACAGGACAGAGTAAAGATAGCTTCAGTGTGTTCCTTTGGAAAGATCTGGAAGAAGAAATTACATGGAGTTGAGAAAAAGAGCTAGCCCTGGTAACCCACATAAGTCAGTTGTTGACTTGTCTGTCTATCACCTCTCTACCCTCAGTCACCAAGTGTGACCTCTTGGGCATTTCCAGGAAGTTTGATTCCCAGGGACTGAGAATAGTTCTGTGGAGAAGGTTATAGCTATGAACACTTGACAGCCACACTCATGAGAGCTGGGGAATGAGTATGTGATCTATGAAGAAAAAGAGTGGTGGAGAAGCGTCCTAGCACCATCAACCACAAAAGACCTTGACAAAGTTCTCTGAGGGCACAGAGACGACAAAGGTTAATTCTGCTTGGTAGAGATGGAATTTTTAGTCATTAATGACACAGTGTAAGACACTCAGGAGTTAAATTTAGTAGAGTGGTATGTGTGTATGTGTTTATGTGTGACAGAGACATAGAAAGAAAGAGATCATTAAATGGAATAGAGAGGGAAATAAGGGGGATAGATTGAGGTTATCTACTTCAAAAATGTGCTTTGATATTTAAAAACTTAATTATATAGCTTAATTATATATATATAATCATTCACCAGAATAGGAAAAAGTCACATTGATCTGAAGGCTAAAGATTAGTTGCATGTCTTCCCCTTGAAGCCCATAATTTAAGAACAGTGTTGTAGTGTTATTGTTGTTTAAACAATTTTGCAGCTGCCGGGGTCCAGCCGCAGTGGATCCAGGGAATTCGAAGGGGAGACGGAGTCGGTGTCCTAGGAAAGAACATATTTAATTACAGATAAAAAGAGAGATTAGAAAAGAATAGTGTAGTAGGAAAATTAGTGGAGAAAAAGATGCTGAATAACTTGGTTTACATGGAAAACCAATAAAACTCCAAGACAAGGAGTTTGCACCATCTACGTAGGCCACCGGCACCTGCTTGAATAGCGGAGGGTGCCCCGCCTTGGGCTCCCTTTCGCGTGGGTCTTAGAAGCCAGGGCAAGTAAGTAGACATGGTGAGCCTCCATGCTCCAGATGGGAATTCAGCCAGAAAAACAGAGAACAAGAAAGAATGACACAGGGGATCAGTCTTTCCAGAAACTGATCCGTTTTCTTTATTTTTCAGGTTCGCTTATATACTTTTTGTTATACATAGGGATGAATACAGAGTCACACAGGGTCAGCAGACCTGACCCTTGTCAAAATCAGGTGCTTCATATAAATGTATACGAAGGTCTTAGGGGTTTTACATCATCTTCTGGCCATGAGGCCTTCTTACATTTTATGGCCCTTTCTGATAATGGTCAGTCAACCAGAAAACTTTTTTCCAGGGGTGATTTTTTTTCTTAAACCAGGAGCCACCCTCCGAAGGTACCAGATAAAGTTGCATTCCTATAGGGTGAGGGTGCAGGGGGTTATAATCAAGAAAGGAGTTTACTTAGCCTAAGGTTTAACATGATTAATATCAAAGGTTAATACTTATTTCTCTTATATGCTAGTTATATTCATTAATGTGTATAAGGGCAAGGAATATGGAGACTTAGCAGCAAATATTGGCCCAACAAATGAAAAGCCTTCACCAGTATAATTTCTAACCAACCCACTATAATAATTTCTAACTTCTCAAAAGAATCTGTATTTAGAAAGTTTAAAGCATCTCGTGCCTCTCACGGTTGGGGGGCTGTGAACAATCAGATGTGGCTGGACGAGCCTGTCAGGCAAGCTACAGAACTTTCACAGGAGTTTGTAAGTTGAAACACTCGTGTCATGCCCAGGAATTTTTATTAACTGGAGCTGTAAGTTAACTCCTTCTCTCAGAGAGGTGGTGGGGGACAGCCCCCCATAAAGTCAGAGGTGTAGGTGAGAGCATAAAGCAGTAAAGTAGGCAGACTCTGGTTTTGGGGGTAGATGCTCGGGAACAGGGGATTCCTGAGGTTCTATCCCGCCTTTGCGTATGCTGAGCCTCCTTCCTCATGACCTTTGCCAGGGGCGGAGTTCCTCACGCTGGCTCCCGGCATGCAGCTTTAGACTATTAAGCACATGTCACAACCGCAGATTATCATTTGACAGGTTGCCATATAGTAGACATTGTCCTCTCTGCACATCCATCAGGTCACCCAGCTCCAGAGGTGAATACCTTCCTGGAGGGCATGGGAGGCGAGGGATGGAGATCATTGGAAATACACCCCAGGAAGCTTTATAGTAGCGTTGTAGATAACCACACCTGGGAAAAGATCATCTTTCTACCAGTGCTCTTAATATAGAGCTATGGAGTACAAATACTTATTGAAAAATAACTGATTTTAAAAATTCCTCCATTGTTTGCTAGTTCTACCATCTGGTTCAACATTTACAGAGCGGTGTTAGCATAATTAAACTAGCACTTTTCTATCTCACCTCCCTCTGTTCTGGTGTGTAGTATAACTAATATATTCATTTTTGTTCACAATCTTTTTGACAAGGTATTTATAAAATTAGTAATATATTAATTGAACCTGTAATAAAGGATGATCCCCTTATTAATCTTTAATTATTTTTCAAAGTGAAAGTAGAAGGAAAAACACACAAAAAAAAGCTTATTTGAGCTGATTGTTATTACTGTGGTACTGTGGTGATGTGCAGTTTTTACTTTTTCCCACAACATGGATAAATTAAGTGACTATAAATTTTTAACAACAATGAGTAAGCTGATGAAGATCAAGGTGACACCTTCAAGGGCTCACTGAGTTCAGGCTTGGGGCCAGCCTCCTAGTACAGCACTTGTGATCTGTTTTCTCTGGCCAGAAATCTTGTTTTCCCATTCAGTATTGCTTAGCATCTTAGGCAAATCAGTATTTGAGTCAGACACATCATTTGTTAATATGATAGCATTCAGCAGTTCTCTCTCAGACTCAGTTTGCATTTTTTCCTACAAAGAGCACCAACTTACCGTAATACCTGTAATTATGGCAGTGGGATGCTCATGACCTTTGTCGCAACTGCTTGGTTTAGCTAGAGCTTTTGTCTTTGAACCAGAGTCACAATCTTAAGTATCTTGTAGAAGGGCCAGACAAGAAATGAAAGTAAACTCTGTTTAATTTTTATAAGTGTTTACTTTGATTCCTCAAATAAAACATCACTGGAATTCTAGCTGATATGACATCACAAGAATTACCAGTCTTCATCAAAGGCAATTACTTTTGGGGATGGGGGAAAAAAAGCAACAACTCTCCAAAAGGTAGTGATCACTGACAGTTTTGTGGAAAAAAGTCTGAAATCTCTGTACAACTTTATACATTTGGAATATTTAAATTAAACTGTGTTGATCTTATTTCTTCTGTTACCATGAACCAGTATTTTTCCTTCATACTCCAGTTTCACTCCAGCTAAATTACTTGTTATGCTTCCAATCACTGTGGCAACTTGCCGATCTCCCATCAGTGCCCCAGTGCTGAGCTCTTGCTGTGTTTACATTGTTGATTTTCTGGAAGTGACTCCACTTGGTGCTCTGCATGGCATGCTGTTTGACCCCTGGGGAGTATTTGACCGTGTGGATTGTCCCAGCTTCCTTCTTCCCCAACTTCTCTAGTCTCTCTCTCTTCCACTGGTTTCTGGATTAATTCTCTTTCCTTTTAAGTCTCCAGCTCTTTTCCTTATGCAGGTCCTGGGTTCATCCTCTGCCAGCCTCCCTCACATTGGGGCCTCTCCCAGGCTGCTTCCTTAGGACTCTTTTGTTCCCTTTCTACATAGTATAGGAAGTGAAAGCTTTAGAATCTGAAACAAGGCAAGACAAAACAAACAAACAAACAAAAACTCTAGATTTGAACCCTAACTCTGCTACTTACTAGCTTCATGACTTGTAGAAAGTTATTTACATTTTCTTGTTTATAAATTAAAGGTTATAGGTTATAATACTTCCATCCTGAACAACAAGCTGTAGATACATGTGATTTTTGAAAAGTTATTCACTCAGACCCAGTGCTCTGTGACAACCTAGAGAAGTAGGATGGGTTAGGCAGTGAGAGGGAGGCCCAGAAGGGAGGGGACATGTGTATACCTATGGCTGATTCAACACTGATGTATGGCAGAAACCAACACAATATTATAAAGCAATTATCCTTCAATTAAAAATAAATAAATTTAAAAATTTATCCACACAATGCTAGCCTGTAGACTAAACTCATAAAAATTCTACCTTTTGCTTTTGTCTCTAAATAGTTATGGACCATCTAGGTTCCTTGACTGTGAACTCGTCAAGGCAGATAAACTTGTTTTCTTGGATACCAGCACCGCAGTAAGTGTGTGGCACATAGAAGTCCTCACTAAATGGTTGCTGAATGAATGGATATCCAAAGAAAAAACTTTCACTGAAATAGTGATTCCAAAATTTAATAGGCCTTGATGATCTCTCACCTGAACTCTAGATTTCTCTTGCCAGTTCTTACTCTGTTTCCCTCTGGACACATCAAGGCAAGCACGTCCATGAGCACATTCTTTTCCCAATCTGGCCTCCTGTCCCTGTGGTACCAGCCATGAACACTGTAATGTCACTTTGTCCCCAGACCCCATATCTAGCTGGTTCCCCAAATTATCATTGCAGTATTCCCTCTCGCTTCTCTTTCCATAGACAGCCCGAGTTCAGACCTATCCCTTCTCATTTGCATTACTACACTAGTTTTATAATATAACTAGCTTCCTTTCTTTTAGTTTGGTCTTAAAGCAGTATCTGTGCTATTCCTAGAGGAAGTGTTATGAAACTCAAATCATCCAAGTAGCATAATACAAAGGACAGCTGAAGCCTCCACATATAGTGGGAAGGGCTTCTCTCAATTAGCTGGGAGCCCAGTTTAGAGTTCAGGCAGGGGCTTAGAATTTAGGCTCCCTCTTTCAAACCCCTTATGTTTGACCAGAATGCCTTCCCACTAGGATATATATATATGCCAGAAATCTAGCAACTTAAAAAAAAAGCGGGGGGAATGCATTTTTATATAAGAAAAGTTTCAGGCTCCTTTTTATTATATTAGTGGAAGAAACTGATGCATTGCAGGAAATGTAAGTCATAGAAGCACAACAGCGGCAGTGCCTGTGAGAGTTCCCAGATCTGAATCATGAGTTTGCATCTTTCCTCTTGACTGTTGCTGCTCCTTGAAATTTACAAATGTGCATGTGAGAAAAAATGCTTCTCTCTAAAAATCCCGGGGTAAGAGTGAAAATAAGAATCCAGATAATAAAGTGTAGCTACAAAAGGGAGCCCACTTAGTTTGGAAAAACCATTACTGTATCAGAATGATATATCTGCAAGTGACTTGCATGAACATATTTTATGAGCCCGCCAGCATGTTTTTTGTGGTTCCCTGCAGCAGATATTGCTCTTTTTATTACTCGTTAGCCACTTAAAATCCAGCCCAATTTTAACAGTACTAAAAGAGCAAGGAAATTTATTTTAAAGAAAAAGGCTACATTCTTCTAAACCAGAGTCATAATATTAATACTTAAAATGCATAGCAACATGCTGAGAAAATGGGATAGTTATTTAGATATATTATAAAATGTAGCCCACCACTTTGATGTGATTCACTACTATTTCACCAAACCAATTTAACAGTATCCTGTAGAGAGGGAATAGTGCAATTAAAATTAGTAACAGAGATTTTCACATGCATAGATCTAAATCAGGGTAGGTTGATAATGAATTAAGTAATTTTGCTTCCTTGCTTGTGAAGTCAGATCCGTAATAGACGCATCCAGGATAGATTCATGTTTGAAGGACCTGCCTACACACAGCATTCTGACTCGATTGACAATATTCCCAGTTGTTTTCTTCCTTTTTTTTTTCCCACTCTTTGGCTTTGATGGGGGATGTTAAGTATGCAGTCACAATAAATTAATATAATTTGATTATTTGATCAACTGGACCTGTTTCAATAAAGGCCAAATCCTTTCAAAATATAATTTCCCAAATCTAATTTGTAAGAAATCCAAGCCACAAACTACATGTGAGTCTTTATATAGATACTCTAACTTTTCTGTACCAAAACACACAATAATTTTGTCTCATTGTTTGGTTGTTATTAAGTTGCTAAGTCGTGTTTATTTTGTGACCCCATGGAACTATAGTTCACCAGGCTCCTCTGCCCATGGGATTTCGCAGGTAAGAATACTGGAGTCGGTTGCCATTTCCTTCTCCAGGGGATCTTCATGACTCGGGGATCTAACCTGCATCTCCTGCCTTGGCAGGTGGATTCTTTACCACCGAGCCTCATGTTTTAGTACCTAGTTTTATATGAAAGCACCAAAGGCACCCACATAGGTATCACCCTAGGGGATTACTGTGTATCAGTGCTTGCCGGCTCAAACTTCCATTCTGAGACTGAGTGTGCAGCAGTAGTGTGCAGTGTGTGGGCACTGTGTGCTGAGGACTTTGTTAGCACTGGACCTTAAGATGTGTTTGCATTCATCATTTCTACCCTGAAAGTAGGATTCATTTACTCTGAGGAATTTGATAAACAGTTGTGAATATACTGTTTCTATGACTTGAAAAAAGTGTTAAACGTATTCACCAGAGTAACACAGAAGTAGTGAGGATGGGAGTGAATGTAGTTATCACAACACTTAGGATTTAACTTGTCTTCAGCCACCAATGGCTATCTGCAAGGTTTATGTTCTATGTCCTACATACTGTACCTGAATGGGTGGCCATTTGCCATGTTAGAAGTACCTATGAAACCAAATGTTTATTTCTGTCCCCTGATCTCACTGCTGTAAACAATAATATTTATTCCTAAGAATTCAGCTCCATTTTAAAAGAAGTATCAGTAATATGGCTTATTGGAAAACTTATGGATTTCTGAGACAAAAGGACATAGATTCTAGGATGAATCTCAACTTTATCATTTACTAATTCTTGATCCTAGACAAGCTCTTTCTTTTTTTTTGAGCTCTATGTAGTCCCTTCATCTGTAAAATGAACATAATAATGATAATTAATTTCACAGGATTATTGTGAGGATCAGTGATAATGAACATGAAGTACTTGGCATATAGAAGGCACTTTATAAATTATGATAAACAAAAATTATGATTATTTTCTCATGCCTTAAGATAAATGACAAGATGATAGCAGAATGTCTGTAAAGAATGGTCGGTAAAAGTTAAGGAGCCCATGTTTGTTCATTCACTCATCATGGGCTTTGGAATACTTGCTGGTATTAGAATGCAGGAATGAACATTATGAAGCCATACCTTTGCCAAGCTTACATTCCTTGGTGAGAAAGTAGACAAATATACATAAAATGTATGACAAATGCTACAGAGGAAACAAGCAGTATAAAAGGGCAGAGAGTATTATGGGATGATATTTTAGATAGTGTGCCAAATATTTTTTCTTAAAGTTGTTATTGTTATCCAGTCGCTCAGTTGTGTCTGACTGTTTGTGACCCCATGGACTGCAGCATGCCAGGCTTCCCTGTTCTTCACTGTCACCTGGAACTTCCTCAAACTCATGTCCACTGAGTTGGTCATCTAATCATCTCGTTCTTACAGAGAGAAACCCAGAAACTTGGAAATATTAGCCACTTAAAAAAAAAAAAGTCTTTTCTTTCTTTTATATAGAACTGCTTTATTCCCAGGGTACATAATCAGGTGGGGAGGCAGGATGGTCAAATGGGAGACACATGGATGTCAGAAAGTGGGCAATCTGATTTCTAGTCCCACCTCTAGCACTGACTAGCTGGTTACCTTAGGCAGCTCCCTTTATCTGAGCTTCGATTATTTCATTTGTCAAAGTTATCAAGTGCCTACTATGTACCAGGGACTTTTGAATAGGGAAATGAACATAACCAATAAATGCTATCAAGGAATTTACCTTTTTTACAAGAGAAGGTAAATCAACAAATGCACATGTGGTATCAGTTGTAGGTGTTATTGAAAAAATATATATAAGGCAGGGTAAAGGAATAGGGTATAACAGAGGATGACATTTCAGATGGTATTCCAACTATTTAATGTCTCTCTGAGATACAACATTCCCTCAGTGAAGTGAAGGAGCAAGTTATGCAGATCCCTGGGAAGAGATAGAGGAAATAGCATTGTAGAAGCCTCGTGGGAGCAACGCTCATTGACTCTAAGAAAGGCAAGTCGGTTGGTGGCACTGGAGCAGATAAAAAAGGGGTAGGGGTAGGAGATGAGGTTGGGACTGTAGCCAGAACCAGACATAGGCTTTGGATTTTATCTTAGAGGGAAGGAGGCCACCAGAGGGTTTGAGATAAAGATAGATGTGATTGGAATTTTAAAAACGATTACCCTAGTTGCTATGTAGAAAGTATACTAGGAAGGGCTAAAGTGTAAGCAGAGATACTAGTTCAGGAGACTACTGACTGCAGAAGTCCAGGTGAGTGAGAAGGGGGAGCTACACTAGGGTATGCTGGAGGATGTGAGAGGTAATCAGCTTGGGGATATATTTTGAAGGGTAATTCCAGCATAATCTCATAATCTGTTGATATGGATTTGAAAAAAAGGAGTCAAGCCTGGCTTGAAAAATTTTGCCTGAGCTGCTGACTAAATGATGGGGACCACACGACAGAGGATGAGATAGTTGGGTGGCATCACCAACCCGATGGACATGAGTTTGAGCAAGCTCCAGGAGTTGGTGATGGACAGCGAAGCCTGGCGTGCTGTAGTCCACAGGGTCGCAAAGAGTTGGACATGAATGAGTGACTGAACTGAACTGCTGCACAAAAAAAAAAGAAAAAAAGAAAAAGGAGTTCCTGACTAACTAAAAGGTTTGAAAAGGGGAGCACCCCAAGTTCAGTTTTGCAAAATTTAAGGTGTTCTCAAGGCAATTGGATGTGCATTTGTTATGAGTGTGTGTCTGGTACTTAAAACCAGAGGACTGGGTGAGGGTACCTAACAGTTAATGTAGATAGAGAAGGAAGAGTTTTGTGGATGGAGCCCTAGGGTCAACCAATATCTGCAGATCAAAACAAGATGAGGATCCAGGTCAAGTATTTCAGAAGACCCAGCCAGTGACTTAGTAGGAATGTCAGGACATTGTAGAGTTCTGGAATCCATGTGAGAAACAAGTACCTCCAGAAAGGAAGGGGGAAAAAAAAAAAGAAAAAGGAAGATAATACGAAAAGCACAGAAAGAAAATATGCAAAGCATGTTAGAGATATGAAAACCGCTACTTGAACAATTCTTCTAGCTCACCTTGATCTTACAATCTGGTATAAATTAGTGACGTTCACTCAATTTCCAATTAAAAATTGTGCATATCGCCAAAACGTGGGCTACAAAAGGAGAGTAAACAGATTTGAAATTAAAGCATCTTACATTCGGTAATACTGAACTCAAGTATTATCACACCACATTTTGAACCAAATGCTTTTATCTTATAAACTATAAAGAAGCTCTATGTAAAATTTTAATGCAAGTGTGTATATAATTTACATGAGCAGGAAGGGCATAAAGATTTTGTCTTGAGGAACAACATAATAATAGACATGAAAAGAATTACAGACATTGCAGTTAAATGAGGTCAAACTTATGAAATAACTGTGCTATAAATATTTGAGTTAAAAGCTTATTCCTAAGTAAAAGCATCAGTGCCTCTCAAACTTCAACATTTATCAAAAACAACTGGAGAGTTTATTCAACATAGATTGCTGCTTCATACTCTCAGGATTGCTGATTCCATAGGTCTGATTTTGGCCCAAGAATCTGCATTTCTAACAAATTCCCAAAGTGTTTGTTGCTAGTGGTCCCAGGGCCACATTTGAGGAATTGCTCTATAACCTACAGCTCCTAGGGGCTGAGGTCCTTTTTGTTTTGTGTTTGTTAAACAACAAATAAGAGTAATGGTGACTTCATATTTATCTAATAATGTCAGGCCCTGTGCTAGACATTTTGAAATCATTATCTCATTTCATACCCAAAACAACCCTGTGAGACAGAAGACATTTTATGTATGTGAAAGCTGAGTTGATCAAAGGAGTTAAATAACATGCCCAGTTATCAACTAACAACTGGTGAAAGTGAAAGTTGCTCAGTTGTCCAACTCTTCGTGACCCCATGGACTATACAGTCCATGGAATTCTCCAGGCCAGAATACTGGAGTGGGTAGCCTTTCCCTTCTGCCAGGGACCTTCCCAAAGCAGAGACTGAAGCCCAACTGAGGAAGCTGGTAATAAAGCGGCTGTCTGCCAGAGCAACGCAGTCTAGAGGCTTGCTCCTAAAACTGGGGTGTGGGTTCCAACTGTATTGGTGTCACCTGGGAGCTCGTTAGAAATGCAGAATCTCAGGCCTTTTCCCAGACCTCTTGAATCAGATTCTTTAATTTTAACATCCTGAGGTGGTTCATCTGACCCTGAAGTTTGAGGTGCACAAGTGTAGAGGACTTTTCAGCCTGATTCTGAACAGATAGGCAATCAGGAAACAATGGGTAGAAGGAAGAATTCAGAACGAGTAGCAGTTGGGATTCTCTTTGAGATGACACCAGAATACAAAGCATTCCACCCGGGGAATGAGAGAGGAGAGATGCTTCAGGGATTTGACTGAACCATATGAAGTTGCCACATTTTAACTATTTCTGAACTGCGGAAGCAGTGACCTGGCAGAGCGAGGGACTCAAACTGAGCTGCCTCTGAGACCCAAAGGTAGATTGCAAATGAATCATGTCAGCTGATCTACTTTATTGTGAATGATTTAAAAACAAATGTCAGAGGCCATGCAGCCTGACTGTGTGTGGGGCCGAACCTGTGTGCTGAACTGAACAGATTGGGGCTGCTCCCCTGCCGCTCCCAAGGGCGGCTTAGAGTATCAGCCCACGCCAGGGCTTCTCTCTGGCAGCTTCAGTAGTGGTGGCGTCAGATCTACAGTGAGGACCATAACCTGTTTCTCTTGGGTCAGTATCATTTTTCTGCTATTTATTCCAGTGTAATCATCAAAAACTGCCTTTCACCCTGAAAAAGGTCTCATTTGGGTGATGAATTGTATGGTCACACAACTAATAAGAAAACAAGGGGGGAAAAAGTTATGTTTGGAAAACTACACTCTTAAAATAATAGCAAGATTGGATATGAAATATTTAAGACTTAAGTATAAATGATCTAAAATGAAACAAAGGTGGTTTATCACAGCCTGTTTTAAGGTTTTTTGAATAGCCACAGAATATAGTGGCAAGAGCACGATAAGCATTGGAAGACCTGGATCTTGATCATAGTTTTGCCATCCTGAAATTTTGGAAAAGTCAGGGAAACTCTTGTGAGTCTGTTACTTGATTTATGAAATGAAAGTAGTAACCTTTACTACTCCACTGACCCTAAGAGTTTATGCTGTTGCTGTTCTGCCATGATGAAGTATTTTGAAAACATTAAAGAACTGCAAATGATGTTACTACAGGGGGAGTCTCATTCTATAAAGAAAGGAAAAATGAGGGAGAAAACAGGCAAATTTTGATCAGATACAAAATGGAGATTTACTAATGCCTTAAATTGAACTATGAAAGATAACTCTTAGGAACATAGCTGGTCCCTTTCTCCACACGGGGGAGAGCTACTCATTTTCAGTGAATTGTGAAGATACTTTGCCATCATAACTTATCTTAAGTGTTTCCCCCTCCATTAGCAATTCCAATCAAAGGGAATTAGTAAGAAATGAAAATAACATACCAAATCCTAATATTAAACCATAATTTCCTATACATCCCAATTTCTTTTTAAAACAAGATATTGCCTTTCATCTGTTACTGGATTTGTGCCTCTGATTAAGGAGATAAGAGTTCCTTTGATGTCTCTACTCTCCTTGTGGTAATGAAGTTGGATGCATTTCTTGTCGGGAGGTGTTTTGAGGACCATTTGTGCTGTGGTCAGTGACTTCCTTTCTGTTTCTAGACCTTAAGTACAGACTTTTTAAAAGAAAGATAGCAAATGAGGCAAAGACTAGTTCTCAGCACCTGAGGATGGTAGGTTTCTTGGTTTTCCCGCTAGCCTCAGGAAGTCTATTGACTTTCATACTTAGACTCTTTTGTAATAGATGCTTTGAAGTAGATTTAAAAAAATAATAATTTTTCTTTTTTTGTTTGCCTTCTTGGGCACAGTACTGTGTAAACAGTTAAGTATGCCTGAGAACATTGTTTTCCTCTTTGTCACAATTGTCCTGATTTCTTTGTTACCGAGAATGGTTGAAAAACATCATACTAAACTGATTAACTTAAATATGTTTTTAAAAGTTCTCTAGCTTTATTGTTACATATATTTATCTAATACTGTGCTTTGACCAAAGTACTGTCATTTTACTTGTTAAGCTTTGACAGTTGAGGGATGTGCAAAGAGCAGAGTTAATGGTTTGAACCCATGATATGTGAGTATAGTGTTATCAAACTAGTGATTCATTGGGCTACTTTTTTGCTCATGCTATGTCCTTCAGTCCTTTCTTTTCCATCGTAGGATAATGTTCCAAGCCTGTCAGTGTCCCAGATGCCCATATATTCCACAAAATAATGCCCAGGAAACACGTGCCTTATGGAAACAGTGATGCTGAAACCAGTCCATTTGCTTGAATGTATTAGAGTCCATAAAAAGCTTACTCACAATTTAAAAACTGACTTTCTCCTGATTTCCATCTCTGGGATTGTCATTGTTTGCTCAGTTATAAAGTGGCTTGTTGACACCAAATATTTTAATAATTTGCTTCCAAGGCTTTGTGCCTATGCCTTTGAGAGGCTGGTGTAGTAATTAAACTGTCTTTTAGCTGAAATGCTTGCAAAGCGTCCAGTTCTGTGCCTGGCAGCTGGTGATGCATTATAGAGACATTGAGCTAATCGATTAAAACCGCAGAGGCATGGGAGTTGTCTGACAGCACTGTACTAGGATGAAATTAGTTGGAATTGCATGGTGAAATTAAGGGGAATGCAGCTGATTGCAGCCCTTCTGGGAGAGTCCTGGGTGAGAGGGACGCTGTGCGTTGATCCCTGTGTAATTAGGACAGCCATGTTTTAACAGTATTTCTAAAGTATTAAAATGGACTGGATAAATCAGCAGGGCTGCTTCCAGTGAACTTGGCATCCATCCACTGTGACTGAAATAACATGAAATTTTTCGGCTGCTAGAGAATGTGAAATTGGACTAATTGTCTTTTAACTAGTCTGCTCGACTGCTAGCCTGGAGCTAGACCGAGAAGAGAGGCTGGTTGGACTGTGACTGGGGGATGGGAAACTTAGATTCATGACTGTTATTTCAGCCCATCTGAATGGATAGCACCATCACATATTCAGACAGCTCTGATTTGTACTATCTCATCACTAGGATCCCCTCCTAAATATTTAAAAATCCATTTTAAAGTGGGATGCTTTGATTCAAAGAATACAGACATCTAACTCCTTGACTTATATAATAATTGCTCATTCCCTTCTTGATGTTCCCCTAGAATCAGGGAGATTTAGGAACTTGTAAATCTCCCAACATCTGTCCACATGTAACTCTGATCTGTGGTTTATTCTGAGTGGAGCACATGATGCCGATAAGGGATGCCTATTGCTGATTCAGTGTGTCCAACAAAGGCTTGTTCTGTAATGACTGAGTGTTATGACTGGTCCAACATACACTCTCTACATGTGATTAAAGAGAGAGAGAAGTTTTATACCACTCCTGTGGACACAGAGTTAGGTCACCTGGGTGCACGATGACTGCTCTAGTATTCATTGCATCATGGTGAGTTGCTAACACCAGGTAGCTTAGCATTGTACTTTCCATGGATCCATACATAAAAGGAGAATTTCTGAGATGCAGACAAGGTTAACAGTCTGAGAGCACTTACCTTCTTATTTTTTAACATCATTAGGTCACTCGAACGCAAGAAAGTGCTCCTGAGCACTATCAGTTTGTGTTCTAGAAGGTAAAGTATGTGTGCAAGCATACACACACACACACACAGTGACATTCCAGGAATTCCAAAGAGATGTAGGGATCATCTAACCACATGTGCTTGCCTTCAGAAAGGTGTATTTACTTATCACCATCTATTCCTCTAGAGATGACTCTTTACAATCTGTCAGAAAGCCTCCTACAAGAGTGTCTCGTTTTGATTCACTAGAGAATTTCTTGGTTTAAATTGTGTTGTGGCATCAGGCTTAACATTAAGGAGTATCAGAAAAAAAATAGTCTGGAAAAAAAAAACAAAACACTAATCATTGTGCTGTCTGCACGAAAGTTCTGGTTGTCATACATTGGGTTTCCTCTGTCTCAGGACCCAAAGGGAGAGGTTTCGCTCTGGTCCAGTGAGGGAATAACTCAGCTTCTCTTTGAGCTGATAGTGGGTCTGTATGGTATGGATCCTGCAAACAGTGTGAAGGTCAGAATTGTGACCTTGCTCTGTGAAGGTCAGAGGACTTCATGGCATGTCCTTTGCTATATCATTCCTCTCTTATCTTTCTCTTAATTCCCCATTCCTTTTCTTTTTTTCTTCATAGTTGTTAGTTTTTGTTTGTTTATTTTATCCTGCAGTCTTGTTTGTGTCCTTGTAAGTACTATAAATCATTTTAAAATAAAGTGTGACATTAAAAATAAAATAATTCTCATACATGTTTCCTTCATCCCAAAGTGCATACAACAAATACTAGAAGGAAAAAAGGTACAGTATTAAGTACACGGGCACTTGTTGCTTGTCTCCAAAATATCTCATGTGCCCTACTCTTTGGCTGTATTTTTGACCTAAAAGATGTTGTTTATTCAGAGAGACAGTGTTCAAATATTTTAAAAGGTTTTTAATCATATATCATTTCTTTGAATTCCAAAATTATAAATAATTGGTAGAAGCAATCCCAGAAATACATTAGACAGATGTGGATAGTATTTGCCAGTATGGAGAGGAAACTATAGATGTGAGTTTAATGTAATTATGATACTGATGGAAATGAATAGCCTCTAAATAGAGACCCTTTATATTGTATACAGTGTTTATTAACTTATGACAATAATTAAATTAATGCAGAAGATTACTCTTATATTACCTTGGAAATGATCTTTTCTCTTATTTTGATAGAGCATAACTATTTCTTAAACAAAAAACCCACATTTTAATTTAATGTTTATGAACACTTTGCATGTACCTGTCACTCACCTAAACATTTCATGTCTGTGTATCATTTATAAGTGACAATGGCATTTAATATTCTCAACATTCATCTGTAGTACTTATGAGCTTTTATTTTATAGATGAGGAGGACAAAGCTTAGTGGTAAAAGAATCTGCTCACAGACACATAGCTAACAAAGGTTAGGTCTGCTTGTTGAGGCCAGGCTCTAACTACCATGCTAGTGTGTGCTTTGGAAATGGCCAAGCAGATGGAAAATATGACTTCCTAAGTGGCTTTCCTGCAGATTTCTTCTCTAAGATTAATTAAAGGGCTCACGGAGCACTCATTCCATTCACAGCATAGTCATATGGAGAATGAAAACATTCTTTAAACAAAATATCCATTTTGCACTTGGAGAAACTTAAGAATCTGATTATGAGAAGTTGATCTCAGATGGCATGAGGAGTAAAAACCAATGAATGGCAGTTGGGGCCCCATAGTCAGATGGTTGGCTTCCGCCATGCTTCCACACATGGATGGGAAGATGAGCTTTCTAGTTACTGATCGAATGGAAACATTGGTGACCATTATCTGTGTTATGAATTAAGGAGCAATTTATTCTGCATTTAAGATGACCTAGATAGTGTATGAGGCACTCTTTAATAACTGAGTGAAACCTTTTCATCTGCATCATCCAAACCCAATGACCCACCCTTGGGATAGCAGAGGGAGCCAACAAGCAACAGCAGTGAGACAGGAATGCTGTTACCCCTTGTTCCATCTCAAGCATAATCTAAGGGAAAGGGCTTGAATAGAGGCCGTTCTCTCTTCCTTGCCCCGCCCCGCTGTGGGAGACTGTGCCACTTCTCCTGTCCTCTAAGTCAAACCTGGGATGATACTTAAGATTTTAGACAGCAACTTAGAATAACCTTTCCAGGACTTGGTATCAGATAAAGAACAATTCCAAGCCTCAAAATTTGTCTGGTCTTCTTTGAACTGAACTTCTTAGAATAGCTTTCAGACAATAAAGGAAAGGCAAGGATAGGAATTAACATTGTGCAGTTGTTGTTCCTCATTGATAATAGAACATTTTACTGTAATAATCTCAAGGTACTGTTACTGAATTTTACATAAAATAGTACATAATAGTAAAAGTGAAGAGAAATGAGGACAGTTTCCCTCATTTTTGACACCATAGACAAGATCCTTCACAGTTAAGCTTCTGCCTTTTTCTGCAGCCTCATGTCTCACACAGCCCTGTACACCTGGCCCTACAGATCTCCCCTTCTGAGTGCCAACCTCTTTTCTCTTTACATTCAGACACTTGCACCTCTCTCCTGGATTGCTTCCTGTCCCCTACCCCTGTTCCTTCCTCTTTAAAAGCCTAAATTTACTTCACTTTTTAAGACTCAGAGTAGAATTTAAATGTTTATGTCTAGCACTTCTTCTACCATCTCTAACCAGTTAAGACTCAATTAGGTGCACACTCCCACAAACCTCTGTAGTACCCTGCATCCCATCCCATCCATCCCATCCCATCCATCCCATTCCACCCTTAGCCTATTATTACACCCACAGCTCTGTTTCATGGAGTATCTTCATTAGTCTGGCTCCCATCCCCAGGAGAGTCACACACGTGAAGGCAGGGACTGTTACTCTTTTCTTCTCTTGTGCTTTCAGTGTCTGGCAGAGACCTGAAACAACCAGTGAGCTGAGTTCCGAAGATCAGGTAGCCGACTAAATGGCTGTGCTAGGCTTATGCCCAGCCTCCTGACCCTGGCCTTCTCATCATTATTTTTCCAGATCCTATCTAGATCATTATTTTTTCCAGTGTGTTCCCTTGATATAATTACATATAATTTTACCCGCTACGTGGTAGGATTTTCTTGGTTTAATTAAAGTCTTCTGAAAAGTTATATACCTTTGTGTTGATAATGTTTTTTACTCATTCATTCAGTCATTCTATCAACTATTCGCTAGATTTTTCTGGATATGAAAATAATCATAGTTGTTTTTTAAAAACTCTGTGAGCCAGGCAAGCAAGCTGGCAGTGTAGTATAAGCACCGTGTTGATGCCCCCAAGTGCTTTATGATATTAAAGGAATCTTCAGTCACCAAATACTTTTGCTTATTTGACTGAGGTAGTTGCCTCCTTGGTGGCCACAGAAAATTGATGTGAATGACTGACTCTGCTGTCTCCTCCCTGTCATTGTCCCATGCTATTACAAACGGTAATAGCACAGATGTGAAGGCCTTTCTTAGCACTTCATCATCTGAATTTGGCTTTGTTCTTACTTTTCTATTAGGTGGTTTCTAAATACACTACTTTCTTATAACCTTCTCCAATATAGTCGGAGGACTGACTCGCTCTGAGAATGAGGTTTCTGAAATCACTACTTTTCCCACTGTGAAGAAGATAGAAAAAGAAACAAAGGAATATCCTTTTGATACAGTGGAAATAGGATATTGCTCTATAGTGAAATAGCAGTCATGATTTCTTTAAAATCAGCTCCTGGAAGGGTGTTGAGCTGCTACTTGTGCAGAGAACAGTGGTTATCCCTGGAGTGTTCCAGATGACACATGGTTAGCAATGCTTGGGGGAAATCTAATTTGCAGATAGAATATTTATCTTTAGATAACAAAAGCCTCAAATGGAATTTATAATTTTAAAAATGCATATATAGGTTAAAAGAAATGAACTTTCCTGTTTTAGAATTAGTTGTGGGTAGGAAAAAAAAAGAAAAAAGCTATGTGAAAATGCTTTTGGAATAACCCTGTCTCTTAGAAGTGCTGTGAAGCTTTCTTTGCTTTTCATTGTATGAGCATTTCACTATAAGCTCATTTTGTTGTTAAACATGAAGTTTTACAATGTAGATTGCACTAAGAATTTTTTAATCCCTGGAATTCCCAGGGATTAGTAGACAGATTTTATATGATTGCAAATCCCACAGTGAGAGGAGGTAAGACTTGTGGGCCCTAGGAAGGTGGGGGTGGAAGCAATGGGGCAGGAAGAGAGAGGCTAAGACAGAGGTTGGACAGAGAGAGTCTGTCCAACCGGATGCAGAGTTGGACAGACTGACTGACTGACTATGTAGGTCTCGATTTATCTACCCATTCCCTCCATATTTGCTTACCATGTTCCTTCAAGTTAACAACTTTCTGTTTACTTACCCCCTGGCCTCCTTGTTTATCGCCCCATTGCCTCTGCCTTTATGCCTCTACCACTACTTGTTGTGGGCTTCCCTTGTGGCTCAGCTGGTAAAGAATCTGCCTGCAACATGGGAGACCTGGGTTTGATCCCGGGGTTGGGAAGATCCCCTGGAGAAGCCACTCCAGTATTCTGGCCTGGAGAATTCCATGGACTGTGTAGTCCATGGGGTCACAAAGACTCAGACACAACTGAGTGGCTTTCACTTTCACTACTTGTTGTAAGTACAGGACTGCCCCTACTCTAAAGACTCCAGGGATAACCACTGTTCTCTGCACCAGTAGCAGCTCAACACCCTCAACGCCAGGTCTCACCAGTATATCCTTACTCTGGCTTCCATTAAACTTCAAGTGTTTAGAATTAGAGCTTAAAGGGATGTATTTGCTAGATGAGAAAGTGGAAGCTGAGAGATTAAAGGCTAGCGCATTATCAAAGAACGAGTTAATGGTGAAGCAGTTTATAACACAGGGTTCCTCAGGTTCAGCGCGTGTATGTTCCACCAAATAGGCATATTTTGTTTCATTGTTTTACACTTGTCATTTTTTTGTTTTATGTTTTGAAATAATTTTGTGTAAATGGTTTATTTTTCCTTTTCTCTGAGGAAATCAAACTTTGTGAAGGGCCAATCATATCTCTTAATAACAGTATCTACCATCTATTGATTACTTATTATGTGCTAGTGAGTTTCTAATCATTTCCAACTTATTCCTTGCAGATTCCCTCTGATAAGGGTTATCCCAGAACAGGAAACTGGTTTTAAGAGGATAGATACCTACACAGCTTGGCATAGGGGATGTGGATGAGCCAGGTTTGCCTGGGCTGGAACTTCCCGCTCTTAATGACCGCCTCAAAGTCTGAGCTCTGCCATGGTACCCTGCAGTGCTTTCTCTGCTGTGGGCCTCGGACATTCTTGATACATCCTCTGTGTATGATCAGTGCATGTTAACTAAGGACAGCCTTTCCTTGAGCATCTGTCTTTTCCAAGATGTTTACCTTTAAGGGTCTACACAAAGCCATTTGTCATCTCGTCCAGATTATATATGTTGCCCAGGACAGAGCTGATTGTTTAGAGATAGTGATATGGAAATGATTAATATGGCAACACTACTTTAAAAATATATTTTATACATTTTGACTTAATATAGAACCTGAGTTCAGAATGAAGCAACCCAGAGAGTGTTTAACCATGAAATGCCACTCAGCATAGGACCTGGCACACGTAAAGTGGTCAGTCAATGGATGTTAAGTGAACAGACAAAAGAATAATTTTATGAAATTAGGGGACTATTCATAAAACATAACTATGTAGTTCTCAGTCATTGAAGGAGAGAAGTAATGGTATACAATAACTTTTATTCTGGAGATACGCCAAGTGCTATGGCATAGTGATAATACATAGATTATTGTATTTAATTATTACAATCTATTTCATTATTCCTGCTTTGCAGATGAAAAAATGGGGTGCTAAGGCAGTTAATACTGACCTGCCTCTTGAGAAATCTGTATGCAGGTCAAGAAATGACAGTTAGAACTGGTCATGAAACAACAGACTGGTTCCAAATAGGAAAATGAGTACGTTAAGACTGTATATTGTCACCTTGCTTATTTATCTTATATTCTGAGTATATCATGAGAAATGCTGGGCTGAATGAAGCAAAGGGGCATCAAGATTGCCAGGAGAAATATCAATAACCTCAGATATGCGAGTGATACCACCCTTATGGCACAAAGTGAAGAAGAACTAAAGAGCCTCTTGATGAAAGTGAAAGAGGAGAGTGAAAAAGTTGGCTTAATGCTCAACATTCAGAAAACTAAGATCATGGCATCCAGTCCCATCACTTCATGGCAAATAGATGGAGAAACAGTGGAAACAGTGTCAGACTTTTTATGGGGAGGGGGGCTCCAAAATCACTGCAGATGGGATTGCAGCCATGAAATTAAAAGACGCTTACTCCTAGGCAGGAAAGTTATGAACAACCTAGACAGCATATTAAAAAGCAGAGACATTCCTTTGCCAACAAAGGTCTGGCTTAATGCTCAACATTCAGAAAACTAAGATCATGGCATCCAGTCCCATCACTTCATGGCAAATAGATGGAGAAACAGTGGAAACAGTGTCAGACTTTTTATGGGGGGCCTCCAAAATCACTGCAGATGGGATTGCAGCCATGAAATTAAAAGACGCTTACTCCTAGGCAGGAAAGTTATGACCAACCTAGACAGCATATTAAAAAGCAGAGACATTCCTTTGCCAACAAAGGTCTGTCTGGGCAAGGCTATGGTTTTTCCAGTAGTCATGTATGGATGTGAGAGTTAGACGATAAAGAAAGTTGGGCACTGAAGAATTGATGCTTTTGAACTGTGGTGTTGGAGAAGACTCTTGCGAGTCCCTTGGACTGCAAGGAGATCCAACCAGTCCATCCTACAGGAGATCAGTCCTGAGTGTTCTTTGGAAGGACTGATGCTGAAGCTGAAACTCCAATACTTTGGCCACCTCATGCGAAGAGCTGACTCATTTGAAAAGACCCTGATGCTGGGAAAGATTGAAGGTGGGAGAAGAAGGGAACGACAAAGGATGAGATGGTTGGATGGCATCACCAACTCTGTGGACATGAGTTTGGGTGAACTCCAGGAGTTGGTGATGGACAGGGAGGTGTGACGGGCTGCGGTCCGTGGAGTCACAAAGAGTCAGACATGACTGAGTGACTGAACTGAACTGAATTGAAGGCAATTAAATTATTTTCCTGAAACTTATGCCTAGTGAGTTTTGGAGCCAGAATGGAATACAGGAGTCCAGTTTCTGCAGCCTCTGCTTTTGCTGTTATGTGGGTGGGTGGGGGGTGGGGGGGAGGCAGGGATGTCTGTATGTGTGTATATGTGAGAGACATACTTCGTCATATTAATTTTATATATATAGAGATAATTTCATGCCTGATCCAGACCTGGCCAAACTATGACGATGACACCCTGCCCTTCATGAAACCCCGAACATTGGCTTTAATGACCTTTAATAAGCCAGCCCCCTGTCACTGAGCAGTACCATGCTCTGGTCCTGTTTGGCCTGATTGTCTTTCCCATTAAGATGCTGCTCCCACATGGAGACTCCCGTCTAACAGATCTGCCTGTCACAGACCTGAGTTTCCCACTGGATGTAGTCCTGGTTTTTGTACTACTGACCATCCTCTTAAGGAAGTAGAATTAGAGCTCTCTTTCCATAGCCTCCTGGGAGCTGCATATTTCATGGCTGATTGCATTAGGAAAGAGACTCAGTGTATGTGTAGCTTTGCTATTCTAAAAACCTTGACTATGTCTATCACAGATTTTAAAGTTGTCTGTTTTCATGTTATCTGCCAAGACTGTCCACTATTAGCCTGAGGGTCTATGTAATATTCACAGTTCAGGTTATCAGTGTAAACCAAAACTCTAGAAAATAGACCCTAGAGGTACCAGCATGCTTTCTCTCCCAGGGTTCTGAAATGGAAGTGGAGAGGATAAATCCAAACAAGGATTGTTAACCCTAAGAAACACAGCAAACTCAGGGAGAGACCAGCCTAAAACATGTAGACACTTCAACAAAAGGATGTTACGCACCTCTTTATGGGGATTAATAGATTTATTAAATTCAAATGCATGTAGGAATAAATATTTGGATACATATGCTTAATGCGAGCAGGCAATGATGTGGGTGTGTTAACAAAATATGCCCCAGTGCATCTCAGCAGTTGCATTTCCTTCCTGGAAACTGGATAATCAGCTGGCTGTTCCTCCAGGAAATAAAAATAATAACAAAAGCCTTCCTGGTGTACCATCTGCACTAAAAAGAAAAAAAAAATTATTTTTTTAAATTGCACACTGAATTTTCTGTAGGTGGTTTGCTTTCTTTTGTAACTGTTGCTCAGCCCTTAGAATCTGGTTTGTCACAGAGCACGGGCGCTCATTTTGTGGGAATTTCATTTCCACTCTGTGCAACAAGGAATATAATTCAGAAGCATCTGAAGACTCCTTTTGTGATGCAGTACTTTTAAACTGGTGGCACAATTGTTACAGATTTCCAAAGAGATACAAAGAAGGAAGTGAAGCAGGTTATTGATTGGAGAGGACTGTTTGGATCAAGTCCCACTTTTTCTGACAAGTCAGGTGGCAAGTGGAATCTACAAGTGGTGTCTAATTGCACCTCTTAGTGTGTCTAGATTCTGCAGTATGAATGGCTTTAATCTCCAGGGCAAATGGAAACTACCAGTCTCATTCCAGACTGAATTGCGGGTCCAATTCACCATAGAGCCAGAGGGGGAGGTACCACCCCTCTGCTTAATTTACTCGGTGGTCTACCTTCTAGTTCCAAGATTTAAAAGATCAACTTCTGTTTCAATAACAGATGAGGATGCTCTAAGAGAGAAGCACTGTGGAGGTATGGTGATAATGCAGGGAGGTGCTTGTGCCTGCCTTTCTCTATTGTGTTTTTAAAGGCTTTGTATCTCAGCCTGGGCTTTGTGTAGGGATGCCAGCCCTGAGGTGCATCTGTTTCCTCCAATGGTAATGCAGACCAGGGCCACATTAGGCAAGCAGTCTGTTCCTAATGCATTTAAAGTCTCAGAAAACAAGCGGTGATTTTATAACTGCAGCCTAGATTTATCCTCCTCCAGCTCCAGCCTCAAGATGATGTTGAAAGAAATGAAATTTTAGTAGAATGAGGTTAGGATGAAATTCCTAGTTAGTTAAAAATTAAATTAGCTAGAGATTTTGTTTATTGTGAAAGTCACGCGAGATACACTGGTTTTATATTTTTGAGGTATTTCACTTGCTGTTCAGGTACAAGCTGTCAATCAAGGCTAATCAAACTGGCACAGTTAACATGATACATCATAAAATTTCACAATAATGTCAACCTGTAATTCTGTCAATCTGGTTAAGGGAAATGGGCTAAAAACAATATTGTCATTTTGTAATAACACTCGGAAGGTATTACAGAATAATGTTGCCATCATCTCCCTAACTCTGTGCCTGGCTTCTACCAGAGGCAGCCCTTGCTGCTAACAAATGGCCAGGTGGTCTAAGCCTATCATTGCTGTTGCTACCTGTGAGATTTGGAGTAGGGCCACGCAAACAGAGAATGCTGCCCTACAGCGTTTCTCCAGGCTGACCTCTTTTATGCATTACAAAAAAAAGTAATTGCCAGTATTTCACAGGACTTGTCTCATGTGGTATAATGTGCACAAGCCTTGAGTATTCTTATTTATTCAGCCAGCTTACTTATTATACTTATCTTTCCCTTTTTATGAACCTACGTTCAGTGGTATTTCAAAAGCATCCACTTGAAAAAGCATGCACTTAAGTATAAAACACAGGCCACCCATTACACAGAGTGATAGAACAACTCCTTCTGTGAATATTCTGTTTTGCTGTGCAGCCCCAGGACATTGGGGCTCCACATGGAATTAGAGAGATAATAGATTCTCCACTCAGGGAGCCCCTGTTTAACCTTGACGTTCCCTGGGAATCCATGCCTACACAGTGGACTCCATTCAATTGGCAGCTCTTTCTTATAGCCAAGATGGCTGGATTATAACTCTTAGGTATTTCTTTCTCTCATGAAAGAGAAACATAAATAAAATAAAATAAACATAAAACCTTCTACAAATTATTATTTTAAAGCTGCAGAGATTTCCTGCAAGTATATCTCACCCAGAAGCATAAACAAATGAAAGAGCAGAAGTAGAGCTTCACAGCTTGATTGGAGGAAGTGTCCAGACACAGCTTCCTCTTCCCCTGCCCTTCATGAGCACATTTTATAGATGGCTGATATACATCATTTCTTGTATTCCATTCTAAGACTCTCTATGCATTTTCTGGAATACACTTTGCCCTGATGGCAGACAAACTCTTTTGAAGGAACAAAGACTCACGAGGTTGAGAAATTTTCAGGTTGCCATCTTGAATGCGAATGCATTTAAAGTTGCACGAGGGGCAGAGGAAGATGAGGAAGCAGTCCTATCAACACACCACTGCACTGGTCACACCGCCATTAAGAATGGCAGTGTCATGTCCTGGCAGTCGTACCATTCACATCAGTAGCAGCTCTGGTGACCATCAGAGAGTCCAGTAGTTGTCTCCTCAGGACTGAGCTTCTCTTGTAGACTGTCCTAGGCACTGGACTGCATCTGTGTTACTGTTCTTGCCCAACTCTTCATTGCTCCACATCCCTGACTCATGGTCTAGTGGCTCAACAGTCTTAAGATGTAGAAAAGAAAAGTGGAATCCAGTGGATTTGGGAAATAATTTAAAAAATCAATTTAAAAGCATGGACAAGTTACTATAAAACTTAATTTAAGGCAGCAAAAGATGAAAGTGGGCATGGCAGAGATGATCCCTTCCTCCTCCTCTTGCTTCCCTCCTTTCTTAATAAACATTTATCGAGCATCTATTTAGGGTTAAAAATCTTGACAGACAATGAATATATTAAAATCTTCTAAAAACCTTTTGATAAAACATTATGATTCAAGTGATTTGATAAGTATAATGATAGAAAAAGGAGAGAAAACACTTAGGATGGAAACTAGCATTTCCTTCATCAGTTTTGATAAGGAGTTTTCAATATAATAGAAAGCTCAATAGAACAATGAGTAATACATACAAAGGGCTTACCAGGTGGCACTTGTGGTTAAAAACCCACAAGACAATGCATGCCCAAAGCATGGGTTCAATCCCTCAGCCAAGAAGATCCCCTGGAGGAGGGCATGGCAACCCACTCTGGTGATATTGACTGGAGAATCCCCATGGACAGAGAAGCCTGGTGGGCTACAGTCCATAGAGTCACAAAGAGTTGGACATGACTGAAGCAACTTAGCACAGCACTGCACAATACATACAGAAAGATTTCTCTTGAGTGGTAAATAAGTTACCTTGAAAAGAGTAGAAGAAAGTATCTTGTAATTATCAAATGATATAATTAATTGAAAAGAGAGATGCAAAATTCCAAAACTTAAAAGTGCTATATTTTGCTTATGGCCAGACTCTAGAGGTAAAACTAATCCCAAGAGCTATGTGTTCAGAATTCAGATGTTAGAGAATTAAATTAGTGTTAATATATGAAAATAAGCAGTTTGGTCATTGGGTAGTTCAAAGTAAAGGAAAGGGTCATTTTTGATCACTAAATGATGGGTCATTAATCCAGGAAGACTATTTACTGAAGAGTTGTAGGCAGCATGCTCTGCAGGTGCTTAATAAGGCAAGGTGAGTAAAGGGATGTTCACATGTACCCATAGAACAAGGTAGGAGGTTATGGTGGCATGAATGTGATGCAGGCATACAGCTGAAGCTCAGAGAAGGGAGAGCTTACTTCTCTCCTGGAAAAAGGGCCTGGCTCCATGGAAAAGGTTTCAGTGGTTTCTTGTTGCACTTAAGCCATGGGAGTCTAAAATCATTCCCGTGAAATCGTGGTCTCACCGCCCCCTGCTTCTCTAGCTTCCCTTCTTTTCTTCACCCACATTGGCCTTCAGTGTCTTGAACTCTCCATGTTCTTTCCCTCTGCAGTGTTCAGAGGTATTTCCTGCTGTGTCCCAGTGCCCATTCTTTCATCTGTTTTTCTTTGATTCTCACTTCACAAAAAATCTCATCTGAAGTGTAACTTCCTTAGGGAAGCCTTTTTGATGCCTCACTCTAGGTCTGGGTTCCTTTGTTATAAACTCTCAAGGGCTCAGACCTTGCCTTCCAAAGCCCTTGCAATTATACATCGATTGTCATGATAGATTATTCAGTATCTGTCTCCTCCACGACTGTAAGCTCCATGAAAGAAGGAATAGTGTCTATTTTTGCCTGACTTTTTATTCCTAGTTTCTTATGATTGACATTTTTGAGACAGTAAAGACATCTGCATTTGTTGGCTAAAGGAGTATCTATACTGGGCCTTAAAAGATGGTCAGGAATTGCACCTTCCAAGACTGGAAAGTGAGGGAGGAGCATCAGCAGGGATCAGTGATGAGCATGTCCTTGGAATGTCAAGGATCTGCTAAGGTCTGCCTTGGCCAGAGCCGCCTGGTGGGAAGGTGGGGTTGGATCACCATAGAGCCCCTCGCCCTTGATTGTGATGCTGGGGCATTTGGAATCTTGGAGTGGAATCTGGGTTGTTAAGAGAATGACTTCTCAGGACTCTAAGAAGGAAAGATAATTTCACAGGAGGAATAGACCAGTTTTATTTATTTCAAAGTAAAATTTATGAAAGGATTTCAACAAAACTTTTGTGGGGATCACAAAAAGTGCAGTTATATAAAAGTAGTAATTTTAAATGAAAACAGCTTTAAAACACTTAAGCGTTTATTATGTGTAAAACATCATTCTGACCACTGATAAGAAATGAATAAAGTGTGGTTCTTGGCCCTTTCTGATGAAGAGATGGGAGGACGGAGGATGAAGTGGGTAACTACACAGTTCAGCAAGGAACAATAGAATTTCCCCAAAGAGGACTGTGATGAAGCCATACTGTGATGACCAAAACAGAATAAACACCTCCTAGCTCCTGTAAGGTGGTGGCTTAAAAGTGAGTCCCAAAGTTGATATCTTCCGTCTCTACCATTCCAGGGAGACATTAACAAGACTTCTTTTTAGAAGCCCTTTCTAGATCCTAAAAGCCTGACAGCCTGTGCGGAGTGCAAGGCTGACTGTCATTCCTCTCCAGCTCCATCCTGGCCTCCCACGGCCTTACCGGAAGCCCTCCGAAGGTTCCAAAGATAAGGCACATCCTACTCCTCAAATAAAGAACTCAACAACAAACGTTTGCAATACAAAGAAAGGCTGCTTATTGGCATCAACTCCACAGGATAACTTTAGGCTCTGTTGCCTAGTTAAAGCATATGAATTGGTTCTAAGTAAACATCATGACCTATAAATAATTGAGATGATGATTCTCCAAAATTTTAGTTAGCATCCAAATGAGACATATTTCATTTTAATATGGGAGTATTTATGGAGCCCATAAAGAGTGATGATGTTTCCAACCTTTGTCCTATAGGGAGTAAAGTATTTATTAAAAGTTCAAGATGCCCTTTGAGGATGGATAATATTGCTCACTTAGAAAAAAGTAGTCAACCAGAATGCAATGGAATGGAATCAGAAAAATCCTGTCTGTTTTCACAAGCTAAGGCTTTAATATAATGTTGTTGTGCTCATTCTTGTCCAACTCTTTGTGACCCCATGAACTACAGTTGCCAGGCTCCCCTGTCCATGGGATGCTCCAGGCCAGAATACTGCAGTGGGTTGCTATTTCTTTCTCCCCAGTATCTTCCCGACCGAAGGATCAAACTCAGGTCTCTAATGTCCATGTATGAATGAAAGAATGTTAACTTATTTGACCATCTATGCTACAGTACTTGTCAAATATTAAAATCTTACAGCAATGCAAAGCATAACACATTCTACCCTTTGAAAGACAAATACTCCTAACTTCTCCCAAATGTTGCCATGAAATAACAGTAAAAATGCAGTCTTTGATTAAAAACTCAGGAATTAGTCTTGATTTTCTGATGCAGTTCTACTGGCAGAATGAGTTGAACCATCATTCTCCAATGTAGAGAATATTCACCAAAACTTAATTCCTCTAAGAGTTATTTTATCTCCATTGAAGATGTTGCTAATTCATCAATGTCTCCTTTCCTAGATATATATTTATGTAGACATTCAGTGTATATATATATGTGCACACATGTGCCCCCATGCACTCATATGTACACATACATGCCTACCTTGGTAATGAAAACTTCACATAAAAAGCTGTAATTTTCTTTCATAAATGCAGTTTCTTCCATGCCTACCTATCTGTCTTTGCAACATTTTTTTTCCTGATGTTAATTCAAGGTATTGATTTAAACCTATTAAGCCTAGTCGAGTCCTGTGTGTCTTAGATAATGTAGTCCTAACAGATGAGGGCACCTGGGGTGCAGCTGCGAACCACCACTATATCACAATTATGTTTGGCTGTGGGTGTAACTATCTATATCATAGAGATCCGCATCTAGTTTTGCGTAGTCTGCATAAAAATTTGGTATCCTATGATAGCTACAGAATTTTGAGTAGAAATTCTCTCAACTCCATTCTTTTTGATTCATATATAAACCATCATGAAACTAAACTGCCTATAAATTGAGAACATAAGCTTAAAATGCAGTCTGCCTGGATCTAAGCCCAGTGCTGCCTTTTACTAGGAGCGTGATCCGAGAAAGTTACCTGACTCTATTTCCTCAGTTTTCTCACCTACCTCTAGGTTGTTTTGAGCATAAATACATTGACACACACAAACCACTTAGATTACACCATATCATATATCATATGCTGCCAATAAATGTCCTTCATTGTAATTATCTGGAAATGTTTATGTATGCCGTTATTCATGATCTAACCAAAAATAAAATTATAAAAGTGTCTTGTACCCATAACGAATATAGGAAGATTTTAATCTCTGTATATCTTCCCTTTACTTTCATTTATCATTATTTTTAACTTGGAGATGCTGAGTATGTATTTTGCTAAAAATACTGCCCAGTAGCCAAATGGTATCCATGATCTTCAGTAATTTGACTCATGGCTACTTAAGAGGCAAATAACAAAATAAACACACTAAACGACAACAACAACACTATATTAAGTGTTTTGGATTCTCCTCGGTCTTGCTGTCAGGAACCCTGCTGCTTGCATAAAGGAAGAAACCGTCGCACATCTTTCCATTAGGAAGGAGTGGGTGCACTGACATTTCCCACTCTTTCAGGGGAGCCTGTCTGAGTTCGCCAGTTCGCTGGTGTCGAGCCTCTTGCTGCCGCCGCAGCACGAGACACATTATTTATCATCACAGCCAGTGTCACTTCACCCGTTCCAAGTTTTCAGGCTGCTGAAGGTGTGTCTCTTCCTGCCCTCCTTTCAGATTGGCTTTGTGGAGCTGGATGGACCAGAGGTTTGATCGCACACGGTGCGGTGCATGGAGAAATTGGTTATTAATATTTTTGAGGCACTTCCTGCAGTGAAAGGTCTGTTGTGCTTTCCACTGAACCGCCCAGATATTCAGTTTTTTTCTCAATTAGCTCTTTCACATTGTGCCAGGATAAAGATGAAGTTTCAGGGAAAGCTTCACAGACTGTTCTTCAGTGGCTTTATTGCCTGCCTAAGATGAATCAGCTTCTACCATTTTGAGAAATTACTAGAACTTTGCTGACCAGTATACTTGATAAATCAATGTATGAAGCCCAAAGAGTATGTTTTCTTCTACCTTTCTAACCCTTTTCCTCTTATCAAGGTCTGTCCTACCTTTGTTTTCCTTTCCACTTGGTCTCTGAGGATATACCATATGCACAGAGGTAGCAGAATTTTTATTTCAGAGAATTTCAGGGAGATAGTGTGTAGGTAGGAAAGTAGTTTAATAGTTGTCTAACCTATGAAGTCTTTTTCCATATAAATGAATAATATTAATAAATATTTTTTAATTTGGCCATATTTATTTAACCAAGCATAATACCTGGAGGGCTTCTCTGGTGGCTCAGCGGTAAAGAGTCCACCTGCCAATGAAGGAGACAAGGCTTTGATCCCTGGGTCAGGAAGATCCCCTGAAGCAGATGATGGCAACCCACTCCAGTATTTTTACCTGGGTAATCCCACGGACAGAGGAGCCTAGCAGCCTACAGTCCATGGGGTCGCAAAGTAGTCAGACATGACTGAATGACTAAACAACAAGAACAATAACTGGAAGTTGAATAATAGAAAAACAGGAATGGAAATGATCTTTCCTTCCTTTTCCTAGTTGCCACCACTAACCCCGTCCTGTAATGGTGACTGTCTCAAGGGGTGGCCGGGGAGGGAGCTATATTAATTTTGCAATCTGTATCACTATTCAAGTTACCGCTAATTAGTATGCAATTTAAATAAGAACACTGGCCTTCTGTGCAAATGAAGCTTCATGACTGGTCTACTTGACTACTTCCATTGGATTCTTACCTTTAGGATCCTTAATACAGAATCAAACAAATTGCACTCATCTCACATGCTAGCAAAGTAATGCTCAAAATCCTCCAAACCATGCTTCAACAGTATGTGGACCATGAACTTCCAGACGTTCAAGCTGGATTTAGAAAAGTCAGAGGAAACAGAGATCAAATTGCCAACATCCACTGGATCATGGAAAAAGCAAGAGAGTTCCAGAAAAATGTCTATTTCTGCTTTATTGACTATGCCAAAGCATTTGACTGTGTGGATCACAATAAACTGTGGAAAATTCCAAAAGAGATGGGAATACCAGACCACCTGACCTGCCTCCTGAGAAATCTGTATGCAGGTCAAGAAGCAATAGTTAGAACTGGACATGGAACAACAAACTGGTTCCAAATTGGGAAAGGAGTACGTCAAGGCTGTATATTGTCACTCTACTTATTTAACTTCTACATGCAGAGTACATTATGTGAAATGCTGGGCTGGATGAAGCACAAGCTGGTATCAGGATTTCTGGGAGAAATATCAATAACCTCAGATATACAGATGACACCACCCTTATGGCAGAAAGCAAAGAAGAACTAAAGAGCCTCTTGATGAAAGTGAAAGAAGAGAGTGAAAAAGCTGGCTTAAAACTCAACATTCAGAAAATGAAGATCATAGCATAAAGTTCCATCACTTCATGGCAAATGGATGGGGTAACAATGGAAACAGTGACAGACTTTCTTTTCTTGGGCTCCAAAATCACTGCAGATGGTGACTGCAGCCATGAAAGAAAAGCTATGACCAACCTAGACAGCATATTAAAAAGCAGAGACATTACTTTGCTAAGAAAGGTCCATCTAGTCAAAGCTATGGTTTTTCCAGTAGTCATGTATGGATGTGAGTTGGACTATAAAGAAAGCTGAGCACCAAAGAATTGGTGCTTTTGAACTGCGGTGTTGGAGAAGACTCTTGAGAGTCCCTTGGACTACAAGCAGATCCAACCAGTCCATTCTGAAGGAGATCAGCCCTGGGTGTTCTTTGGAAGGAATGATGCTGACGCTGAAACTCTAATACTTTGGCCACCTGATGCGAAGAGCTAACTCATTTGAAAAGACCCTGATGCTGGGAAAGATTGAAGGTGGAAGGAGAAGGGGACAACAGAGGATGAGATGGTTGGATGGCATCACCAACTCGATAAACATGAGTTTGAGTAAGCTCCGGGAGTTGGTGATGGACAGGGAAGCCCAGCATGCTGCAGACCATGGGGTTGCAAAGAGTCAGACACAACTGAGCGACTAAACTGAATACAGCATCGGTGGAGCTGACCAAGCTTTATGTCCATGTCCAGTACTAAGTAGGGGCATCACGGAACATATGTTACTCTGCTTTACCATCTGGTGTTTATTCAATCAGTATACCATCTGGTGTTTATTCACTCAGTATTACACTTTTCCTCTCAGGTACCAGTCTTATCCCAATTCTCAGCCCCTGAATTTGGATTGAGTTGCTTACACTTGTGATTTTGGGAATGGGTCGGGATTTAGATGTTTCAAGTAGAGCTCTGACTGCTTCTGGTTATGCCATAGTGTGGGGTTTAGCAATGGACATGCAAGCCCTTTGCTGAGACTTTTAGAAGAAAAACTCATTCTTTTCTCTGGATTTGAATCTGAGAATACAGGGCGTTGGCAGTGTTATTGGCTATCTTACTACTTCGTGGAGCCTGAGCTTGAAGTCCATCAAGTAGAAAGCAAGTTGGAGACAGAGAGAAACCTGATTTTGCTGACATAATTTGAACCTTTGATTAAAATGCTATCTGAAATCCTAGATGCTAGGCCCCTCCTTCCTTCCCTCCTTCCCTTCATCCTTCCCTTTTTCCCTTCCTCCCTCCATTTTTTAAACACTTAAGTCTGAGCTGAGTTGGTTATTTTGTGCCTACGCTTCAGTTTATGTTGACTTGAATCTTCTCTCTCTTACTTAGAAGAGTTTTCAGTGTTACAAAGGAAGAGAGACATGGAATGAAAATCAAAGATAAAATATATGGCATTTCAGAGCTTTTTTTGCCTTTAGAAGAGAATAAAATTAAGATCTAAGAAAATATTTGGAATATTATTCAATGTCACTCAATGAATCATTGAAACATTTAAATTTAGCACGGTGGTTTCTGAGGAAGTGATTGCCTTAAGTACCAAGTACATGAGTTGTACGTCATACAAAAGATGTCATGGTTTAGATGTGGGTCATTCTTATGATAACTTCTGTGAAGTAGTTTTAAATTGACTTCTAAATTTGGAGAATGAAAGGATTTACCCATATTTCCAGTGACTATGTAAGACCATTTGTAATTCTTAATTCAAATGGACTTTGGAAATCTTTGTGATTAAAAAGTACTCAAAGATTTTAGTTTAAATCTGTTTAGAAGCTTGAACATCTCTAGGATCTTTTGAAATTTTTGTTTTGCTATTAGTTGGAAGATAATTGCTTTACAATGTTGTGTTGGTTTCTGGTATACAATAATATGAATCAGTCATGAGTATATATATGTCCCCTCCTTCTTGAACTTCTCTCCCACCCACTCCTATCCCACCCCTCTAGGTTGTCACACAGCACTGGGTTGACCTTCCTGTGTTATACAGCAGCTTCCCACTAGCTATTTGTTTTGCATATAGTAATGTATATGTTTCAATGCTACATTCAATGCTAATTTCAATTCAATGTCTCAATTCGTCCCAGTTTGTTCCAGTCTTTCCTTCTCCCACTGTGTCATAAGCCTGTTCTCTATATCTGAGTCTCTGTTACTGACCTGCAAATAGGCTCATCAGTAACATTTTTCTAGATTGCATATATACGCATTAATATATGATATTTATTTTTCTCTTTCAGACTTTCTTCACTCTATATAACAGCCTCTGGGTTCATCCACCTCATTTGAGCTGACTCAAATTCATTCCTTTTTATGGCTGAGTAATATTTCATTGCATATATGTACCACAACTTCTTTATCCATTCATCTAACAATGGACTTATGGGTTGTTTCCATGTCCTGGTTATTATAGATAGTGCTGCAGTGAACACTGGGATCAGTTCAGTTCAGTCGCTCAGTCATGTACGACTCTGTGACCCCATGGACTGCAGCATGCCAGGCTTCCCTGTCCATCACCAACTCCAGGAGCTTGCTCAAACTCATGTCCATAGAGTCAGTGATACCATCCAACCATCTCATCCTCTGTTGTCCCCTTCTCCTCCTGCCTTCAATCTTTCCCAGCATCAGGGTCTTTTCAAATGAGTCAGTTCTTCACATCAGGTGGCCAAAGTATTAGAATTTCAGCTTCAGCATCAGTCCTTCCAGTGAATATTCAGGACTGATTTCCTTTAGGATGGACTGGTTGGATCTCCTTACAGTCCAAGGGACTCTCAAGAGTCTTCTCCAACACCACAGTTCAAAAGCATCAATGTTTTTGCACTCAGCTTTCTTTATCGTTCAACTTTCACATCTGTACATGGCCACTGGAAAAACCATAGCTTTCACTAGATGGACCTTTGGGATACATGTGCCTTTTGAATTGTGATTTTCTCAGAGTATATGCCCAGTAGTGAGATTGCTGGGCCATATGCGAGTTTTATTACTAGTTTTTTAAGAAATCTCCATACTGTTCTCCATAGTGGCTGTATCAATTTACATTCCCACCAACAGTTCAAGAGGGTTACTTTTCTCCAGCACTTATTGTTTGTAGATTTTTCGATGATGGCCATTCTGACTGGTGTGAGATGATACCTCACTTTAGTTTTGTTTTGCCTTTCTCTAATAATGATTGATGTTGAACATTTTTTTTCATGTGTTTGTTGGTGTATGTTAGAAGTTTGAGCATCTTAACGAGTGTTTAGAATAGTATTCTGTAAGTGAAAAATATTTCTTGATAGTTTGGATAGCTATAAAATTCTTGTTTTCAAATGAGTTTAACAGTCTGAAGTCTTACAGCTGTGCTTTTGCTTAATTCTAGATTATTTTCTTGATTTATTGATTGTTTTGTAGTTGGGCTAGTAAAACAAAGTTTGCTTTTAACAATTACTGTGTATGGATGTTGATTCTTGGGATGTAATAAAACTTTTTCCATTTAAAATTTATTCTTTAAATTACCACAGCTTGACCTCTGTAGCATGCTACTTGAAGCATGCAAAATGTATTCTACTTCAAATTTTGAAAAACCTTAACGTTCTACCACTATGTTAACAAACTTGTGAAATACAGTGGGAATTCTCTTCAGATTGCTTATCAGTGGTGTACGTGGTCAAAGCTAAGCATGGTGGATGTGGAATGTTATCATGTTGCTTGGGTTTGAATTTAACTACCTGAATATTTGTGGAAAAGCTTGCATTTTTTTTTTTTAGCATTACTAAAACATTACTATAGGAACAATATCAGGATGAAACAACTCAGAAATATAAACTATTAATTATCTAAGTAGAATAGCAGTGGTAACATATGAGAAAATTTGTTTTCTTATGTCATATCTATGCTGCTGCTGCTGCTAAGTCACTTCAGTTGTGTCTGACTCTGTGTGACCCCATAGATGGCAGCCCACCAGGCTACCCCGTCCCTGGGATTCTCCAGGCAAGAACACTGGAGTGGGTTGCCGTTTCCTTCTCCAATGCGTGAAAGTGAAAAGTGAAAGGGAAGTCACTCAGTCATATCTATAAGCATGCTCATTCTTGGTATTAATAGTTTTATGCTTTTTTCATGGCATATTGATAGGTACTAACTTTCTTATAACTGCATGAATATATTTTATTTTTGAAATATTTATTTGTTTAATTGACTGTGTCAAGTCTTAGTTGCAACATGCAGGGTCTTCCTTGTGTCATGTGGGATCTTTTGTTGTGGCTCACAGACTCTCTTGTTGCGGCACACAGTGGTTGTGGCCCATAGGCTCTGAGGTGGACCAATAGTTGTTCCAAGGAACACAGACCTGTTTCTAACATAATTTACGATTAAAAGTTGGTGGGCTCTGTTTATGGCCCGACTCCCCTTCTCTAGTGTTGGCTTTATGAGAGCACATATCATATCTGTGGTATTCAGCAGCGTATGCTCAGATTTTAACTGGATTCTCAATAAATGTTTTTAATAAATGAATAATGATTAAAATAATTAGCAAGTTAATGAACAGAAATAGATTTCTTGATGAGAAATTAGGAAGTGGTAATTTTGATATAGCAACTTGTATTGCTATGAAGGTGGACACAAAAACAATTTTTTTTCTACTGGTAAGAGTGGCATTATTAAGTCATTTGAAAGAATATTTAGGGAAGAACACTGAAGCAAATAAAAATCTCAGAGCACTCTGGTGAAAGGATTAGGCTAAGGTCTGAAAGAGTGATGACACATCCAGTCCTACAGCTGGGAACTTAGTGAAATTCAAACAATGATGGATGAGTATTCAGAAATTAACAAGGGTCAGTGGTAGCCAGAAGAAAATTGAAATGAATTGTAACGTGGGGAAAAAATGCTGAAATCCAATGATCATTTTGAGTCTAAGCATCGAAGTGTGAAAAGTAGTTGCTGAAAGAAACTGAAAGGAAGAATTATTTTTTGGTTTTGGAAGAGGCTAGTTGGAAATGCCCTAGAAAGACATGAAATAGATATAGACTTAAACTTATATGCGACTGAAAGTTAAGCTGGCTTTCAGAGGAATACTACTATTATTACCACTAACTGTGTTACTAATCTGTGTTACTACATCAGCCTCTGAATGATAGTATAATACTAACAGATACTAATTCCTTCGCAGTGGTGATCTGACTAGTTCAGAATTTTCCAAGGCAGGCAGAGGTACATGAGCTTTCATCAGTTCCTTTCCCATTTCTCAACAGAGAGCAGTCACGCTCTGCATTTTAGAGTCCTGTAATGATGTCCAAGTGCTTGTAAGCTTCCTCACCTCTATTACTGCCTGTATCTATTTTTTTTTTCCTCTCATGATCAGAAAGGTTGTGAGCAGTTAAGTCCTTGATTGCACTGTCACAGCTTTCTCATCTTCAAAAATGGCTTCTCATATCTATTGTATTTGGAAACTGTTCATATCTGAAGACTTATGGCCAGGTAGGACTTGTACGTAACTCTGAAAGAAATAATTTGGAACTGCATCCCCAGATACTTGTCCCCTCTTTCATCCTCAAAGTAGTGGGGTGAAATTCAGAACCTGCATTCCAGGGTTTCTTGTGACTTTTTAATGGTGCATGGCATTGTTGTACTCTAGCAGAGAAAGTACCAAGGTAATTGTCAGGATAATTACAAGAAAGGACAGTCGGTTGTAGATTTATAATTTATAGGGGAAAGTGAGAGGGCTCCTGAAAGTTCACCTACTTTAAGAAATCTGTTATGAACGCTATAGCGTTAGAAACACTAATATCAATTGTTATAAAATATTTACTTGTAAATTTCTAACTCTTATTCATACTATAAAAGATCAAAGTTCAGCCTATGTCTATCACATGTGTAAAGAAACATTTCTACACAAGTTTAAATAATCAGATTTGATCTACAGCAATTCGAAACTCCAGTACTTTGGCCGCCTCATGCGAAGAGCTGACTCATTGGAAAAGACTCTGATGCTGGGAGGGATTGGGGGCAGGAGGAGAAGGGGACGACAGAGGATGAGATGGCTGGATGGCATCACTGACTCGATGGACGGGAGTCTGAGTGAACTCCGGGAGTTGGTGATGGACAGGGAGGCCTGGCGTGCTGCGATTCAGGGGGTCGCAAAGAGTCAGACACGACTGAGCGACTGAACTGAACTGAACTGAATTGAATTCTTTTATTTCCAAGTTCTTGATTTTCGAAGACTTAAAAGGAATAATAGAAAATAGCAATATCTGAATGCGGCAAAGGCAAATGGGTATTCTAAAATAATGAATAACAGAAAATCAAATAAAAACTGTTGCCTTAAAATAGCTATCATAGTTTTAGAAATCAGATGCTTTCAAGAAAGGGTATGATATGTCCCTTTGTGTATCTTGATTATGTTTTTTGGAGAATAGCAGTCATGATGAATAAATGGAGGGAATAAGATGTCTCAAATTCCAATAAACAATTTTGTGCTCTTGTTGTTGTTGAGGGACAATTATTTATAGGACAGAAAGTTAAGAATTCCATATGAAACTTTGATTTTCATTTTTACTTATGACTCATTTTAAGATCTTGAGAAAACCCCACTGTTGCTCCACTTCAGAGTTCTCTCTGGGAAGCCCTTCATAAGATTTAATGTGGAACTTGAAGTTCAACTAATTATAATAGTCCATACTTGATAAGATGATTGAAATCCTCCACAGCAGTTGAATTAATTCAGTTATTCCTTTAAACTCTTTTAAACCTATTTCATATGTAGATGTTAAATTATATAGTTTAAATCCTGTATAACAAAATCATCTTAATCTTACTCATATAAAGTTAGTCCTCAAACAAAACTCTTGTTTCCTCTAACACAACATTTGTTTTCCTGTAGGCTTATCTATAGAACATGGTAAGCAAGCCAAAATAGCAGGGTATGGATGGGTGATTGAATAATACTTGGTGGCCTGGATTTTCATCTGTCCATACTTTTTTTCTTATCACCTTTTAACCTTAAGGAATTTCAGTTCAATTGCTCAGTCGTGTCTGACTGCGACCACATGACCACAGGACGCCAGGCCTCCCTGTCCATCACCAACTCCCAGAGTTCACCCAAACCCGTGTCCATCGAGTTGGTGATGCTATCCAACCACCTCATCCTCTGTCGTCCTCTTCTCCTCCTGCCCTCAATCATTCCCTGCATCAGAGTCTTTTCAAATGAGTCAGCTCTTCACCTCAGGTGGCCAAAGTACTGGAGTTGCAGCTTCAACATCACTCCTTCCAATGAACACCCAGGACTGATCTCCTTTAGGATGGACTGTTTGGATCTCCTTGCAGTCCAATGGACTCTCAAGAGTCTTCTCCAACACCACAGTTCAAAAGCATCAGTTCTTCAGCACTCAGTTCAGTTCAGTTCAGTTCAGTCGCTCAGTTGTGGCCAACTCTTTGCGACCCCATGAATCACAAACCAGGCCTCCCTGTCCATCACCAACTCCCGGAGTTTACCCAAACTCATGTCCATCGAGTCAGTGATGCCCCAGCCATCTCATCCTCTGTCCTCCCCTTCTCCACCTGCCTCCAATCCCTCCCAGCATCAGAGTCTTTTCCAATGAGTCAGCTCTTCGCATGAGGTGGCCAAAGTACTGGAGTTTCAGCTTCAGCATCAGTCCTTCCAATGAACACCCAGGACTGATCTCCTTTAGGATGGACTGGTTGGATCTCCTTGCAGTCCAAGGGACTCTCAAGAGTCTTCTCCAACACCGCAGTTCAAAAGCAACAATTCTTCGGTGCTCAGCTTTCTTCACAGTCCAACTCTCACATCCATACATGACTACTGGAAAACCATAGCCTTGACTAGACAGACATTTGTTGGCAAAGCAATGTCTCTGCTTTTTAATATGCTGTCTAGGTTGGTCATAACTTTCCTTCCAAGGAGGAAGTGTCTTGTAATTTCATGGCTGCCGTCACCATCTGCAGTGATTTTGGAGCCCCCCCACCCCAAAAAAAGTCTGACACTGTTTCCACTGTTTCCCCATCTATTTCCCATGAAGTGGTGGGACCGGATGCCATGATTTTCATTTTCTGAACGTTGAGCTTTAAGCCAACCTTTTCACTCTCCTCTTTCACTTTCATCAAGAGGCTTTTAGTTCCTCTTTACTTTCTGCCATAAGGGTGGTGTCATCTACATATCTGAGGTTATTGACATTTCTCCTGGCAATCTTGATTCCAGCTGTGCTTCTTCCAATCCAGCGTTTCTCATGATGTACTCTGCATATAAGTTAAATAAGCAGGGTGACAATATACAGCCTTGACGTACTCCTTTTCCTATTTGGAACCAGTCTGTTGTTCCATGTCCAGTTCTAACTGTTGCTTCCTGACCTGCACATAGGTTTCTCAAGAGGCAGGTCAGGTGGTCTGGTATTCCCATCTCTTTCAGAATTTTCCACAGTTTATTGTGATCCACACAGTCAAATGCTTTGGCATAGTCCATAAAGCAGAAATAGATGTTTTTCTGGAACTCTCTTGCTTTTTCGATGATCCAGCAGATGTTGGCAATTTGATCTCTGGTTCCTCTGCCTTTTCTAAAACCAGCTTGAACATCTGGAAGTTCACGGCTCATGTATTGCTAAAGCCTGGCTTGGAGAATTTTGAGCATTACTTTACTAGCGTGTGAGATGAGTGCAATTGTGCAGTAGTTTGAGCATTCTTTGGCATTGCCTTTCTTTGGGATTGGAATGAAAACTGACCTTTCCCAGTCCTGTGGCCACTGCTGAGTTTCCAAATTTGCTGGCATATTGAGTGCAACACTTTCACAGCATCATCTTTCAGGATTTGAAATAGCTCAACTAGAATTCCATCACCTCCACTCACTTTGTTTGTAGTGATGCTTTCTCAGGCCCACTTGACTTCACATTCCAGGATGTCTGGTTCTAGGTGAGTGATCACACCATCGTGATTATCTTGGTCGTGAAGATATTTTTTGTACAGTTCTTTTGTGTATTCTTGCCACTTCTTAATATCTTCTGCTTCTGTTACTCTAATTTTCTTGAAGAGATCTCTAGTCTTAAGGAATTTAGATTAAAAATAAAACATGATGTTTTATCAGGGCTACATATGTGACAATAATCCAACTGTTATTTTTTGAACATTTGCTCACAGAGAAATTATTAGTATTACTAGTATTTTAGGTTAAGCCACTTATTTTTAAGTAGCAAAATGATATTAATTAAATTTATTTAGTATATGTAAGGGCTTCCCTGGTAGCTCAGCTGGTAAAGAATCTGCCTGCAATGCAAGAGACCCCAGTTCAATTCCTGGGCCATTTCCTTTTCCAATGCATGAAAGGGAAAAGTGAAAGTGAAGTCCCTCAGTCGTGTCCGACTCTTAGCGACCCCATGGACTGCGGCCCACCAGGCTCCTCCATCCTTGGGATTTCCCAGGCAAGAGTGCTGGAGTTGGGTACCATTGCCTTCTCCGTAGGCAGCTACAGTACACTCAATTCCAATTATATACAAGTATCCAGGTGTTTTCTAGATTTACTGAGATATAATTGACATCTTCCCTGGTAGCTCAGACGGTAAAGCGTCTGCCTGCAATGCAGGAGACCTAGGTTCAATCCCTGGGTCGGGAAGATCCCCTGGAGAAGGAAATGACAGTCCACTCCAGTACTCTTGCCTGGAAAATTCCATGGATGGAGGAGCATGGTAAGCTACAGTTCATGGGATTGCAAAGAGTCGGACATGACTTTGCAACTTCACTGAACTATTATGTAAGACTAGAGTATACCGTGTGTGTTGATTTGATACACTTATATATATGCAAAATGATTATCAACATTGCATTAATTAATACCTCCATCACATGAAATTTCCATTTCTTCTGTAGTTTTCTGTTAATGTCCAGAAATTGGTATGGGTCTGACTTGAAGCAGACAGGGACAAGAGGTAATAAGTAACTAGGCAAATAGCCACATTGCCCTGGAGAAAGGGAAGGATTTAGGAGCTAGAGGAGAGTTGTGATAATTTTTTTTAAGTGTGGGATTAGGGCTAATCCAGTGGATAAAGTGGAGGGAAGGAATAGGCTTTTTTTTTTTTAATCATGGCATGTGAGCATGCATGCTAACTCACTTCAGTTGTGTCCGACTCTTTGCAACCTTATGGACTGTAACCCACCAGGTTCCTCGTTTATGGGATTCTCCAGGCAAGAGTACTGGAGTGGATTGCCATGCCCTCCTTCAGGGAATCTTCCCGAACCAGAGGTCAAACCCGAGTCTCCTGTGGCTCCTGAAATGTAGGAGGATTCTTTACTGCTGAACCACCAGGGAAACCCTGTTGAATCATTATTGTGTTCCATATAAATAATATTATAATTTGTTCATAAATTGTTATTTAAACAGTCCACTTTGCCTTCTACATTAACTATATTTACTTCATCAGAAAGGAAAGTAATTAGAATAACTCACTTGCCAAATTTGTCTAAATCCTTTAAGGCAATTCTGTTTTTAATGAAATACCACTGTGAGAATAAATGTAGAAGCAACTGACTTTAATCTAGATATGAGGGTCTCGTCTTGAAATGACTGAGAAAGGGAAATGTCATATTCCTCCCAAACTGTTTATTTTAACTGTGAGTGGAACTTTTGCTAACTTTATGACTTTTTTGGAAGCCAAGAGTTATGCTTGATTTTTCAAGAAATCATATGTTATTTTCTGGTTATATATATATTTTTATATTTTACAACTAATGAATAGTTTGTGGGAAGTTTTTTTAAAAAAAATAGAAATAAAGAGATTGATTATAATGATACCCAAGTTTTATAACATTTTAAAATTGCCACCATCTTATTTTTAATTGAATGAATAAATCAGTAGTACAAACACTACTGAGTTTCATTGGATTCTCCAAATTCTTTCCATCAGTGAGTTAAATTATTTTATCATCCTTGAATAACTTTTACCAAAAGTTCAAGTTGATGCAATAATTTAGAAAAAAAGGTTCTGCTTCTTGTGTGTCTGATATTCTCTGACTGGGTAGGTTCAGGGTTAGTAGAAGAATATTTGATTTCTTGGCTTGCTTGTGGTATGCTTGCCTAGGAGTATGGCATGGGTGGTGATGGTGGATTTTTGGTTTATTAGACCATCATTATATATTTCATTTAAACACAGTTGTAGCATTTCCCCCATTTTCTTAAGTTTACAGCCAAATGAAAGTGAAATACTTATTTGGGAAAAAATCTAAGGTATAAAAATAATGCTTAATTTATGAAATTAAAAAATTAGCATATAAAATTAATATTTGTAATATTTAACTAAAGCTCACTTAAGGTTATTTTTATTTCTTTCCAAGGATGTCTCTGATTTAACTAGTAAGATACACTAAGACACATTAGAATTTCTAGCTATAAATAACATTTTTCTCATAAACTGACCTAGTGATATTAAATTGGTACAAAGCTCAAAATCAGTATTTAACATTTAATGGAACGAACAAACTAATTCTGCAATTTAACTCAACATTTTCAGTAAGATGACTTGTACCCTAATGGCTTGTAATTAATTTCTCTGAAAATCATATTTATGATAGTCTGCAGATTCGGGGCTTTATCTAATACATTATGTTCATTTTGAGCCTTTAATTGCATCTAAATTAAAATTGGCTTAGCAGGAAGATGAATTGTGGGAATGCATCAAACCACCCAGCATGTCCTGAAGATGTGAGCCTGAAAATGCAATTTGGTGGAGATGTGCAAAATCATTTGGAGTTCATTAATTTTTATTGCACAGGTAGTTTTCCTAAAGTAGGTTATTTTCTTTGAAATTTATATTTATGTTTATGTCAATAGCTGAATATTATATTAGCCCTTACATCTATTAGAGTTTATTAACCTGGCCTAATAGAGGTTGTTCATATTGAGAAGAGAGATAATTTGTGTTTGCCTCCCATACTGACGTGGTGAGACTGGTCTAGGAGGAAGGTATTACTTACTTTATTTTGGGGAATGTGATGGAAGTGGGTGGGGAAGGTAGTCTTGGTGAAGGAAGTCAAACAAGTGTGCGTTCAAGATTCAGAGTAGGACTCCGGAAGAATCTGGTGAGGGGCTCATCTGAGAAGACATTCTTATTCCTGACCTTCTAAGGCCTTTTAGGCTGAAAAATCTTTTTCTCTCTGCGTGACTGAGGTGCTGACCTGGCCATTGCAGTGAAGGGTTATTGATGTGCAACTCTGTTTGGTGGCTTAATGTGCCTGGGCTTTGGCCAGCCAGCCTGTAAGTGATTCCTAACTTGCAGATGCTGCTGAGGTTATCCAATTTAATTATAATGTCACTTTACAATTATAAGGGAAAAGAGGTTTTTACATTGTCTAATGAATACAAATTGTCCGCAATTTGAAAATACAAAGAAATAAAAATTAACATTTGTCCTCTTTGCCAGAGAATTTACATCTATGCAACTGGTACTAATAAGTAAAATAATTCCATTACCTAAATTCATTAAACACATGTGCTTTTTATTTTGGAGGTTGTATATCTTTCTTATTAATAAAATGACACTGTTAGCATTTGCCATTCTGGACTCATTTTTCCCTCTTTGCAGACAGTGTAATTAGGGATGGAAAAAGCTTCGGGATGAGCAAACGCCTGCTATAGAAATGAATTATATAATTGTGGTAATGATTTTCCCTAAAACTCCGCCAACTGTAACATTTTTCACCTCACCATGTTTGTGTGTGTGTGTGTGTGCGCACGCACCCATGCATTTGTGTGCTGTCTTATTTCATGAAAATGTGGAAATAGTTTTCCATTCTGACAATCTGCTGCAGGTTCCTAGTTTGTGGTCGGAGATGATAGAAGCCCATATTCATTTAATACTCACCAATCAGAACTTGACAGAGGTATTGCTTATTTTCTCATTTCATCACTGAAGCATGCTGTTGTAGTTTAGTCCCTAATTACTCTCAGACTGAGATGATCCAAATATCCCCACGGTGGTAATATTTTCCTGCCTGGGTGAGTCATTACGTTGTTTGGCAGGCTGCAACACCAGCCTTCCGTTGTTGGAACACTACCCCTCATGTAGCGCCCCATCCTCCCCTCAGTGCTATCTGCTCCACGACTCAGGTCCTGCTGAGACATTTCAGGCTACCCTGTACGCAATCACATTTGCCTGCCTTCTCTCTGACTGATTGGACCACTGCCAGTTCCCTCTTCAGGGCCAAGGACAGGAGAATGGGGGGTATCTGAATAGAGCTGCTTAATGGTCTAATGGACCAGTGCCTCTCTCCTGCTGAGAGAGAGGGCTTATTTGTTTGCTGGTTACAGGAAAGGTCAGGGAAATCCTTTTCAACAAAGGCTGTGACAGTGGGAATGTGCAATATCATACATTACTGGTGTTTGAATAACTTAATACCTTGGGTGCACTCCACCCCCAACCACAAAACCAGACACTTTTGGGTCTTTATTTTATTTTCAATATCCTCCAGATGGCAGAAAATGGAAGTGATGAAGCCTGGGTTCACACAATAGTTTATACCAAATGCCAAATATCAGGATGCTTCACAGGTATTCAGTTCTGAAGAGTGTGATGAAGTTTGGAAATCTGCTGAAGGGGCTCTTCTTCAAGTATTTAAAATTGTGTGTATATATATATATATATATATATATATAACATGAATAAAACCACAACAGCGGTACACCACATCTTATTTGGTGAAACTTGAAAATTAGCTCCTTTTGGTTTAGAGGGATGCTTCTTAAATACCTTTCCCAGCTGATCATTTCATCTGTTAAGCACGTCATCAAAATAACCACAAATATTTGCCACAACACTCTGGGCAGTTTTGAACAAAAGTTTTTTAAAGAAATTTTTAAATAAAGAAATTAATGCAATAGCATAAAACTCTATTAAAAGTCCTCGAGTTACAGTGTTAAGGGTAGCATTCTAAGAAAAAGTCTTTACGTATATAAATCTGGCATTTTCTTCATATCCTTGGTAAACAGTGTTAAGAGCTGTAAAGTGGTTTTTTAAATGAAAAAGGGTCATTGAAAATTATAAAAGAAAGCATACTGTAAGGAAAAAAAAAAGCTTAGATGAGCCAGCTATCACACTTGGGAGAAATTTCTTGAGAAATTAACTGACTCCAAGAGATTTAGATTAAGCCTGGGAGGAGCCAATTGCTACCACAGCCTACTTCTATTGAGATGTTTATTTAGGCAAAGAAATCATCAAACAATAGTTTGAAGGAAATATTTTTTCCTCTCTTTTTATGTTTTCTGAAAAAGGAGTGGAGAAGGCAGGAGAGGTTTGTCCCTCTGAGTCACGGTTCACCTGCCCTGGAGGTGGAGGGTGGGGAGGCTTGCGGGCTGCTCACTCAACTGTATTTGACTAGGGCCGTCAGCCCCTCAGCTTTCACAAGCATTGAATATGTCAAAAAATCTTTCAAAGAAAGTGTAAATTTTAACTGGGCTGTTTCTGGTTCATATTTAATGCTGTTTAAAAAGCTTCCCGCATGTCGATGTCCAAGCAGCAGCTCTTGGATGTGTGGGCCGTGCAGCTTAGCCGAGGTGTTGGTGGGTGTGTGATTCTAAGCAATTAGGATAAAAGACAGTTGGTACAGATAATTTTTAGATATCCAGAAAGGCTGCAGGATGTTGTCAAGCAGCATGGAGTGAACCCTTTTTCAAAGAGGCTGGCTGTACCTAGATGATGATTTTTCTACAGACTCTTCCGCTTGAAAGAAGCGTCTCTTTTGGCAAATGTCACTGCCACTTCCTTTTAGAGGATTTTACTGCTTAATTTTTAAAATGGACTGCAAAATGCTTTGTAAGAACAAATTGTTACTGTGATTAACACGGTGATAATTATTTTCTATGAGTCTGCCTTCCCCCAGCACGTAAAAACCTAATCTTCAGCTAGCCATGGAGTTGGGAGAAATTGTTATCCTTACACACCATGCCCTGTACAAGGAGAAGGGTCACTCCAGCACCAGCTGGAATGTGACGGAAGGTGGTGAACAGACAATCATGGCCCTCAGGTCCTTCGTATGATCCAGTTTGGTTTTGTTTTTATTAGTATAAGAATAAAGAAGGAGATTAAAAAAAAAAAACAAGTCCTACTGTATAGCACAGGGAACTCTGTTCACTATCCTGTGATAAAGCAAAATGGAAAAGACTATGAAAAAGAACAGGTATATAGATGTAGAACTGAATCACTTAGAGGTATAGCAGAAATTAGCACAATGTTGTAAATCAACGATGTGTGCTGTGCTTAGTTGCTCAGTCCTGTCTGACTCTTTGCGACCCAATGGACAGTAGCCCACCAGACTCCCCTGTCCATGGAGTTCTCCAGGCAAGAATACTGGAGTAGGTTGCCATGCCCTCCTCCAGGGGATCTTCCCAACCCAGGGATCGAACGAAGCTCTCTCACATCGCAGGCGAAATCTTTGCTATATGAGCCACCAGGGAAGTCCTACTTCAGTTTTAAAAAAGAATAAAGAAATATAGCCATAAAATGCATGAAAATGTGAAGTTCAGGTGCTTGAAATTATTTTTCCAAGCTAACAGGTAGAGAATGAAGGGTATAGTATCCATGCCTACATATCTCACCCTTGATGGAGTTGAGAGATGTTAAGTGACGTTTTCAAAAGGGTAGCCTGTGGAAAGCTGAAACATGGCCCACCATCTCTTTCTCAGCTAGTAGTCTCAAACTATATAATACATGTGTACATGCACGCTAAGTCATGTCCAATTCTTTGTGACTGCGTGGACTGCAGCCCACCAGGTTCCTCTGTCCATGGGATTCTCCAGGCAAGAAAACTGGAGCGGATTGCCATGCCCTCCTCCAGGAGAACTTCCTGACCCAGGGATCTAACCTGCGTATCTTAAGTCTCCCACGTTGGCAGGCAGAGTCTTTACATATTTAAAAAGTGGGGCTTAAAGGAGAGTTATTTATCCTTGATGCCAAATTTCTCTGCATAAGCTATTTCCAAAAAATTACTGGGGGATTTCCTCTGAGGAAAGAGGAGATAGGGGCAGAGAATTGACAAAAATGAGTAAAGAAGAAGACAGACCCTCACATATTGAAGAACAGATTCTGTAGTCCTGGTAACTGGCAGAAATGTTAAGTGCTTTTCACAGGCGACATTCAAACAGATTATCAGATGGCATATTTCGCCCTGTTGTTACTTTAAATGAAGTGACCATGAAATCAACAAATCTGCTGGCAGGCGCCTGTCACTAAGATAGTTCTTCCTGTCACACAATGCCTCACATAGCAGGTAATGTGTTTTTAAGAATCAATCCTGTGTCACCTCATCAAGTCCTTCTTAAAAAAGATGGAATAAGACGGATAGTGTTGTCTTCCATGGAACTGACCGAAATTCAGTGGAATGAAATGTACAGTCCGCAGAGAAATGCTTCGAGAGAGCAATGTGGGTCCTAGGAAGAACTGACATCTCTTCCTACCCTGTCATAGGTCTTTGCTTGTGTACCTAGGATCGCTCTGCACTCGGCCTTCTTCCTTAAATTCTAGACTTCAAATGAATTAGGTCAGATTTTGCATTCAGTGATGAGGGCTAGGTGACTTGGGTTTGCACCATCTAAGCATGTGAATGCTGTCATGAAACTGACTTAGCATCTTTGGGATGGACTTGCTTTCCTCTTTAAAAGAGGGAGAGAGAAGTTTATTGAGTCTTAAAGGGGGTCTCAGAGTACTAATGTTGAGGTCTCTTACTGCATTTGGAGATATTCTTTGGAATGTCATCATTGTCCTGTTTCAGCTGCCCTTTGGCAAGATGTTCTTGGTATTTTGAATGATAAGGGAAGAAAAGAGAAAAATTAACAATCCAAAAATAAACCATGTGCATACTGAAAAGCACATGAACTCTGCAGTAAGCACTCACATCTCAGTTTGCCTACTTATTGACTACAGTTTTTGTTTAATCAAAAGCCCTGTTTATACAAGAATACATTGTATGTGTGAGTTCAGTTTGGTTTATTATTGATCATAAGTATGATTTTCTCTTTAGTAAAGAGTAAAAGCACTAGATACCCATTAGGTAGAGCACTGAACGTACATAATCTGCAACTTATAATTGGAATTCCTGGTGCCATGAAGCAGTAGGTTCTTTGAATACGACCAAATTTGTATCGTCTAGATTCAGTAATTCAGCGCCAATTCTTGTTGTAGCATCAAAGTCAAAACACCAGAATGTGAACTGAAATGTAGGGACCTTGCTATTGATGCATGCTTCTATCCCATTCATCCAACTCTTACTGAGTAATTATTATAGCCATGATAGATTTGGATATTAAAAAAAAAAAAGGAATGAAAACCAATATCTGTATCCCAGGAATTCAGTCTGGTGGTAGAGACACACACTTGATTGTTAAGACCCATGAGTAAGTGTAAAGGGGAAACTTGGCCTAAGAGAGAATGAAAGATGTTGTTTGAGAGGGATCTTGAAGGATGAACATGAGTTCATCAGGGAGAAGGCAGAGAATACATGCCTAAGTGTGGCGGGGGGCATGGGAGTGGTGGGTAAAGGGCTTGATGTTTTGGGGGAAGGCTGAATAATTTGGGTAACACAAGGAAGGTTATGTTTCAAAATTTTTATTTTTAAGTGGTTTCAAGAAAGGGAGACTGCATTAGAGCAACATTAACACATTTGACGTGTTGAAATACAGGGGTTAGAACCTGTGGCATCACATGGTATCGTTATGGGAGAATGTTGTACATGCATGCTCAGTCATGTCCAACTCTTTGTGACCCCATGGACTGTGGCTCAGACAGTAAAGAATCTGCCCATAATGCAGGAAACACTGGTGCGATCCCTGGGTTGGGAAAATCCCCTGTAGAAGGAAATGGCAGCCCACTCCAGTATTCCTGCCTGGAAAACTCCATGGGCAGAGGAGCGTGATGGAATATTGTCCATGGTTCACAAAGAGTCAGAGAGGAGAGCTGCTGACACTTTCACTTTCATCAGACTGTAGCCTGTCACGTTCCTCTGTCTATTGAATTCTCCACGCAAGAATACTAGAGTGGGTTGCCATTCCTGCTTAGGGGATCTTCCTGACCCAGGGATCGAACCTGGGTCTCCTGTGTCATCTGCATTGGCAGGAGCATTCTTTACCACTGAGCCACCTGGGAAACCCAGGGGAGAATGTGGAACTATTAGGAAATCAATCAGAGGTCTCTTCGGATAAGAAAAGCTTTAAGGAAATTTATGTAATTATTATTTATTGTTAAAATTGCTACTACTATTATGTAATTTGCCATTTATTTCTGTTTTCTTAGCTATATATCAATTTCCACGGATGGATTTCTTGATGTTCTTCCCCAGGTTGCATTTGTAATGAGACTTGCAGTTTTCTTCACACTTCCTTACAGCTTGGTTGATAAAAATCACAATTTTGTGTGTGTATGTGTGTGAAATATTCTGCTAGATAATCACACCTGTGGGCTCTTGTAACAACAGGAGTAATGTGTTTTTTTTCCCCTAAATTGCTATATTCTAATTACTACTTGGATTAAAAAATTGCAACATTGAGTTGGCATTTTTACTGCTTAAAGATTTTGACTATAGAAATATTATTTGTAATTTTAAATTACCTGATCATGTCTTCAGTATTATTTTTGATATGTATTACACATTATGAAGTAGGTTGACAAGTTTATTTTCTTTATGCTGTGGTTATTGATTCTTCCAGGCTTTGAAGTGAAACTCTGCACTTGAATGTATGTGGGATAATTATATTTCTCAGTTGTGAGGATGCTAGAAACAAAGTCAAGTGAAGCACAAAAGCCTTAGATACATACATACACAACTTTGGGAGGAGGGGTAGGAGAAGCTATTCATAATTTTATTAACTCATAGACATTTGAGTTTATGATTTCCTATTATTAGTCATTATACATAGGATTATGGTAGTTGGTCCTTTAATTACAGCATCCATTTAGAATATTCTAGTGTCTTAATGTGTTTTTTGGGAATTGTGGAACTTGCTTTTCCTATCCTGAAATGAGCTCATGAAAATGCATGAATGCTCTTGTCATTTGAGGTGGCAGGGGGTGTTTTTGGCAGTACAATAAGTTTTTCCCTATAAAGAATAGCTAGGATGTAGCAGTGGAGTGTCGGAATGCATGGAGATCAGATTAAATGGCTTTGAATTAGTATCTCTATGGGTTTTATATCTCAAAGTCAAAATAGTCATTCTCATCAGATAAAAATATTCTTGACTAGAGATACTCTGATCCAGAAACAATCTATCATTTGAGTCCCCTGATTGTAATATGAATGGATATTCAAGTTCTAACACACTGAGAGTTAATGCTGTATCCCAGTGGTTTATTGAATCACAGTGCCATCTAAAGTGATCCTCTAAGAGGAAAACGAGTCAGAGTAAGTATTTAGATACCAACTACCAGGACACCTCTGTGTAACACAATTCCTGATGGTAGAATTTGTAAATGAAGTTTCTGTTCAGCTCCTCATCCAGGCAGTGTTAGTCCCTGGAGTACAAAAGGCTTTGCTCTAGGGTATTCTTATCTATGGACATGAACTTGAGCAAATTCCAGGATATGGTGGAGGACAGGGTAGCCTGACCTGCTGCAGTCCAAGTGGTCACAAAGAGTCAGACGTGACTTATTGACTGAACAACAACTCTTATCTTTAAGATCCTGTGAATATAAAATAATGTCAGTATGGTAAAAAAAATTCAGTGTATATGGCTGCCATCAGTAGCTATGACATCAATAGGTATTTACAACTAAAGGGCCAGTTGTAATTACTTAATATGATCCCTGCTATTACTTAAAGTCATCAGAACTTTAAACTTGAAATGCTCCACTATGGCAATCTTTGGGGATTACGTTAAGCGATGAATGACTAGAGGCATAGTACCAAAGAATCATGCCCACTTTTGACTTTGGAAACTAGGCATCTCTATAATTGAGATATGCTATTTTTATTTAAGTGTTCCTGTGGATCATATTTGCTATATTTAAAGCATTGTTTCTCTTTTTACCTTTCAAACCTTACCCGTAATTTGTTGAGCTCTATTCAGAGCCTCTATAGAGGCAGTGTTTCCAATATATATAGCCTGAAGTACCACATTTTTCTTGTTGTTGATTTATGTTATTTGACTATTTCCTGACTTTTTTGTTCCCTTTGGGTCTCAAAATGTTATATACGGCATTATTTGACTGAACCTAGTAGGCCACTTTAAAAATAAGTGTCTGACTATAGATTCTTAGGTGATAAGAGATAAACTCTTAGGCCAATTCAAACAGTATGTCCAAACATGGAATATAAACAGTGACAATCAGATACAAAGTATATCCATTTTGGTATAAATGTTTGTTTTAAATAACATATCTCTGAAACCTAAGTTATTTTTATGTAGTGTAAATAACAAGGCTTTTGAATTGCACTGAACTGAGTTAAAGTGTTAGATCCATTCTTTATTGGGTGTCAGTGCAAGAATCTTTGACCTTCAGTGTCTCCTCTGTGAAATGATAATTGTGTCTGTATATAAGATTGGGATAAGAATTGGAAATAACATATCAGAAGTACCTGATGCATACTGAGAATCAATACATGGTGGTGGTTGTTATTACTATTTAAAATTACCCCTTCCCATTGGCCTCTGAATGTAAAAAACATACTTTAATTGGATGATAGAATATCACCTACATGTAGAATATTATCTGTACATATAATGAATGGTATATCTGCAGCAGAATATTAAAAACATGTTGAATGGAATATGGAACTCCTGTGCTAGCACAATTTGAATGACAAGGAAACATTCTAACTTTACTGTTTAACCTTTAGCAAAATCCTATCTGGTTTGCTCATAAACTCAAGCCTAATTTGTGGCAAAAGGAAAGCTTTCTTTTAAAAAAATGAAGCAATAAAAATAATATTTTATGCATTAATTTTAATCATCTTTGCCAGCCAATAGCAGCCATATTTATTAAAGGCTAATAAAAAAGTAGAAACCCCATCCATACCTTAATGAAGTTTATAATCTGCTTATAGAGATACAGTATTTATTAAAGATCTAAATAAAAGTTGATAGCAGCAAATGGCAAGATGAAATGATGAAAAACTATATGTGTAAATGCTAAAGGGATATGGAGAATGAGCAGTAGTTTAGTGTTGAAATGCTTCTTGGAGAACATAATTGGAATTATTAGCAGATTGGAAATGAGTTAAGGAGTGGGGTAAGGAGTAGAGATCCACAATCAAGTGAGAGTAAGAGTTGGTCAAAGAAACTTGGATTTTGAATTTTGTTGAGAATTCCGTTAGTGAAAAATGTGCATGAGATTTATTAGTTTCAGATTTCCCAACTGTAACAAAGTTGTTTTGGTACCAGTACTGACTAAAGGTCCCAGTTGGTGACAGTGTCTGGTTTATTCATTTATAACCTCAATGTGGAAAAGGTATCTCAGAAAAGTTAAAATTGCAACCTCCTTTTGCAGTTTTGCAGGGCACATTCATGTGAGAAATGATCTTTTATACATTGTCTTACTTTTTCCTTCTATTTTGTCTTTTAAGTAGAATTAGTGATTCTCAGAATCATCTGAAAGAAAGGAGCTCACTGAGCATTGAATATGCATCGGTTACCTTAATTGCCATATTGTACTTCAAATTTTAGGTCAGCAATTTAAAATTTGTACAACAGGTTTGGTATGAATGAAGTCAATAGATTTTTCTCACGCATGGCTTATGTATTGAGTGCTTTCCTGAAATATATATCATCCTGCAAGTGGAAAATATATTGATCAACAATTGATGGATTTCTTTTTCTAGTGCTACCTGGGTTTAGCTGTGTAAAGTAGATCACATGAGGGCCAGCGTGGTAATACACAATCTTGCAGACTCAAAGAGGCTCTCGCCCTGCAGGATCATGAACTCAGATTTTCTCTCTTGAGATATTACTTTTAGGCCCCAAATAATTTCCCTTTGGCTCTTAACAAATATTAGCATAGGGGAATCTATACTAGTTTGCATGACTGTTCTAGTCACAGTGTTGATTAATAAAGTAAATTCAATCCATTTCACATCATACAAGCTCTTGCATTGTTTCTCATCTGAATTGTCGAATGTCATGAAGAGAGGCAATCTAATCTTGAACTATCACTGGAAATAGTTGCAGGCTATCTTGTGCATGCTTTAGCATAAAGAAAGCATGTCATGTACTCTTAGAGTTAGAAGGGATTTTAGAGGTCAGTTGCCTCCTCTTCAATCTAAAACAGGAAGTCCCTCTTCAGTACCCCAGGAACAAGCCAGAAGGGGCAGGTATGTCCCTCAGTCTGAGGGACAGCAGTCACATCAAGACCTCAGAACTGGGGAGGAACTGAGCTGTGATGTGCTTATTCAAGCAGAACTTGAATAAGTGGATGAGGAAGTTTGATTAGGTATCTTCTACAGTTCTTTCTGCTGCTGCTGCTGCTAAGTCGCTTCAGTCATGTCCAACTCTGTGCAACCCCATAGACGGCAGCCCACCAGGCTCCCCCATCCCTGGGATTCTCCAGGCAAGAATACTGGAGTGGGTTGCCATTTCCTTCTCCAATGCATGAAAGTGAAAGTGAAGTTGCTCAGTCGTGTCCGACTCCTAGGGACCCCATGAACTGCAGCCTACCAGGTTCCTCCATCCATGGGATTTTCCAGGCAAGAGTACTGGAGTGGGTTGCCATTTCCTTCTCCAATGCATGAAAGTGAAAGTGAAGTTGCTCAGTCGTGTCCGACTCCTAGGGACCCCATAAACTGCAGCCTACCAGGTTCCTCCGTCCATGGGATTTTCCAGGCAAGAGTACTGGAGTGGGTTGCCATTTCCTTCTCCAATGCATGAAAGTGAAAGTGAAGTTGCTCAGTCGTGTCCGACTCCTAGGAACCCCATGAACTGCAGCCTACCAGGTTCCTCCAACCATGGGATTTTCCAGGCAAGAGTACTGGAGTGGGTTGCCATTGCCTTCTCCCACAGTTCTTTCTAAAATTCCATAAAATTTGCACATTCCGGTTTAACCAGATTTCGTTTTGTATAGGTGTAAGTGGGGAAAAAAGAATGCAAACCTTCCTGGAGGATTTAAGCAAAGCAAGTTACACTGAAAAAGAAAGCATACTAATGAAAAGGCTAGCTTTCCATTTTAAGAACATCTGAAAATGACAAGAGAGGAATATATGGCTATTCAGTACTATTGATGATAAAGCAACATGAGTTTCTCCATGGCAGAAATACTTCATCAGAGCAGCCAAAGTGTTCTGAGACCGTACACTCTGTTAGGCACTGTGCTGAGTGCTTTTGCTGTGTTCTTTTCTTAAGTGTTCCCAACATCTCCATGAGGTAAATGTGTGGTCATTACCCCTTTTTATAGATGATGAAACCAAGGCTTAGCAAAGCTAATAGCTTGTTTGAAGTCATACATCCAGTAAATGGAAAAGCTAGAATACAAGCCAGAGTATCACCTAACAGCTGCTATATAATATGAACCTTTAACCAGTAAAAGGAAAGACTTATGTAGCTTATAACCATTATTAGTCAATCACACGTGTTGAAGTGCTTAGAAACATAATGACTTCTCCTATGATCCAGCAGTTCCACCTCAGTGTATATACCCCAAAGAGTTGAAAGCAGAGTCTCAAAGAGATCTGTACACCCCTGTTCATAGCATTTTTCACTGTAGCTAACAGGTGAAACCAACAAATGACTAAATAAATGTGTATACATACAAGGGACTATTATTCCGCCTTAAGAGGAAGGAAATTCTGACAAATGTTGCAACATGGATGAACCTTGAGGACATTATGCTAAACGAAATAAGTCAGTCATAAAAAGACAAATGTAGTATGATTTCACTTAAATGAGGTACCTAAAGTAGTCAGTTTCATAGGGACCAGGAGTGGAGTGGTAATTGCCAGGGGAATAGGGACTTATTGTTTAATGGGCATAGAATTTCAGTTTTGCAAGATGATAATCTTGAGAGTAAATGCACCATGATATAATGTGTTTACTACTGGAATGTGCACTTAAAATGGTCAAGATGGTACATTTTATGTTATATATGTCTTATCACAATTTTTTAAAAGTGTCATGAGGTCTACTGTGTATCTCCAAATGTTTCCCAAAACTATATATGTGCATGTTTATAGTTTGAGCCACAATTAGCAAATATTAACAACTGTTGAATTTAGGGAGAAATTTTATGGATATCTACTATTTTAACTTGTATGTATGTTTGAAAATTTTGTAATAGTTGAAAGAAGTGTAAAGTTATAAGTAACAAAAATGATTCCATACTTAATATTTAAAATATTAACCAAATCTCCTTTAAGTCACAGCTTAAATCTGAGATCTTCTAACACATTTTTGACTGTTCAAAGTCCTACAGACTTATCTTTTTTTATATAAATAACAACCCTCCAATACTAGCTATATCCTCCAATTTTTTTGTATGTGTCTGTTTTAATTATCTATTGCTGCATACCAGTAGGGGCCCCCAAATAAGTAGCTTCCAATAACAAGGAGCTAAATTACTCATGAGTCTGTGAATTGCTAGAGAGTTTTCCTCCTGGTCTCCCCTGAGATAGTGTGTCAGCATTCACCTGGCACACAGGTGTAGGCTATCAGAGTGTTGGGTTTTCTTGCATGTAGCTTTGCTACACGGTTAGTACAGGCTGCATTGGGTCTCAGGCTGGTGACATTTCTTACATGGCAGCTTGACATCATGAGAGCAAACATCGTGGTTACCCGGCTACTTAACAACTGGGCAGAAAAGTTTACAGCATTACTTCTGCCTCTTCCTATTGATTAAGGCAAGCTACAAGGCCATCCTCCATTCAAGGGAAGGTGAAATAAATGCCGCTTGTTTTTACCTTCTTTGCTACTGTTCCCACCTACTCATGGGAGAAGCAGCAAAGAATTTATGGCCACCTTTAATCTACTGCAACATTGAAAACTGTTCAGTCTGTCACACTGTGGGTTAGATTCTGCACTGATGATTAAGAGGCAGTCTTGCTCTCTTTCATAGCACAGTTCAATCCTGAGAAGGAAGTGGGGAAAGGAAACCGACATGAATTAAGTAACCGTGGAGAAACACACTGCTAGTTCCCTGTCCTTCACGAACAGTTCTAGGGTAGCACTTACTATCTGTGTTTTACAGGTGAGGTAGCTGAGGCTCTACCTGGCTAAGAAGCTGCTGACTCAAAGTGTGAAAAGTAGAGAAATTCAACCCCAGTTCTGCTTTGCACTTTCTTCTTTCCTAGATGCTTCACTTGCAAAATAAAATAGATAAAAAATCAGCCTCATCAATTTCTAAGATCCTTTCTAGTTGTGCCGCCATGTTGATCTGATGTTATATAATGAATGCTTTATCCTATGAAGCCCTGCTCCTTCCAGCCTCTCCTTTTCCCCTTCTATACCATCAATATACAGCTTCCACTGTCCCCTAAGATCCTCAGGGATGTCATTCAATGTTTGATCTCCATGTCTTCACTATAGCCTGGGTATGCCCCAGGCCACCTACATTCTCATCCTTCAGCGTCTACTGCGTAGCATCCTTGGTAAAACGCTGTCTCCCAGGCCTGCCTTCCTATGCACCTCAGTATAGTTTGTGAAATCCTACAATGCAGTGGTTTTCAACAAGGCACTGTTTTGCCCGCAGTAGATGTTTAGCAATGTTTGGGAGCATTTGAGGTTTTCACAACTTGGGGCGTGCTGCTAGAATCTAGTGGGCAGAGGCCAGAGAAGCTGCTAAACATCCAGTAATTTACAGGACTCCCCCGCCACATACACAGACACACAGGACTCCCCCACCACATACACACACACACATGACTCCCCCGCCACATACATGCACACACAGGACTCCCCTGCACACATACACAGACACGCAGGACTCCCCCCCGCCACATACACACACACGCAGGACTCCCCCGCCACATACACAAACACACAGGACTCCCCCGCCACACACACACACAGAGGACTCCCCCGCCACACACACACACACACACAGGACTCCCCCGCCACATATACAGACACACAGGACTCCCCCGCCACATACACAGACACACAGGCCTCCCCCGCCACATACACACACACACAGGACTCCCCCACCACATACACACACACACAGGACTCCCCCGCCACATACACAGACACACAGGACTCCCCCGCCACATACACACACAGAGGACTCCCCCGCCACATACACAGACACACAAGACTCCCCTGCCACATACACACACACACAGGACTCCCCTGCCACATACACACACACACAGAGGACTCCCCCGCCACATACACACACACACACAGGACTCCCCCGCCACATACACACACACACACAGAGGACTCCCCCGCCACATACACATACACAGAGGACTCCTCCGCACACATACAGCAAAGAGTTATCCGACTCAAAAATGTCCATTGTGCCAAGGCTGAGAAACTTTACACAAAGCATCTTGTCACATTGACTGTTAATTGCTTGCGTATCTCCTACACCTGATTAATTATGAGTTTTTGTGAATATGTTTTATTTTTAATTATTGTATTTCCCGTACATGACACATGGTAAACACCTAGTCCAGTACATGACACATGGTAGACACTCAGTGAATGTGTTCTGATCGGATGAATCAAACCCAGAGTATGACCAAAGCCTTAGGGGAGTGTAACTATAAAGGGGTGGTGCTTAGAGGAAGAGATTTCTTCCCACTGTGACTGGTCAACCAGGAAGGGTTTTGTAGAGAATGTGGGCTTAGAGAAGCCATCAAAGGAAGAATAGGTTGCTGAGCAACAGAAGAGCACTTGAGGGAAAGGGAAGAGTGCGAACAGCATACGGGAGAAGGAGAAGCACCGTGTGCTTAGGAAAGAGGGTTGTGCAGTGAGGCTGGAACACCGGATGTGTAAGGAAAGTCACAAAGTAAGACCTAGGGTTGGGAAGTTTTGGCTTGGAATGACTGCCTAGAGAGTACATTTCAGTCACCAGTAAGTACACTTAGACGGTTTTGATTGGAAAGGAGGTTTAATGCTGTTTTTAGGAAGATTGATCTGGTAACAGGGTATCAGAAATAAGAGAAATACAGATTCACTGAGCAATCGTTGCTCTTGTTCAGATAGTGAGTATCTCCTCAGAGATGATGCCGTTGGAGTCAAAAAGGAGAAGTGGACACACAACATGGTTTGGCACCCCAAGTAGATGGCAAGCTAGGTGAGGACGGGAACTGTGTCGTTCACATCTGCATCACGCACAGCACTTCACCTGGCAGAGGAAGCACACGGAATGCATGTTTAGTACACACACGAGCCAGATGTACTCCATTGAGACCAATTTCCACATATCCTTGGGGAAACAAATCTCATTTCTTTCTGGAAAAGAAAACATAGAGTTGCTGATGACTGGCGTTCTGTTCATTGCGTGATCAGTGGTAGGATAGATGGCCAGTGTACAAATGTCAAACCAGAAGAGGAAACCACAGTTTGGAGGATTGAATCAAGACATCCTTTAGCTTCTCCAGCTGGCACCTCCAAGCTGACTGTGCTTCTTGTCCTGCTCACCGCGGACACGTGCGGAAACCCACAGAGAACGTCACCCCTCCAAGTGACGAGTGACGGGAAGCACCATGCGAAGATGAGTTTCTCTAACCTTCGTGTGTTTACTCTGTTATCAGGGTTTTGCACACCTCCCCTAGGGTGGAAGAGGTAATTAAATTTTAGTATAAAAGACTTCCTACCAGACATCAGGCTTCATGGGGGAATAAAAGTAAATAATAGATAGCAGGGACTATCAACCAGTGATTAGAGCTCATCCTGCTTAATTAGTTCAAAATAACTTCAAGGCAAGATTGTGGAGATTTGTAGATACTCTAGAGTTGACCAACACAGGATGGGATTCGAAATGGGATGGAATTCATCTTTAAGAGGTAGTCTGGGCTGGGAAACAGTGGGAAATAGAGTGGGCTATCATTTTGGTTTTTTTCACTGACTCCTGAGGTAACCTGTGTAAGGCACACCTTTATTCAGATTCTGCAGTCTCATTATAAATAAGAGTAGGACAATGTGGTCCTTACACTCTGCTTGGGAAAATCTGGGGGTTGATATGATTGATGTCCGTAGACATAATAACAGCAGAGAGGGTATAAGTACTGAAGCCAGATTGTCTGGGTTTGAATCTTAGCTTCATCACATCCTAGACGGATGGCCTTGAGCAGCTGATCTGTCAGTCCTGTGCCTCAATTCCTTACCTGTAAGAGGGAGATAATGATTGGCCTGGCCTCTCTCTGTGTGGTAATAGGTTAAACATGTGAAGCTCTTAAAAGATAGCTGAACACAAAGTAGGTGCTCAGTACATTGAAGTCCTTGCTATTAATCACTGTTACTGTCTTTATTTTGGCCTTCCCAGGTGGCACTAGTGATGAAGAACCTGCCTGCCAATGCAGGAGACATAAGAGATGTGGGTTTGATTCCCTGGATTGGAAAGGTCCCCTGGAGGAGGGCATGGCAACTCACTCCAGTACTCTTGCCTGGAGACTTCCATGGACAGAGGAGCCTGGCGGGCTACAGTCCATGGGGTCACAAAGTGTCAAACATGACTGAAGTGCCTTAGCACACAGCATCTTTATTGTATTATATCTTTAGTGGATGTATCATACATTAGTCAGTATATAAATAATTGTATTCAATAACTGGAATGTCCTTAAGGCTCAGCAAACCCCAGCACCAATACTAGTCTTACAAACAAAAATTATGTGATAAGCCTTGAGAAATCAGTAGGATTTAGACAAGTAAGAGGGAGCAGGAATTCCAGAAACAGCTGACAAACCTGCAAGAGTGGAGACTGGGCCAGTTAGGTTTGGTGAGGGAGCACAGAGCCTGGCCTTGCCAGAGAAGGGGCTGCTTTGCAGAGTAGTGGGAAATAGATGTTATGCTCCCTAGCGGCGCTCCAGCATAGTGATGTGGATGTATAGACACTGGGCTAAAGGTGAATAGATTAAATTGTACCAAGAGTGATGAAAATTACTGGCAGTGATAAAAATCAAGCTATCTCTCAGTGAGTTGCAGTACCAGCAGAGTTTGAGGCTGGGGAATGCTTCTGACTCCCACTGCCAGGGACTAAATGCATCTGCCCAGCCTGATGCTGTCATAGTAATGGAACCATACTGGTTGGCTTCAGATTTTAGTCTATAAACTGGCTGGCAGGTTGTAACGTTGGTATTCATATCTCCTGTTTGCATTCCAGAGGAGCCATTATGTCCTTGGTAAGTATACAGTATAACTGTGTGTTTTAATATGCATACATAAACATATAGAAAGTGCAGGTTCTTTAAAACAAAATTTTAAAGAAGGCTATTTGTCATTGAGGCGCTCCCATCCTTCCTTGGCCTTTTGCTAAACATTTTGTCTTTTCACTCCCATTCCAATAGCCCTGTGCTCTCTGCCTGTATTCAACAAATTCTAACTAAAAGTTCCTTTAAGCCATTAACACTTGGTGGGTAAAACTATAATAGGTGAAACTGAAAACATAAAGCTGCATAGATCCAAGTGAATAGCTTGCTGCTGGTGGAATTTCAGGTTGTAGAGGAAGTTTGGGTGAGACACCCTTGAGTCAGGCAATATTCTATTCTGACTGTGGAAAGATAGGTGCTTTCTGCCTATATGTATATCTGACCTACATAATAAAAATTATAAGAGATTTTTCTGACTTGTTGTTCATTTGCTCGGTCGTGACTGACTCTTTGCAACCACATGGACTGCAGCAAGCCAGGCTTCCCTGTCCTTCACTATCTCCTGGAGTTTGCTTGAGTTTATGTCTGTTGAATCGATGATGCCATCCAACCATCTCATCCTCTGTTTGCCCCCTTCTCCTCCTGCTGTCAATCCTTCCTAGCATCAGGGTCTTTTCCAGTGAGTCAGCTCTTCGCATCAGGTGGCCAAAGTATTATACCTTCAGCTTCAGCATCAGTCCTTCCAGTGAATGTTCAGGATTGATTTCCTTTAGGATGGACTTGTTTGATCCCCTTGCTGTCCAAGGGACACTTGAGTTTTCTCCAGCACCACAGCCTGAAAGAATCAGTTCTTTGGTGTTCAGCCTTCTTTATGGTCGAACTCTCACATCTATACATGACTACTGGAAAAACCAGCTATCATTTATCTCTGCTAAAACTTACATCCTCACAGGCAGGTGCTGTGTCTTATTCTTCTGTGTTTGCCTGGCTTATAATAGCACCTGGTACATATACATGCTTAATAATTATTTGTTGATGGAATGCTTTCATAATGCATCAGGGTCCCCAAAGCTATTTATTGCAAATTCCCCCTCTAGATCTGTCTTTTAAAATAAAATAACCTAATGGACTGTGAGTTAGTATCTCATTTATCTGCATATTCCATCCACACCCTTAGTACATCCCCTCCCACCCTTGCAGAGTGTTCATTAATGTTTGTGAAGAAAGGAAGAAATAAATAACTTGGTAATGAGAATAAGCCGTTGGCCCCATGTTGAGTGTCATCTTGGTATTCTGAGAAAAGTGGTCGACTGCTGAATATTAAGAATGTCAAGTAAGTAGCAGAGAGACACTTTTCCTGAAATATTCAGATCAATCTCAAACAACTTTTTACCTCTTTCCTCTTAGGTGCTGAATACAAAGTTTTGTTTGAGAAATAAATAGTTGTTAAGCTGTTAAGTGTTACCATGGAAGGTGGTAACACTTTGATATGCTTTGCTGTTTGTAGACTTTTAATGCAATAGCAATATATGAGGAATTGTGTAGATGTGGGCACTTAGAATCAGGGTAAAGGGAGTAAGGAGATGTACTCTTACAATGTAAGCGTCATTTGCTATATCCCTGCTCAGGATCATTCCCGAAGTGTAGGAACAACTATGGAGAGAAAACTTTATGACTCAGTTTGAATGAATAATTAGTACCGTATAAATTTGGGGGGGGGCAAAAGGCTTATGCAGATGTTTAGTAAAATTTAAGAATGCGATGGTGTAATAAATCATTCCAGGATAAATTTTCTGCCTCTCTTCTCAAGACAGGTAAAAGTCCTCTTCTTTCTGTGTAAACCCTAGTATCCAATTCTGATTTAATATTCCCACTCTGTTTTTGTAATTAAAACATCATTTATACTGAGAATAATTAAGACAACTGTACATTTGATTTTAAAATCAGTTTTGAGTATTGTGCCTTGTCAAGCTACAAGAATGGTTCCTGCAGCTTTTACAACGTAGCATTAAGAAGCAGACAGTGACCGCAGGCACCTGAGTGGAAGGTTTGACAGTTTGATAAATTAGGAATGACACTTGCCAAAATGGCTGTCCTTCCTGCAGTCTGCCAGTGGAGCATTTGCACACTGTTAATTGAATTGGCAATTTGTGTAACAGTGCCTGCCCCTGAGCTTTTGTAACGCTGGATCTGCCATTTAAGTCTGATAATCCAGGACTTGGGAATAAGGACGAAAAGCTTCACATGATATTACTGCAGATTTAAAATGACAGTCGGGGACCTTGTTGCCAATTTCCCATTAAATGAGAAATAATTAACAATAGCAATAACAAAGTCTTATAAAGCTGGAAAGTTAAATTGACTTTTCAGCACTAGTATCGTACAAAATTGCTTCTGGTGTGATTATTGGATTGCCCTTTCAAGATTATATACCCTAAATAGTTTCATATGATGAACCAAACATGGGTCGTTTTGTAAGCTAATCTGTTTGATTGTTGTGAAAATCTCCTGATTATCTACAAGGATTGTATCATCATTAAGAATTTTCTTTATGCTATAAAATTTCAGAGAGATAGAGACCTTAATGAAATAACAGAGATTCTTTTTTCCTTAATTTTGCTAGTAATTTAATGAGAGCTGCAACAAAATGTTGGACTACAGCTAGATAATGTCAACTGCAAGTATTTATAGAGTTCTATACGTGACTTTTTTGGATGTCCTCCATTGATGCTTCTCAGAGTGTTAAGAACTCCTGAGTAATTTTTGGTGTGTGTTTGAACAGTGGTTTGTATTTGGAACAATGGTTTAGAACAATACAGATTCCTGGCATGGGGTTCTTTTGAAAATTGCAAAAGATGTTAATTTTCTATGATTTTCAAACTCATGGAAGTTTATGTTTCACTGTTACTATCTGTTTAGTTCTAAAGTTCAGATCTTTTGGGGTGGTATTGGGTTAGTCACGTCAGCACAGACTAGAGTGGTTCTTACCTGATACCCTCTGAATGGCTATATCCAATGGGTACAGTCAGCATTTGCAGTTAAATATTTTGACTGCCACCATCTTTGATCATATGTTGATATTTGATAGGTAAGGAGTGGGCTCCAAAACAGCTAGAAGAGTTTTAGGAACCAAGTTGATAGCAAAAGATCATCCTTTTTCAAAATTTAGGTTATTTTTTATTATAGACTCTCATTTCACAATGGGATATTCAGGATATTCAAGAATAGGATAGAATCTGCTGTTTTGTTTTTTTTAACTGTGGTTAGAAAATAAGATAGTCTTGCTCTGTTTTTTAAGAGTTTTCAGTTTTTTTGACCAGTTAGTGCATTTCATTGATTTGATGTGAGGACAGAATGTAGGAATGGAAACCTCCAGATAGAGTGGGGAAAAGAACCTGTCACCTTGATGGAGATCTGGGCTTTCCTATGTAGAGGTTACATTTGAAGCCTGAAGCTGTGGTGCCTGTCAGGGAAAAACACAGAGAAAGCGTGCTCTGAGCATTAACAACTTAGGCTTAGGAGGAGGGCAGAAGTCTATGAAGGAAACCATAATACAGAAGAATAGAGGAGAGAACATGGGGTGCAATGAGGTGAAAATGAACTTTAAAATAAAAAGCACAGTGTGTGGACTCATGGCGCCTGGGTATTTTTAACACCTAAGTGCTATAAAATTTGGCAAGTCAGAAAGACTCCTGGATTTCCATCTTTTCACTGAGAAATGGGGATAAATAAATGCCGGTTTTTACCTCATGAGGGTTTTTTGGTATGAAAATTAATTGGATTATTTTATGTGAAAACAGTTTGCAAATTATATGAAAATACAGCTGTTAATAAAAGTAGCAGTATAGTAAGGGCATAACTGAGAGAGAGAAGTGGTCAAAGCTTTAAAAGCTGTGGAACTCTGAAAGAAAAAGAAGAGGAGGAATGCCCGGTGGATGATGGGAACATGTTCTTCTGAGTCACATGGAGAGTTTGATGTTCATACAGTGATGAGGACAGATGCCGGAGTCCAGAGCTTACAGAGAGACCAAGTTTGTAAAGAAATGCAGTAGCAGGTATATATGTCAAGGTGGTGGTGGAGCTGCCTGTTATCCCCAGAATGATGAGGATGTGTGTGCAAAGGACTGATGAGTGTTACAAAACAGGAGAGTAACTTGGCATGAAAACTGCTGCATTGCCACACTTCACAATGTCTCTGAAATTGAAAACATATCTTGTAATTGATGTGTATGCTTAGTATGATGATTTTTCTTTTTTTTTCCCCAGAAGAACTGATAGTTAACTGATGACATATTTAAAAATTAATGGCAGTTTAAGACTGTTGCAGTTTGGCCAAATGTTACTATGAACATAGCTTACTGGTGGCTGACTTTGGCATGCTTAATCATTTTAAAATATTTGAAAGATATTTTACCTGTCCTCATCCAAGATTAGGACATTATTTGATTGATCATTTGTTGAATACAAATCATATTGAGTGCTTATGGTATATTAGACACTCTACTGGGGCATTGTATACATAATGTCATTTAATTCTCAAAGTCAGACTAGAAATTAGGTACTGTTTTTAGCCCCCTGCATTATATGTGAGAAAACTGAGGCTTAGATTAGAGGCTATGTTACTTAAAATCCTGGCTTGCTGTAAAATCTGATGCTAGGTTAGAGGCTATTGAAAAGTCAAAGGTACACACGATTTGTTCATCTGGGTTACAGCGCAGGAAATCTAAAGCACATATTCAGAAAACAACCATATAAGGGAAGACACACTACGAGTACTGTCAATACCACAACAGGGGCACAGGCAGGCTAGAAGGATTCCATGAAGAGAGACATTATTTCCAACTAGGAAATAAGGGGGAGTTTCTTCATGGACAGTGGGAATATTTGAACAAGTAGAGATGAAGGGGTGGTAACACAGGCAGAAAGAACCGGGCGAGTGAAAGAAACGGAAGCTTCCAAACAGCATGTGTGTTGAGGAAATACTAAGTTACCAGGGTTAACTGGACTGGAGTGTGCTTGAAGAGGAATCAGTTCAATTCAGTTCAGTCACTCAGTAGTGTCTGACTCTTTGCAACCCCATGAACCGCAGCATGCTAGGCCTCCTTGTCTATCACCAACTGCCGGAGTCTACCCAAACCCATGTCCATTGAGTCGATGATGGCATCCAACCATCTCATCCTCTGTTGTCCCCTTCTCCTCCTGCCCTCAATCCCTCCCAGCATCAGGGTCCTTTCAAATGAGTCAGCTCTTCACATCAGGTGGCCAAAGTATTGGAGTTTCAGCTTCAATATCAGTTCTTCCAGTGAACACCCAGGACTGATCTCCCTTAGGATGGACTGGTTGGATCTCTTTGTAGTCCAAGGGACTCTCAAGAGTCTTCTCCAACACCTCAGTCCAAAAGCATCAATTCTACTGCACTTAGCTTTCTTTATAGTCCAACTCTCACATCCATACATGACTACTGGAAAAACCATAGCTTTGATTAGATGGACCTTTGCTGACAAAGAAATGTCTCTGCTTTTTAATATGCTGTCTAGGTTGGTCATAACTTTCCTTCCAAGGAGTAAGCGTCTTTTAATTTCATGGCTGCAATCCCATCTGCAGTGATTTTGGAGAGCCCAAAAATAAATCCAGCCACTGTTTCCACTGTTTCTCCATCTATTTGCCATGAAGTGATGGGACCTGATGCCATGATCTTAGTGTTCTGAATGTTGAGTTTTAAGCCAACTTTTTCACTCTCCTCTTTCACTTTTATCAAGAGGCTCTTTAGTTCTTCTTCACTTTCTGCCATAAGGGTGGTGTCATCTGCATATCTGAGGTTATTGGTATTTCTCCCAGCAATCTTGATTCCAGCTGTGCTTCCTCCAGCCCAGCATTTCTCATGATGTACTCTGCATCTAAGTTAAATAAGCAGGGTGACAATATGCAGCCTTGACGTACTCTTTTCCCTATTTGGAACCAATCTGTTGTTCCATGTCCAGTTCTAACTGTTGCTTCCTGACCTGCATACAGGAATAGTGAGAAATAAAGGCAAAATATTCAATGCATTTCCAAAGGACACCACCCAGTGTTTTGTTGGTATACTTAAGAGTAATCAATTTAATTTTTTTGCCTGTTATTTTGGTTTTATGTTGCCACCCACTTGGTAAAACCATCCCTGGAATTATAATAGATTTCTAATTTGTTCTTGGTTATTTTGTGTTTTCAAAATGTTCTACAATAATCTTTGACTAGAAAGAATCATGGTAGATATTATTTTAATAGTTCAATTTACATAAAAGTTTATTTTAGAAAATTAAGTGGAATTAATGGTAATGCTGTGCTGTCATGTCAAGATGGAGTCTCGGATGAAATTAACTGAGTTGGGATCTCAAAGAACCTGGGTGAAGTTCTTCTCATTTTTGAAGCTTCATCTATGATGATAGTTACTGCTCCTTTTTTATTTTTGGATGATAATGGTTTATTTTCTATTTTTTAAAACATTTTCTTATAGAGGTTACAAATACATATCTGCATATTCTTGTTATATATCCATCATTCTTTAAAAATATAGTTTCATTCATTAGTTTTCCCTATAATTTTTCTCTGTTTATTTGTGCTTACAAGACAAAGTATCTTTATTTTCTTTCTTTTTTTGTTCCTTCAGATTTTCTTAATTGTGCTTTTCCTGAATTCTTCGGATAAATACTCACTGTTTTACTTTTAAGTTTTGAGTTTCATGAAATTTATCTTTAAAGGTATACATTTCCCTCTTAAGTACTGCTTTAGCTGTGTCACACAAATTTTAATATGGACTGTTTTCTACCTTATCCACTCAAAATCTCCTGAAATATCTGATTTTTATTTTAAACTCAAAGGGTTTTAGTAATGCCATTTAATTCTGAAACACGTAAGAGTTTTAAACATCTTCTTGGCATTAATTATTTCATGATATGTTTGAACACTCAGGCAAATGATGCCTTCAAAACTCCTTAGGCTGATAACTCATATATGATGTTCTGCTCTTTGCTTTAAGGATTAGATACATTCCACAGATACTGCTATCTGTGTGACAAGATATGAGACACCCCCTGCTCATTAAGCTTTTATTCTAGAGTCGGGTGGAGGGAACAGGCAATAAACAAGCAAATATGCTAACCGCGTGATTCAGGATAGTGCTGAGTACTGTGAAGAAATGAAGCAGAATGATTACTAGAGGTAATCATTGTATGGGTATGTGTGCTGCTGTTGATCGGTGAGCAAGGAAAGTGAAAGTGAAGTCGCTCAGTCATGTCCAACTCTTTGCAATCCTGTGGTCTGTAGCCCACCAGGCTCCTCTGTCCATGGGATTCTCCAGGCAAGAATACTGGAGTGGGTTGCCATTTAAGGCCTCCCACATTTAAGATTTTGGCTGAGACCTCGATACTCAGAAGGAACTGGCCACAGCAAGTCTAGAGACAAAGAAGTTCAGAGGAAGTGACAAGCACAGAATTTCTCAGGTAGGAACTAATTATGTCTCTTATAGGAGTAGAATCAACAAAACAAAACAAAACAAAAACACCCAGTGGGGCTTGGGTGTATGAATGGGAAGGACAGACTCAGATGAGGTTGGTTAGACAGGCAGGGGCACAGTTGCGTGGGCCTTCTGGGGCTCAGTGCGAGTTGGGTTCTGTTCTGTGTGTGATAGGAAATCACTGGATAGTTCTTAACAGAGAACACTATTAGTAGACTTTTTTCCTAAGCTTATCTTGAACATTAATATGAGATGGTGTGTATGTGAAACACTCAAAAGGATGTCTGGAGCACATTAAGTGTTTAGGTTAGCATATGTTACTGATAGATGACAGTGAGCAATCTTCTGTCATTCTTTGCAAATGCTCTGGCACATACTAGGCAGTATGAATATTTAGGTGACTAAATAAAAACCAAAGTGCGTGGATATGCTCACTTCACCCTCACACCTTTACTGTTTTTAATTTTAAAGTTGTTGGTTCTTAAAAACACTTGGGTTCTCTAAATTGATGATCTCCAAATTCATTCTCAGGTACCTCGTGGGTGACCCTGGGCAAGTCACTCTTCAGAGCTGTCGTGAGGATTAAATGAGATAATCTCAGCAGCAGGTGTAATGGTGGCATGTAATGTGCACTCAGCGGTGGCTCTTTTAATGATCTAATTATAGTTCAGTACACTCTGTTTAGGTTCATAATTCCTTCAATTTGTGATTTAATTACTTGGAAGGATAATTCCATTCACTGTATACTAAATATCTCAAAGTGTAAAATAAGACTAAAATCCCCTTTCATGTCTTCATAGAGGCACTTTTATAGTTATTAGACATCTCATATTCCACAGGCCTTCTCAGAAGCAGACAAATAAATTGATAGTCACTTAACATTCAGTTTGGAGGGTCAGGGAGTCGAATTTTATGGAAAAGGTTATTCAAAGAGTCTGTTTTTCCTGAATTTATTTGTTTGTGAGGACAAAGAGAGGAGCTTGCAATTTATAATTTCTATTGAGCAATGACCTACATGTAAAGAGATATTTTACTTATTTATGAAGAATAATTAATTATTTGCCGGTGTGAAGGAGGAAAGCATTCTAATGAAGGCATACATTTTAAAGCTTGAGGTGGAGGAGAGCAAACAAAAGTTGCCAAAATTTAAACTATTTACAGTTTGATGATTTAGTATGAAAGAGATAAAACATTCCTCAAACTGGTATAGTACTAAGGGTAGCAGTGAGTTGAAATTTATAATAATGTTTTATATGCTGCATCGTAACTCTTGAAATTCAAGCTTGTAAATCAGGAATCATCTTATCAGGGTAAGATCTCATCAGTATCCAGACATTTTTAGAGCTATGAAGTTGTTCATAATTTATACATATGAATATAGTACATGTGCAAGCAAACTTCAACTCTCTGGAACTTAAAGGAGATTATTTTGGATAAAAGGGGGCCTATTCTTTAATCAGCAAACTTTTTCTTTTTTATTTAAATTATCGTGGAAAGAATTTTTGTGTGGAAGATAATTTAGCCTTTTCTTTATGACTTAGGAGTATTATTATGTATGCATTTCATTACCATGAAAATAATATGGTTGATGTCCTCAGGGACTTTTGGACTATGAGACCTGCTTTAACTGTACACCAAATTGGCCTGTATTATAGTGCATTTTGAGAATTTTTTCCCCTGCTGTTTATCTCCCCCTTTTTCTGTTGATCCCTTACTGTCAGTCATAATTTTTCTCTACTGTTAGCATTTCTAGATCTCTCCTTTAATTTGCTGCTTCAGATATGGTTTTAGCTTGGACACCCGGGTTTGTTGGCATTATGTATAAGCCAAGCACGAATAGAATCTGATAAAAGACAAAGGGATCGTCTGTGAATAAAGTACCTGGACTCTGTGATAGCTTTTTTGATCTTTCAGAGGCATTTTCCAGGTTCCTTCATCTCATTTTCATCTTGGATGAGTAAAATATCCTTACCTAAGGCTCAAAGTCACTTCCTGGAATAAACTGTCTTAGCTACATACATGTATGTGTGCGTGTATGTCATGTACAGTTCCCCAGCTATGAAATATACTTTTTTCTAGTTCTCTGTCCTACACTAATACGACCCCCAAAATAATGCTCTTCCTAATGATGTTTTTAGAGATTTGGAGAAAATGCTATCAATTCTCTAATTTCCTCTGCAGCTCTTGTTCCTGAAAATATTGTAGCCCATGCCTTGCACACTGAGTATGTAAATGAGATCTTTGAGAGTTCTGCATAAAACTTTCAAGGAACAAGCCTTCCTCCCAAAGTTTAAGTAATTAAAGCGTCTGAATGGTCCAGACTTTAAACTCACATAAAATTATTCTAGTAGTAAAGTTCCCAAACTGATTTTATTTATTTCTCTAAGTTCCTTAATGTGGTTTCGCTGCTTGGCTTGACCTCTCGAATAAAATAAGTTTACCAGCCTTTCACCAAAATGATGCTTATCTTTACAAAGATAAATATGGCCATATTTCTAAAAAAAATTCAGATTAAGAAAGTAGGTTACTGGGATTTATGAAGACTATTTTTCTTTTCAAATAATAGATCAGTATCATGGAATGCAGTTAGATACCTTGGAAAGCCATTATATCGAAACACATCATGATTTTTAGGGGAAGAAAGGCAAGCACGAGACGCGAGGATACTGTTAGATGGTTCACCCACCCATGTACCAAACTGACCATTTGGGGCCAAGGAAGCTGATTTTTATGTTTTAAAATTAATCCAACCTAGATTAACCATGTCGCGTCCCCTTAACCACAGGCATGTGAATCTCAGGGTAGACAGCTGTTTGGATGTCCCACACTGGGACTGCTGCCCTCAACAAACGCTTCTGATTCTCCTACATGGTCACTTGGCAGCATCTATGTGCACCCATATGGCTGAATGGCATCGTGCCTGTTTACAAGTCGGTTGGATCATTTTCACTAGGACCCAGGTGCCAAGCAAACATAGAGTCACTCTGCCTACTGAACTATGCATCTTCTTTCTCAGAAACAAAACACATCTCCTTGGTAATGACCTCCAAGTTTAATGCAGTATATTTATTGGCATTTTATTGCCTTCACTACATTTTGACAAGTTCTCTGTCTGTAAAGATAACAAAGGAAACAAGAATAATGATATCTCCTGTAATTACGAAGCAGACAGTGCCAAAAAAATATGTGAAATACAAATTTGGGCTGTCACCTCTGACCTCTTAGGATGCATACAATTCCCAGAGCATCTATAGTCCTGCTTGAAGATGAAATGGAGCATTGGTTGCTTCTGTGACACCAAGACTGGATATTTAGCTTTTCTTTTCACAAGCTTCACAATTTGAGTAGAAATAGTAGTTTTCACATAGAGGATATGATGAAGATATATGAGATGATACATATGATATGCTTTGAGCTCCTTGAAATAAATTTATTTTATTCATGTGACTACTATATGCCTCGATGAAGGAAATTATGTCCTTGCCTTAGAATTAACAAATGGATGTTTAACAAATTCAACATCTTTTGCTTTTTGCTTTCTAAACAACTGACTTTTGTATCCTACTTGAGTTTATAAAATTTTCCCCTATATTCTTTTACTTAGTCTTCATGTAAAATTTATGAAGTAGGATGGTCAAATATTATTATTAGTTTTATTTTACAAATAATGGAAACTGAGGCTAAGAGCAGTATTGTGGCTTATCTTAAGGTTTCTTAACAAGTTTGAAGTGACAGATTCAAGACTCCAACACATTTTTTTCCAGAGATTCCATTGCATTTAGGATGAAAGAGTCCTTGAGATAATATATTCATTTAGATGGATTCAGTTTTATTTCATTATTAAGTAAAACCTCCAAATAGTTAAGAGGTTGATTGGAAAATATATATTAACATACTCATTAAAAGTGACTTTAATAGGAAATATCCCTAACAGCTGCCATTGTAATTTATTGCTCTTATTTTCTCATTTAATTTGCTTCTTGAGTAATGTTTTGGGTCAGTTTCTTGGCAACAGTTTTGATTTGATTGTTTCCTTTTCTTTAGAAGGTCACAGAATTTTCATTTGCCTGAAAGGAAGAAAATTTGTCAAGATTCTAAAAACCCATAGTATTCGAGATGTGACATAAAATTTTAAATCTTCATCAGTTATAATTAATACCAATTTATGAACACTGGCATGACTTTAAGTCCATTTTATTGAAGCAATTGAAAACAAATCAGAAAAGTTATGGGTAAAGGAGTTTTGAAGGAGACATGGCCTAATTTGACTTTGGTATTGCTTTCCTCTTTTAGTAGGATGTGTGTCAGAATTCTCTCCTGGAAAATTTTGAATCACAAGCATAATGTAAATGGGAGAGAAATTTTATAACCGGGTGGATTATAAGATAAATTCTTAATGTTGAATATGAATACAAAAGGGTTGAAAAGTTGGATTGTCATTGAGTCAGTGTTTGACATCTGAATAAGAAATATTTGGAAAATAGGTATGGCAGGTTCATTCTGTCTTATATTACAAATATCCCAAGTTTTCACTATTTGCATGGTGTTTTGATATGAAAAAGCCTTTTTTCACTTTTAAGAGTCTTAATGAAGTATATTTTACACACCATACCCACCCATTGTAAATGTATAATGTAGATGGTTTTAGTAAATTTCAAATTGTGACCATCACAACAATCCAGTTTTGAAAGAAATCCATCATCTCCATCAAAAAGTCCCCTCATACCCACTAATCTCTGTTCCCACTCCTAACCCAGGCAAGCATCAACCTACTTTCTGTCCCTCTACAGTTCTGCTTCTTCTAGAGATTTCATGTAAATATATTCATCAAAATGTAGTCTTTTGTGCCTGGCTTCTTGTGCTGGATCTTCATTGCTTTGTGCAGCTTTTCTCTAGTTGCAGTGAGCAGGGGCTACTCTCTAGCTCTGGTAGATGGGATTCTCATTTCAGTGGCTTCTCTTGTTGGGAAGCAGGGATTCTAGGCACATGGGCTCAGGTGCCCCACGGCATATGGAATCTTCCCAAACCATAGCTTCTTTTACTAGCATACTGTTCTTGAGTCTATTTAACTTGTATGTGTCTATATTTAGTTTTTTTTTTTTTGATGAGTATTAGTTTAGTGCATAAATATGCCATATTACATATGTCTTATAAATATATTATACATATGTTTGTTTATGTATTATTTAACAATTGATAGATATTTGGATTGTTTCTGATTTCTGGCCATTTTGAATAATGCTGCTATGAAAATTCACATACAGGTCTTTGTGTGGAAAAATGTTCTCATTTCTTATAGATAATAGTGTAATTTAATGTTTTACAGTAAAGCATGTTTACTTTTGAAAGCAAATGTAAAAATTGTTTTCAAAAGTGATGGGATTAGACCATTTTATATCCTCAACAACAACATATGATGATTCCAGGTTTTTTTTTTTTAATAGCCAGTTCCATTTTTTTTTTGATTGTGTAGTAGTATATCACAGCAGTTTTATTTTGGATTTGTTTTCTATTGCAGTGTAACAAATTACCACACACATAGCAACTTAAAACAACATACCCTTTCATCCACAGTTCCTCTGAATTACGGAGTCTGAATACAGGTTAACTGGGTCCAGTGTTGAGGTGCTCACTGATGGAAATCATAGGATTGTCTGGGACCACAGTCTGATCTGAAGATTGAGGACCTCTTCCAAATTCACTGGTTGCTGGAATGATTTAGCTCGCTGAGGATGTAGAGCTGAAGTCCTCCTGTTCATGCTGGTTATCAACTGGGGCTTCCCCCAGCTTCCAGAGAACACCCTGGAGTGGTCCTGGACATGTGGCTCCTTCCAGAGGCAGCTTACAACATGGTTGGTTGCTTTGTCAAGGCCAGCAGAAGAACGTTTTGTACTTTGAGCCCCTCTTTCAGAGAAGACACATTGGCCTCTTTTAAAGGGTTTGCCTGATTAGATCAAGCCCATCCAGGATAATTTCCTATTTGATTAACTCAAAGTCAACTGATTAGGAACCTGAGTTACATGTGTAAAATCTCTTCACTTTTTATCTTACAATTCCACCTTATCGGAGAAGGCAGTGGCACCCCACTCCAGTACTCTTGCCTGGAAAATCCCATGGATGGAGGAGCCTGGTGGGCTGCAGTCCATGGGGTTGCTAACAGTAGGACAGGACTGAGTGACTTCACTTTCACTTTCACTTCCACCTTATCAGGGGAGTGAAATCCCATCATATTGACAAGTATTGTCCATACTCAAAGGGAGTGGTTATACAAACCAGGGAGTGAGAGTTTTTAGAGACACCTTAGAATTCTGCCTACCACTGTTTCCTTAATGATTGATGAGTTGAGTGTCTTCATGTATTTATATATTTATATTTATTCATGTCCATTCTTATTATCTTTTTTGGTAAAATGGTGAAATTTTTTACAAATATTTAACCATTTTATTGAGTTGTTTCTCTAATTGAATTATACAAGGTCTTTATGTATTCTGGATACATATACTTTATCAGGTTTATGATTTGCAGATATTTCCTCCCAGTCTGTAGTTTATCTTTTCATTTTCTTAATAATGTCCTTTGACTTTTAATTTTGATGAGGTCCAGTTTATCATATTTTTTATGGATCATATTTTGAGTGTCATATTTAAGAAATCTTTGCCTGATTGAAGTCAGGAAGATTTTCTCTTAGGTGTCTCTTCTAGAATTTTGTAGTTTTGCTCTTAAATTTAACTCTGTGATCCATTTTGAGTTCATTTTTGTACAGAGTATAAGTACCTAAGTTTGTTTATTTGTTTAGGCATATATATATATATACACACACACACACACACACACACATATACCTGTAACTCAGGTTCCTAATCTGTTGACTTTGAGTTAATCAAATAGGAAATTATCCTTGATATATATATAAAATTATCCTGGATATATATATATATATATGTATATATATAAAATTATCCTGGATATATATATATATATATATATATGTATATATATAAAATTATCCTGGATATATATATATATATATATATATATATATATATATATCTCCAGTTGTTTTAGAAACATTTCTTTAAAAGACTCTTCTTTCTGTTTGAATTGTCTTGATACTTTCATTGAAAATTAGTTGACCATATATGTAAGAGTTCCTTTCTGAACTCTCTCCTGTTCCATGGATATATGTGTCTATCTTATGTCATTACAACACTGTTTTGATTTCTGTAGGTTTAAAGTGAGTTTTGAAATTAGGTGTTGTAAGTCCTACAACTTTGTTCTTTTTAAACATTGCTCTAGTTATTCTAGCTCATTTGCATTTTCATGTAAATTTTAGAATCAACTTGTTAGTTTCTATGAAAAAAGTCTGTTGCAATTTTGATAGAAATTCCACTGAATCAATTTGAGCAAAATTCTTGTCTTAACAATATGGAATCTTGAAAACCATGAGCATGGCATATCATTTCATTTATTTAAATTATCTTTAATAAACTCTAAGCAATGTTTTGTAGTTCTCAGTGTGCGTACAAGTATTGTAATTCTTTGGTAAATTTATATATGTGTTAGTCATTCAGTCATGTTTGAGTCTTTGCAACCCTATCGGCTGTGGCCTGCCAGACTCTTCTGTCCATGGAATTCTCCAGGCAAGAATACTGGAGTGGGTTGCTATTCTCCTCTCCAGGGGATCCTCCCAACCCGGGGACTGAACCCTGGTCTCCTGCCTTGCAAGCTAATTATTATCTGAGCCACCAGGGAAGCCCTCTGAACCAATATTTTTGATGACTGTTGTGAATGGAATTGTTTTCCTAATTTAATCTTCAGATATTTTGTAATAGATGGATTTATGGCTGATTTTTATTTAAATGTTGATCTTTTATCCTGAAACCTTGCTTAACTTGTGTATTATTTCTAAAATTGTTTTGTGGGCTTCCCTGGTAGCTCAGCTTGGTAAAAAATCCACCTGCAATGCAGGAGACCCCAGTTCGATTTGTGGGTCGGGAAGATCCCCTGGAGAAGTGATATGCTACCCACTCTAGTATTCTTGGGCTTCCCTGGTGGCTCAGCTGGTAAAGAATCCACCTGCAATGTGGGAGACCTGGGTTTGATCCCTGGGTTGGGAAGATCCCCTGGAGAAGGGAAAGGCTGCCCACTCTAGTATTCTGGCCTGGAGAATTCCATGGACTATATAGTCCATGGGGTCACAAAGAGTCATACACAACTGAACGACTTTCACTTCACTTAGGATATTTTATTTATAGAGTCGTATCGTCTATGAATAAAGACAGTGTTAATCATTCCTTTTTAATTTAAGTGGTTTTAATATCTTTTTCATACCTTGTTGCACTAGCTAGAACCTTCACCACAATGTTGAAGAAAGAGCCTTGTAAGGAGAAAACTTGGTAATTTGGGGGGTAGCTTTAAAATAAAACAGAAACAGTTTGTTATTGTCCATTTCTCAGATGTAAATGTCTCTTCTGAATAGTTATTCTAAAAGCCATCTTTTGTCTAAAACCCTTCTTCTTTTGATTTTTTACCTAAGAATTGTGATAAATCTTTTTTAAATAAACAATTAAATATGCATGAATTAGGGGGATGGTGGAGAGATCCTTTTAAGTTTGCAAAGATCCAGTGATTCCCAATCCACGGAGATCATTATTGTCTTTTGTCTATGCTATTACCAAATCTTTTAGGCATGTTTTGGTGTACTATCACAACTTATACTCAAATATCACGTGTTTTTCTTTCAAATGTTTTCTCTTTTCCCAAAGAAGAAATGTAAGGTGCATTTTCCCGATAGTCAGAAGACCTGGAGTCTAATTGCTAGTTACTGTTTGATATTTGGCAAATCACTCACCTTCTCTGAACTTCTGGTTTTCATTCATTTGTGTAGTAAGGTGATTGGGTCTTATTTTATAAGCTTAAATACTATTCTGTGTTTTAATATTTTATGGTTATGAGCACACACTACTTTATGCATCTGCAACAAGAAAAATAAAATTAACTGTACTTTAAATAATTTTTTTTAAATTAACTTTGTTTTCTAAATACATTAGGGAATTGAGAAGAGTCCATACAATCACAAAATACACTTGTGTTAAAACAAAATTTTTTCTTGAATAGCATGGCCATCAAATAGGCAAAGCTTAGGAATGAATATTAGGCTTTCTGAGAAATTGCATCGTCTGAAGCTTACACATCTCTCATTTCCATTAAAATATAATGCAAACTATGTTTTTGCACACACCTTCAGGGAAGTCACTGCAGTTATTTGGCTTACTTTTTTGTGTGTATGGCATTGGCATTGTGGAATTTTGTTTTAACTTTATTGTGTTTGACCTAACATTTTGTGCCATCAGAAATGTAGAATTTTATTTTAATTGTATTGTGCCTGGCATAAACCAACCTTGTAATTAAATGTGTAATAACACATGCCATAAAGTTTTCTGCTAGCCTACCATTTATTTATTATTGTTATACTAAATACATTGTCACAATAATGATAAATGGGAATATGGAACATTATTGCATTTCAACCTGATTCAAATTGACCTTTCAACGGACGAAAGCGTGCTGTCTCATTTAAGACCAGTTATTAGACCTTAAAGTATTGCGGCTGATCATTTTCGTTTTTATGGGGGTGGGGAGGCAGTGGGGCAAAGCACAGCGTAGCAGCATCAGCTTACAGTGTTTAGCAGCAGCTCAGCTTTTTCAAAGCCTCTTTTTTTCAAGAGATGCTAAAAGGGTGTTCAAAAAAGATGAAAGCTACATGATTAACATGAAGCATGCTATAATGTTTAACTGGCAGTTTATGCTACGTAGTCTATATGCTCTGGTCTAATCATCTTGTATTGTGTCTGACTAGTTTATAGTGGTTGAAAGTTTCTTGGCCAGAAAGGACCTTGTAAAATTAGTTCTTATTAGAAAAAGCATGGATGGCTGCAAAATTTGGAGACAGGCTGATTTTAGTCCTGCCAAACGACATAAATAAATAATCAGGAAGGTTTTTGTCTAATTTGGAGGGGAAAAAAAAAAAATCAAGTGGTGTTTGTGTGTAGCATTTTCTAATAGATAGAATTCCCATCAAACTAACATTTCAATTCTTTTTATAGATTTAGCCCTGATTCCTTGTTTTAAGAAATTCTGATGTGTGTATGTGTATGTACTTCCAAATTTAAAGAACATAGGACTGATAAAATGGTAGAACTTGAATATAATACCTTGGGATATCCAAAATAAGTAAGGATATAAGATGATAGTCCTGGGTACCAGGACTCAAAATTTGAAGTCATATTAACAAGTGAGCCAGAGACAAAAAGCTTAACTATTTTTTCTTAATCTGATGGTTGGACAGTTTTTGTTGTTGTTGTTGTTGTTGTTTTTGTGCGGGGAAGTGGTTTGGGGTGGATTTTTTGCAGTTTTAGTTACTTTTCTTTAAATTAGTAAGGTCTGTGGTCTCCATCTCCTAAATGGGAACTCATATACAGTCATCTCTCAGTATCTGTGAGTTATTGATATCAGGACCCCATGGGTATTAAAATCTCCAGATGCTCAATTCCCTTATATGAAATGTCCTAGTACAGTTGACCCTCTGTATCAGCAGGTTCTGCATTAGATATGGAAGGTTGTGCTTTTATTTGTTGCTGGTCACATAATGTGAAGAGTTTACATCAGAATAGCATTTTGGTGTTGGTTTATATGTAATTTTTTTTAATTTCTCTCTTCTTAGGTAGCACTAGTTTTTTGCTTTCATTTTTTGAAATTCAGCATTTGCTATTTTGTTCACTTACCAGTTGTTAAGATTACCCCCTGCAGCCTGAGTGTTTTTTATAGGTTAAAGGGTAAAACATGAAAGTACCTAAATACGCTGTTTTGGTGAAAGAAACAGGTCAGTTTTCTTAGGGTTCTCTAAATTTCCAGAGTAATGGAAATAAAAGCAAAAATAAACAAATGGGTCCTAATTAAACTTAAAAGCTTTTGCATAATGAAAGAAACTATAAGCAAGGTGAAAAGACAGCCTTCAGAATGGGAGAAACTAATAGCAAATGAAGCAACTGACAAAGAATTAATCTCAAAAATATACAAGCAACTCCTGCAGCTCAATTCCAGAAAAATAAACGACCTAATCAAAAAATGGGCCAAAGAACTAAACAGACATTTCTCCAAAGAAGACGTGCAGATGGCTAACAAACACATGAAAAGATGCTCAACATCACTCATTATCAGAGAAATGCAAAACAAAACCACAATGAGGTACCATCTCATGCCAGTCAGAATGGCTGCTATCAAAAAGTCTACAAACAATAAATGTGCAGAGAAAAGGGAACCCTCTTACGCTGTTGGTAGGAATGCAAACTAGTATAGCCATTGTGGAGAGCAGTGTGGAGATTCCTTTAAAAACTGGAAATAGCACTGCCATATGATCTAGCAATCCCATTGCTGGGCACACACACCGAGGAACTCAAAATTGAAAGAGATGTGTACCCCGATGTTCATCACAGCACTGTTTATAATAGCTAGGACATGGAAGCAACCTAGATGTTCACTGGCAGATGAATGGATAAGAAAGCTGTGACGTGGCACATATACACAGTGGAATATTGCTCAGCTATTAAAAGGCACACAGTTCTAATGAGGTGGATGAGACTGGAGCCTATTATACAGAGTGAAGTAAGTCAGAAAGAAGAACACCAATATCGCATATTAACACACATTATGGAATTTAGAAAGATGGTAATATTGACCCTATATACAAGACAGCAGAAGAGACACAGATATCAAGAACAGACGTTGGACTCTGTGGGAGAAGGCAAGGGTGGAATGATTTGAGAGAATAGCACTGAAACATGTATATTACCATATGTGAATTAGATGACAAGTGCAAGTTCAGTGCATGAAGTAGGGCACTCAAAGCCTGTGTACTGGGACAACCCAGAAGGATGGGATGGGGAGGGAGGTGGGCGGGGCTTCAGGACCAGGGGACACATTTATACCCATGCTGATTCACGTCAATTTATGGCAAAAACCATCGCAATACTGTAATTAGCCTCCAATTAAAATAAATAAGTAAATAAACTTTTAATCCTAAGGCTGAAACCATGCCTGATCATTCCTGTGAAATTCTGTTTGGACAGTACTGCAGTTACAGTTTTGCTAGGTATGATTTCTTACATCTTTTATCTGAGTAATGTTGAAGCTGTTAGCTCAAGGGCCTTGTGAAAGGAATCTAGAAATAATTATTACAGAGAATCAGATTGTTTTATTCTTGGGATCTTAGGTAAAAATGCTCCTTCTAGAGAGAGAGCCACAACACTGTCACCTCCAATCTTAAGATAAACAAAAAAATACACAAATCTTCCGAGATATTCTATTTATAAGTAGCTTTGATCTCAATTTTCAGCTGAGGATGTGTAGTTTTCCTTTGCCAAACTCTACTAAAACAGGCAAAATTTTCATTGACCTATAAATTATAACCATGTGTTACTTCCAATTAATCTTTATAAGCTAGTGAAAGGAAATGTAGTGGCTTTTACAGCTTGACAGTTTTAAAAACATATTATCTTCAAGTAGATCAACTTTTGAAATTAGGGAAGCCACATGTAATCTCAAAACTATACATTTTAGTGGCACCTGCTGAGTATCAGGTGTTTATAACTTGGCCATAAAAATTCATTCCAGCCTAAAATCTGAAGTCTCAGCAGGAATCTTAAAACAGAATTTGGCTAAAATGATTTATTTTTTGTTATGAAATCTGAGCGGTGGAGAAGTAGAAGGCTTAAGATTGTGGGCATGGTTTTATGGAAAAATGTTAAAGGAAACACAGATAGGACATCTGTACGTACTATGGGCCAGTACCCCTGTCAACTGAAGAAAGAGTGAGAAAAGGAGGGAGAGAGAGAGATGGGAACAGGGTTGAGCAAGAGAGATCTTGACCATTAGTGAAAATCGCTGCTTCATCACGAGCTTATTGGATGGATACATGTTTGATTCAGGAATATGGTATATGCCTGTATTCAATGCTTGTCAGGTTGGCAGGTGGTAATGGCAACACTGGTTTCTGTCGGTGTCTGATCTTGGGCTCTGCTTCAATCATCCTATGTCTTGTTGACTTGACGAGGATTCCGTATAGCACAGTTAGGCTTTGGAAGGCTAGGAAATAATTTTGGAGAGATGAGCAGGTTTCATTTAAAGAAGTCATTAGTTTTGTCTTGGCCACTCCAGAATCATTTTAAGTAGACTAAAGTCCTCTTATGCACAGTTTATCTTCAGGGTTCCATTTTTATTTCAGTCATCACCTCTGGGTTATTAGCGTCTGTCACCAGTCCTTGGCCCACCATCATGCCCTGGGAGACAAGATTTTCCTTTCTCTTTTCTTCCCTGGTCTAATGCCCAGTCCTCCCCTCCAACCTCCCCCCCCCCACCCCCCCAGCCATTCCTTTGCCTCCTCACCCAGTCAAGTGGCAGGAGGAAATCTGGTCATTAAGTAATTACTAAGGTGTTACACAGAGATCTATAGTGTCTCTCAAGTGGCCTGACAAGAATGATGAGTGTAAGGAATCCCAAAGACATTTTTATAGGAGGAAGGTTCATGTGCTCAGGGAGAAGTGCGGGAGTAAAACAGTGTGTGCTCTGAGGTGATCCTGAGCTATGCTGTACTCAGGAACAATTGAATGAGTAGGCTTACTTCCTCAACCATCCGGAAACACAGGAGGAAACTGGGTTGAGGGTGAGGGCGCTCAAGCCTACCAGCTTAGAGCTACAAGTGTCCTCATACATCCCTGGTTATGGACTGTGTGTGGCCCTGTTTTCATTTAACCTCTGTGTCTGTAACTGGAGCAGTCTCAGATACCTACAAGCAATTATGGCATTTCAGTAGGTTACCTGGTGTGAAGCTCTCTGGACCAGGCCTTTCCATGTGGCAACCCGCTGGCTTTTATTTCACAGCCCTGCGGCAGGTCAGCTTTTGACATCTCAAGGGTGGTTTCACAAGCGTGCATTTTAATGTGATAAGCATGTGTGTTTTTTCCTGAAGTGTTTGCACTTATGTATTAACACGGCTATTTTAGAAATTGGACTGACATTTCCATTGTTTCCTCCTTGTATTATCTTGCTTTGTTGGATGCTTTAATAGTTTTTATAAAGTTTATTGCCCCCTGCTGCTCAATATCTTCGTATGCTGTGTGTTGTTCTTTACATCCTGCTGGGGTGCAGTTTAATGAATTATTTTTCAATGAGAATGATATGATTTTTACAGCCTGCCCACAGAGATAAGCGACTTTAATGTAGTATTTGTTTGATTCTGTTACCCTTACCCATTTTTTCTCCTTTAGCCCGTACATGTCACCAATACTAGCATCTGAGTATCAGAAGGCTTTGGCTGTCCAAGTTTGATGCTGTGCATGTAATGGTCTCTTTTATTGCATATTTAATTCTTTATCTTTTCCAATCTTCTCTCTGGACCTCTATCTTTCATTCCATTTCAAACAGTTTGGCTTTTATGCCAACATCTGTACATTTGCTTTGCATTGAAATTCCAAGAAAAGCATCTTTGCTGCTGGTAGTCTCTCTTGCTCTGTAATTGAATCCACACATTTCTAGGATGTGTGATGTGGGGCAATTTAGCAACTTTAGTTTTTTGTCAAACTAGGGCTTCTTTGAAACTCTAGAAACGAGTTAGGGTTTATTTTGTGAGCACTCTTCCCACTTTCCTGTCTTAGCATCATCCCCAGTCTTACACAGCAACTCTTTTTCCCTAATCTGGTTGAATCATAAGAGGTTCTTATTTCTATTTCCAGAAATGTAGTTAACATTTAAGAAACCACCATTCCTAAGTCCCATTCCTTTCAGTTTAGTCTGTTTCCACATATGCTTTCTCTGTATACATCACTATCATCCCTTAACCCCCACCCAGCCACATACACCATATTCCTCCATGTTAGGCTTCAATTAATTAATGTAGGCATTCATGACAAGGATTGTCACAAGTTTGGAACACTCAGTGAAAAAATTTAAAAGTCTCAACGCTGAGGGGACAGCTTGATATTGACTGTGCGAGGTCTTGTCTGCGGTTTAAAAACTAAATTTACCAGATGTATCCGTTAAAATATATTTGACTACAAATAATAGAGTATGCAACCTGTGGTGAGCTAAACAATAACATGATTTAATTATCACACTGTAAGGGAAATCTGGGGTAGGAAGCCCCAGATACTGCAGTGGCTGCCCATGGTTAGGCAGGACCTCAGCTGTATTTTTCTTCTTTGCCATCCTCAGTGCGTTGACTTTTCCATTCAAGTCTTGTCAAGTTATGGTGGAAAATGATTGTTGCAGCTTCATACACTGGTCCTTATACAAGATGTTTCAAGATAATGTGAAGAAGTGTGAAGCATTTTCCAGAAGCTTCCAGGAAAGTTCCCTTTATGTCTTTTTGGGCAGACCAGGATCATAGCTCTAAACTTTGGGTGAATGCAGATGTGGGAGAACTGGCTTCAAGCCCATTATTACTCTTTTCCTGGAAATGGGTACACAGCCTTTCCAAGGGCATGGGGTGGTTCCTTTTGGGTGGGCAGTGTGTATGTTTGCTTAAGCAGGGATTGGACATCATTGAATCTAAAAAGGACAAATACAGAGTCTGTGCACAGTTGCATCTAATTCTCTGTTTTCAGTAGTGAATGTGGTATGCCTTACTTCATTTTAGATTCATCAGGTTCCATTCGTAAAAATTATTCTATATCCTTATTTGCAGCCAGTTTACTAGTGGGCAGATTGCTATTTCAACAGTGACATCCGTATTTTGACATTTTGAGACTATATGACAACAGCTGTGGTATAACCAATGCTATGCTTTGGACTGAGTTTCATTTGCTTTGGTACCCGTCCAGAAAACTGTAATCCCTGTGAAAGCAGGGGCCATCTCTTCTTGTTCCTAGGCATTTCCTTTAGTGCCATCAGAGTCCCTGGAGTATAGTGGATGGTCAGTACATACTTACTGAGTAAATGGACCTCAGACATACGGGAATGACATTTTGAACTCATGTTACTTGCTCTTAACAATAAAATGCTATATGCGAGGATGAAATTTAACATTTGAATCAAATAAAAGAGCATTTTTTATTCATCAGTTTATATATCCTCGTGCAATTAAAAGGATTTAGTTGCACCTAGTTTCATAAAATGCTTTTCCTAAGTCAATAAGCAGCTCCCTTCTGCTTCCCTGGACCTGCGGTAAGACCAGCCCATCACACAGTTAATGTCATTGTGAAACCCTGAAGAAGAGAGAGAAGGTACAGGTTTAATGTTACTGGTGTGTGACACTGCAGAGTCAAGTGTTGCCCTACCCCCCACTCCTCCTGGATATGGAAGTGGAAAGGGAAGGTGCCAAGAACAGATAGGGCGGTGGTCAGTAGTGAAGGGAGTGGAGAGGGACTGCATGCAAGCTCTGGTATGCCTACTTCTCTCCTTCCCTCCTCACCTGGCCAGGTAGCTAAGGGAAATGTAACGGAAAGGGATATAGTGAAGAAATATGTCCCAGAATATTTACATTTTCCCAAAGGGAGCACAAATAGTAAATAATTTACTCTAAAATAAAATACATCAGACTGAAAATAAATATAAACTTTCCTTGAGGCTATGCAAAGCTCTCTTCTAAACTCAGCTTTTTATAATCAAACTTGCCCTAAAAGATATGAACCAACTGAGAGAGGCAAGGAGATGAATCCAGTTTCAAGAGCATAAACATTGAATTGCCATTTGTACTGATTTTCAGATGCAATTTAAAAATTAATCCAGAATGTTCAGGTCATGAGTATTATGAAAGCTTTTAATTGTAATCCTAGACAAAACTTTATTATGCCATAAAGAAGTCAGGAGTCTTTAGTGAAAATTGTAGTTGACAGGAAAATAAAGTCGATTCCACTTAAAGCTAAAAGGTATACTAGGTCAAGAGATCCTTATATGTATCTTTTACTTTAGAGTGCATTTACAGCTCATGAAAGGAAGTAGATTGATATTCTAGAAGTTAACTTCCTTCTCTTGTGTTCACAAAGCCTGAGTTAGCCAGGTGGAAGGATATGGAATTAAGCTTTTATTACTCTGCCTGGGAGCATATGAGCTGGTGTAACCAGCCCAAGGATGAATGTGCAGTTTCCGGAGACAAGCCGACCTCTGCTGAGACCACACAGTTCCCTCCCTTATATTTTTCTCATCTCAGCTGAGTACTGAAATACAAATATCTCGAATGATACTGTTTTTTGGAATCTCATTTCATTCATCACTAGCCACTCCCAGTTGCTGGAAATTAATCATGATCATCAGTATGTGTTTTTGGAAAGACTATGGTGTATATGACAGATATTACAGCCCAGATGGTAAAGAACCTGCCTGCAGTGAGGGAGACCCAGGTTTCATCCCTGGGTCAGGAAGATCCTCTGAAGAAAGAAATGGCAACCCACTCCAGTATTCTTGCCTTGAGAATTCCTTGGACAAAGGAGCCTGGCAGGCTACAGTCCATGGGGTTACAAAAGAGTTGGACACAACTGAGCAACTAACACTTTCATGTGGTGTACAAAGAAATGTTAGTTCAGTGTTAGGAACATTTCAGCTATGATCTTTGCCCTCTCAGAAATTAGGATCTATAAGAAAGATTTATAAACATCAGGTTTTCAGTTTTAAAACCAGTGCATTCCTTCCCAGAAAAAAATTAAAATAAAAACGATAATGTAAATGAGTTATTATTGGATGTTAGATTCCTAGCTGTGTTCACAGAGCCTAAAACTCATGCTAGAACCCAGGATGAAAGTAACCACGGTCATGGCCTGTAGGTCCTGGGAGCAGGTTTCCTTGTGGCAGGATCTTGAGGCAACAGCAAATTATCATCACCTCACAGAGGGATCTTCTGTGTCCCTCTCTTGAGTCATTAGCTCTTCAATCCAAGAGCATTGGAAGCTGAAGAAACCAAAACCAGCGTCAAACCTCTCAGGAGTATTTTTTGAGAGGGAGATTAGAAACATGTTTTTCATAACATGAAATTTGGGGATTGTCTGTGGCTTTTCTTTCTTTAGGCTATGTCTTTAGTATTATGATTTATAAGATTTCTTTTGATAGTTGCTGATTGGTGGAGATTTTTAAGGTGGCTCAGTGGTAAAGAATCCCATGTGCAGTATGGGAGACACAGGAGATGTAGCTTCAGTTCCTGGGTCAGGAAGATCCCCTGGATGAGGAAAGGGCAGCTCACTCCAGTCTTCTTACCCAGATAATCCCATGGATGGAGGAGCTCCAGTGCCTGGAGTTGCGCAGAGTCTGACACAACTGAGCACGCACGCATGTGTTACATTGCACTGCGTGGGTTTTTTTTTTTTTTACTTAAAAATACAACTTTAATGTACTTCCTAGTCTGTTTATATTGTTCAGTGACCAGTTTTATCCAGGCATGGAAATAGAGGGATAGAACCTTAAATACAGCCTAGCCTAGAAGAGACTACTGCTGCTGCTGCTAAGTCACTTCAGTCGTGTCCGACTCTGTGCGACCCCATAGAAGGCAGCCCACTAGGCTTCTCTGTCCCTGGGATTCTCCAGGCAAGAACACTGGAGTGGGTTGCCATTTCCTTCTCCAATGCATGAAAGAGAAAAGTGAAAGTGAAGTCGCTCAGTCGTGCCCAACTCTTCGCGACCCCGTGGACTGCAGCCTACCAGGCTCCTCCATCCATGGGATTTTCCAGGCAAGAGTACTGGAGTGGGTTGCCATTGCCTTCTCTGCTAGAAGAGACAGTTGTAATCAAATACTTCTTATGATAGAATTGCTTTAATTACTTACAGAAGGTGGATATGTATAATCATCTTCCCAGACTCAGTTGACTACATATTGTACTTAGTAAATGAACTAGTTGACAAATGCTCTAACAGTCATGATTCTATCAGTCTATGAGGTTTTTGCTTACTTGTAGATGTCTCTCGTATTCAAATTCTAAGTGATGACTTCGTCATCGAAGAGGTTTGCAAACATCATTATAATTGCTCCTGCCCACCCTATCCCCAGCCTTTTGGGTTTTGGGTTTATCTGGATCTTTCCAATAAACATAGTATTCTGATCAGACACTTCTTTTTTCTGGCTTCTGAGAGTGAACTGAGTTACGCACGAATCATTTTGTGTACTATGAGTCACTTGCTGTTAGACTCGTTTTTGGTAAAATCATATTTGTCCTTTTCCCTCACTGAAGGGAATAGGAGCTTACTATGTTGGCCTCCCACTCAAAGGGAGCAAATGCTTGTGGCATAACTGGAGGGAATCACTTTATATCCTTTTGTGCAGTCTCTGGGTAGACGCATTGAAGGACAGAAGATTTTTCTCTGGCAGGAGAGAGACGTTTCCCCCTTGATACAGAAATCTCACACTCCAGGTGCTTTGACACATCACTGACTGCTGGAGAGCATGGAGCCAGTGTTTACTGCTGGTTCTTGGGTGTTAAACAGCCCTCCACTGCTTTTATTGTACCATTAATTGCACTTAATGCAGCTGCATTTCCAGTATGCTTGGCTAGGCTCTGAAAATTAAGTAGAGGGTACTTTGTTATAAAATCCACTGTAATGAGCTCTGGTGGGACAGGGTCTGTTAAGTTTGAAATTACCTCAGGCCATTTCTAAAGGACTTCTTAAAATATTTCACATCTATAAAAGTTTGTAACTAGATAAATAGCCATGGAGAATGTTCTACCAGGCAGAGGGAAATCCACACTTCTCCTCAGTGCATCTTTGATAAAGTATGAATGTTTTGAATATTTGAAAGGGGTGTTTGTTTTCCTAATTTTTCTCTGCCCCCCATATTCACTAAATTCTAACTTTCAGATTGTCATTATGTCAGCTCAGCTTCGGCTGTTTTGCACCATGGTTTATATATACAGACCTTTTTCTTTTCTGTTTTTTAGGTTGTTTTCGAATCCAAATCATACACTGAACTAGAATAAATATAGGACCCCCCTCTGGGTGTACATAAATTGGTTCAAGAAGGGATCACACCTCCAAGAACAAAAGTACTGAAGAGACAGCTGTAACTATTAGCCAATTAGTTTAATGTTACAACTACCAACCAGGGCCTGAAACGGATTCCTGGCACCTAGCTAATAGATGCTGAAAATGACTTTAATTCCCCCCGTATTCTTGGGCTATGTGACTGACTGCTACAGTGCTTTGCGGCTAATAAAATTTCAGATTGACTAATTTACCAGGTAGCTTTACCAAAACATCCAAGTAATCCATACATACTCATTAGAGACAGGTCCGGAACATATTCCCTTAGGACTGATTTGAAAAACCTCTCTGGGATCAGCCTCACTGAGCTTTAGATGCACTGGCACAAATCAGGTGGAGGATCTTCTGTGGTTTAATGCAGCAATTTATCTGAGTTTTGTAGTTAAAGTTTGAGCATGAGGTAATTAGAGCCCTCCAAGCTTGAAATTCATGAACCTTATTCCCCCTTTAATAGACTCTATACAAGCTCGGCAAGTTCACTATTTGACTGATATATATGGAGGCTTTGTCAAAAGCCGCTGGTCAAAATGTAGTCTTAAAACATTCAGAATTGGTTGTCCTTTATTTTGAGCTCTTACCTGTGTAAACAGGGATGATTGCCACGTGTTATTACCAAGGGTCAGCAGCAGTTTATTGTGCCCTTTGGAAACAGTCCCTTTTCAATAATCAGATACATGCAGCCGTGCAGCTCCACACCTGCTGTCCAGATGGATCTAGCCACAAACATGACGTGGCCAGTCAGGGACGAAGAACAGAGGGGATGGGATGATGTGGGTCTGGTGGGTTTCTTCTACTGTTTATCCCTCCTGGGAAATAAGCTTTCTGCAGCTACCATTGTTAGAGTGGGCAGCATTTAACTTCCATACCTCTGCATTAGGTAGTCTTAAATTAATCAAACTATTCAAAACCTACCATGTATATATTTTTAGCAGGTGAGGAATATAAGCATAGATTTATGAATATCAATACATACATGCCTGCTTTACACAGACAGGCACGTGTATGGACGCACCCAGTGCAAAGACACCACGCTACCTTTCTCCCTTGACACTTAGAAAAGATTGTTATGCTAAAAACTCACCATATAAAATCACAGATCAGCTATAGTCTTAAGGATTTTCATAAATGCCAAAACCATTTGCTCTCTAATAACCATTTATATCAGTCCTATTTGTGAACAAGCCCATGATGTTGGTTGACTCTAAAAAATCTGTAGGGGGTTTTCCTTTTGTTTTGTCTTCTTCATTTGCATATGATTCTTAAAATACACATCTTTGAAGAAGGAGAGGGGAACTAACATTTAGTGGACACTTATTTGTATCAGATATTGCACCACGCTTGCCTATGTTATCTCATTTAATCCCTAAACAACCTGCTGTGGTGTGAGTGGTGATAGCCATTCATCTTCCTGGTAACGGTATTTGTCTGAGATTTTTTAACTGGCTCAAGGTCACACACCACCTAGGAAATATCAGAAAAGTCCTAATTATAGAACGTCATCTTAGTGACTTCCTTTAATTTTTCTCATCAAAACCATTTTGTCAGCACTCATTTCTGTTTTGCTACAGAGAGATATTTAAAAATCCAGATTGCATTAATATTTATGTGTCCCTTACTCTTTGCTAGGTAGGCACTAGAAAATTGTTCCAAACATTGGTATTTAGCCCTTACCACAACTTTTTGGACAAGGGATTATAAACCCAGTCTATAGATGAGGAAACCAAGATGTATAAACCAAGACTACGTCTCTTGTTCATCAGCTGGTAAATGACAGAGCTGAGACAAGAAATAAAGGTTTCTGTCTCCAAGAATTATGCCCTTCATACTAAGCAATAGCTGCCTCCTGTTTTTTAAAGTACTCCTGAATACTCAGAGACTAAGATGGAAAAATGTTGAGTACTACAAAGGACCGAGCTAGACCTCGGTATAGATCTAACTGAAAGAAGTTCTCTCTAAAAAACTGAAGTCATCAACTTCTGAAGGCAGCATGTAGAGTTCATTGCTCTCACTCTCAACTGTGGTTCCAATTATGAAGGAAAAAAATGAAGTGGCAGCAGTGCTGCAAATAAATATAAGTGAAATTGGACCAAGAAAATAAAGGTGCCTGGAGTCCCAATCAAATTCCAGAAGCCCCAGAGTGAGCTGCCTTCACCGGAAACAGAAGAGGAAAGCTAATAAGAGGAGCAAGTTGAGGGAGCCGAGGGGAGCATTTAGTATTTTCTTCTGAGTGCTGAGGATGCAATTTGTTTAAACAGTATTTTTGAAATTCCAGAGGCAAAAAAAATGTCTTTCTCTCTTGCCACGTAGAAAATTCCACCTCACTGATGTAGCTGAAACCACTGTGTCTGTAAGAAATATTTCTTGGGAAGCAGGGTCTTTTTGTTCTGTTCTACACACAGCCATTCTTGGCTTCTTTCTTCATTGGCTTAATCAATATTCATTAAATAAAGCAGGAGAAATATGAGGTTCTTCTTTCCCTTTTCACTTGCTTGTTCCAACAAATAAAAGGCATTTTTGTTTTCTCTGATTAGTTAATATTCCTTTAGTTCACACCTGAGTATATTAATGATCTGTTGCAATACTTGCCTATGGGTATTTGACAGATCTTGGCTGCAAGGGAGAAGTACTTATTGCTTTTGTGATCCAAGAGTTGCAGGGACTCCAAAAGCAATTCCAGGTAACTCCTCTATGTGTGACATTTTCAAAGCTTTTGCATTGGCAGGAGATACAAGGACAAGAGACTGGGGACCAGTTGGAATAGGAGAGAGCTTTATTACTGAGACATGAAGTGAGGAACAATGCTGGAGTGTGAGGTGAGGGGAATACCTTGACACAGCATCATACAAAAGAGGGGTCTTGTACTTTGTATAGCCACATGTTTGTAAATCCGTGTATATGGAGTTTTCTGTTTTCATGAAATTGACAGGAAAGACATGGATCTTAGGAAAGAGCGTATGATGTCCCTAAATATACAGTGGAGAAAACTAAGAGGGAGGGAGGCTGCTCTGAAATAATGAGCCTGTACTCCCAGCAGAATGAAAACTCCTCACAGGAGGAGAGAATGGATGGAAGACGTGATGGTTTGATCTTAGATGTGCTTGGCACCTTGTCCTGTAGAAATACACTCCTAAGCTTAGGTTGTAGATCATTATTTGTCTGACCAGCATCCAGGAGAACTTGTTCCAAAGTTGAAATCCTTATTGACTGGAATGGGTCTCCACACCATGGAACATCATTTTTGTAGATTCAGATTATAATAAAATACTGAATTAAAAATATGATACATATTGTTCAGCTTTACCTAAACTCTGCACAGTGGTGTACCTTCTTTTGAGGATTTTCCATCTTTCTGTGTCTCATGGCTGTTACTTGCTTCTTTATCTCAGGGTATAAACATCCTCAAGTCACTTAAAAAAAATTTCTTTCCCATGGGCATTTCCAACTTCTCTTCCTTGCCAAGATTTCCTCCCTTATTCTCCTTCCTTTCACTTCCAAATTTCTAGCAAAGGAATTTAAAGTATAGAACTCAGGGTTCTCGCCTCTCATTACTCCTCAGTTGACAGCAGCGTCCCCACCTCGGTGCTGTCTTGTGATATCCGATGTACTCGGTGAGCATCTCCTTCAGATGTTCTGGTCTTGTTCTTTGTAAACACCACCATCTCTTTATCTCCCTGCTGCCCCTCTGGGTGTTCGTTCTCAGGCTGTGTGCTTTTCCCCTTGCTCTCTATAAAGGCAGGTGCTCCCCACACCGGCCCCCCGCCCTCCCTCATTCTGCCCCACCCCAGCTTCTCTGCCCATCTGTACGACTTGCCACCAAGACTGCATCTCTGCCACCCCTGAGCCCAGAGCCTTGAGTCTACTGGACACCTCATCTCAATGGGCCTGCCCTAAAGACACCTCCAGTTCAGGATCTCATGTTCTAGTATGTCCTAGCACAGGGAATGAGTGAACCATCTATACTGTTTGCCAACCCAAACAACTGGAATTCATGCCTGATTCTTCTTTTCCCCTAAATAGTCAGTTACAGTGCTCTCTCAATCCTACCTCCTAAGTACCTTCAGAACCGAACTCCTCTCTAATCTTTCTATCTTATTTACTAGGGTTAACTCATCTTCATCTCTTCCCTGAGCTGTGTGTGTATGCTCAGTCATGTCCAACTCCTTGTGACCCCATGGACTGTAGCCCGCCAGGCTCCTCTGTCCATGGGATTCTCCAGGTAGGAATACTGGAGTGAGTTACCATTCCCTCCTCCAGGGGATCTTCCTAACCCAGGGATCAAACCACGTTTCTTGTGTCTCGTGCATTGGCAGGCAAGTTCTTTACCACTAGCGCCACCTGGGAAACCCCATCTCTTGCCTTGACTATGAAATAGCAAGTCTATTCATCTTCCCTCCAAACACAATTCTACCCCATGCCCCTCTGCCCTGTCGACATAACACATTCTAGTGCTCAACTCCAACCCCTGTAGGAGTCTGTAAATGCATCCCAGTTACTCTGTGTGAACTAGAATCTCCTCTGCAGTGCTCGTGACGTAGCCTGCCGAGGTGCCCTGAAATTCCCTTCCCTGCAGGTGTAGTGAACTCACCTGGCCTGCTGGCCTTGTGCCACTGGGCATGCTCTCTGCCCGCCTCCACCGCTAACCCCTGACTTGTTTGCCTGGAGCATTACTACTCATTTCTAGCCGAAACATTCTCTTCTCTTTTACCTCTTTGACTTTCACTGAAGTGAGATGCCCCCCTTTCCTGACACCCTCCAAGTAAACCATTATTTTGCTACACTTGCTGTTTTCCTTTCCCACTCTCTCAGTTCCTGGAGGACGTTGGCTCTCTGCCCTTTCCTGAACCCGAGAAGCTCCTCCCATCTCAGGGCCTTTCCGCTTTCTCTTGCCTTCACCTGTACATCACATCACCCTTCACCTTCTTGGTATCTCCCGTCAGACAGATCTTGGAGAGGTGTTTGCCCTGGTTTTCCTTTATTGTACAGAAAGACCTGTTGCTTCTTGCCCCTGCCCCATTTTGACCGCGTTGAGATGTGTGTGCACTGTTGCTGTTGTCGCGGTTGTTGACTTCCCCACTGGGATGTCAGCTCCATGAAGGCCTTTTTGTCTGTGTTGTTCCCTCTTCTATGACTTAGCACTAAAAGAGGACCTGGCACTTAGTAGGCCATCAGTGGATATTTAGATGAGCAATTGTATTCAACTAGCTTAATACTAGGCAGTATTAGTAAATACTAAGTATTTACTCTTAAATAGTCAGCAGAGATTTATTAAAAAGAATAAGCATAGAGTAAGCATTTGAACATGATTAAATAAATTCCCAGGCCTGAACTTGCTAAGAAGAGACCAGAGGCTTCCTGGAAAACAGAAGCAAGACAGCTGGAAGACAAACAAAAATGACTGGCTAGTGGCAAAGTCCGTTCTCATCAGAATGCTGGTTCAGTTATTCAGTTCAGATTTTTGGCAAGTGATGCAGATTCTTTTTCAGAAAACGTTGATTGATTGCACAGTTGTACCCACTTCATTTGCAAACCTTCATTATCTCTTTTTCCTTTCCTCCCTCTGTCTGCATTTAGAAGGGGAGGAGCAGTGTATAATTCCACAAAGCAATTTTTGTGAATAAACCAACTAACTGGCTGCTGCTTTCAGACTCAGAGTTCCGCACAGAATACAAGTGTCTGCTTTAGCTCTGTGTTCTCTGACTGAGTCTCCTTGCATTCATTCATTTGGGTGTTCATTTGATTACTTACTCATTCAAGGAATCATTTGCTCAGTCCCACTAAGTGCCAGGCTGGTACAGGCTGTATGTGGGTGCCTGGCTCTTGTCTAAAGCAAGAATTCTTGACATGAGGTCTATGGATGGGTGTCAGAGGCTCTCTGGAATTTTTATAATTGTATACACAAAAGCTTTGTGTTTAAATATTGCCTTAGGAAGACAGTTTGCTTAAACATGTCTGTTATTCAAAGAAAGAAACATGTTAAGAACCTCTGACAAATAGAGGCTTGAGCTAAGTCATGGATCTAAATAATAGGTCTTCAAATTAGGTTTTTTCCCTCCTTGATATGTTTCATGGTGGTGATGAGTGTGAAAGTATATGCTTGTGTGTGTTCTTAATTTTAGGCCTGACAATCTTGTCAGCTTGTTTACTAATCTCTAAACTCCAAATAGTGTTCATTTTTCTTATATAGTTTCTAACTCTCTGTAAATCATAGCCTCTGTAGGTCCCCATGAGGCAGATGGCAGTGGTGATGAAAACCTTGATCTAACATAAGCAAGACCTAGTTCCCACTCAGTTACCATTGATAATTGTGTGGGCTTTTGTTTGTATGTAATCAGAGAAGATGGTGAGGTTGTAAGAGGTGATTTTGGTTTCCAGTGTTGGTAGCTCTATACGTTTACCTAATCAAGTTATGTTGGAAGCATTCAGCATCTTAAAATGAATGCCAATTACTGCTAGAATAGTACATGAGTGAATCTTCAAGAGAAAATTCAGTGGGCAGTTGCTGACACTCAGTGAATTGCTGGCTCTTTGCCCAAGTATGTGTGAAATGTTTGTACTGGTTTGAGGCCCTGATTGCACTTGGCTCACAGGGTTTGTGGTGACACTGTAGATTTTATATCACGCTGCAGGAAAGACAGAAACTAGGTAAAGCATATAGGGGACCAAATATTTCTAATAGTTTGGTAAATAATTCCTAAGAAGTGGGCATATTTAAGAAAAATAGTGTTTCTGTAAAAATTGGGATACAGATGGTGATCTAGAAAAGTCATCTTTGACTAGGCCTCCACTTTTCATGACAAGGAGGAAGAGCTGACATGTGCTGAGCACCTCCCATGGGCTAGAATTCTAGACTGTTCATTTATTCACAAATATATATTGTGTACCTTCTGTGTTCTGGGCCCTAATCTAACTGTTAGGGTTTCAGCAGTGCACAAAACAATTCCTCCAGCTTAGGAAGGGAACAATGTGAGTGGAGAAGAAAAAGTGTTAAGTGAAAGTATTAGTTGCTCAGTCATGTCCAACTCTTTGTGACTCCGTGGACTGTAGCCCACCAGGCTCCTCTGTCCATGGGATTCTCCAGGCAAAAATACTGGTGTGGATAGCCATCCCATTCCTCAGGGGATCTTCCCAACCCAAGGATCAAAGCTGGGTCTCCTGCACTGCAGGCGGTTTCTTTACCGACTGAGCCACTGGGGACGTCCTTAATTGAGAAGAGAGGCAACACGCAAACAAGTTTTAGGAGGGAAATAAAAGCAGAGTGGGGGGTGTCACGTGTCCTCACAGCATCTCCCCTTGACACAATGAGACACTGAGGTCCCCAGAGCCTAATGTGTCCATGACCACCCAGCTAATAGAGATAAATGGAGAATTTCATACTCGGTCAGCCTGACTCCAGAACCCAAATCCTTTCCTCTGTGTGCAGCTATTTCCCAATAACGTGAGTCCTTCCATTGAACTCCGGCAAGCGGAGGGCAGAGAGCACCTTGGGGAGGAATCTGATGGCCTCAGTAAGAGACCTGTGGCAGGAAGATCCCCATCGGAGCTCTGAGGTGATGGGACAATCCATTTGGTAACCGATTGCCTCACGCAGTACCCGGTTGACTGCTGTGGTGTCGGCGTGCACTTCAGGAACTTTGACACAGGCAGAGCAAGTGGTTGAATGGTAAAGTTTGGGTTTTCAGACAGAGCTGAGTGAACCTTGATCCTCCTGGATGTAGTTGTGTGACTGTTAAGCTATAATGTTGAGCCCCAGGAAGCTGTGGTAAAAGTGTGGCACCCAGATGTGCAAGTGCCTTTATGAGTGTGACAGTCCATTGGGATTGCAGCTTGAGAGAAAGCTGGCTGGAGCTGGCCGGATGGTGAGCCTGGAACCTTGCATGTGTAGCTAGGCAAAGGTGAAGTTGTTCTGGCCTCCATGTCCAGCCAGTGGATCCCAGGGTCCTGACTGCTACAGTTCACTGTCTATGTGACCTCACTCTCCACTCACAGTTCTGGCATGCCCCTATACTGAAGCCGCTGCTCTCCCCGACCCAATCCAGAGTTGAGAGTTGAGAGTCACACATTCATTGGATTTTATTTATTTGCTTATGTATATGTCTTCACACTAGACTCTGGTCACCTGGAGGGTCAGGATGGTGCTTTCATTTTTATATCCACTGACATGGTACCCAGCTAAAAGTAGAGACTCAACACAGATTTCACATGGAGGCTTTTAGCTTTCTTCTGCTGACATATTAAGAAAGCATTCAGAAATGGAAATGGGAACCTGGCTTATATCACTAGCTCCTAGGTCTATGAGGTTAATATCTTCCATATTTTAAGTGTTCACTAAGTTTTTCATAAATAAATGTATTGCCATGGTCTGAAATGGTTGAGCTCTGGAAATCAGTCAGTGACTTTTTCAGTAGCAGGTGCTGTTATAATTGTAGCATCATGTCCTTTGTGTCAACAGCCCACTATTTCATGGAACTATTTATTTTTTACTGTTCTTTGTCAGAAAGTCTCTAAACACACCACTAAGCATTGATGGGGTCCAAGAGTGAGCTAGCATGTGAGAGAATGTGAATATGAATGTATGAGTGGATGAACAGGAGAGAGAGAAGGGGAAAGGGCAGAGACACTGCCTTCTTTCTATCTCAGAGACACAAGCTGCTTCCTACAGAGCCAGTTTTTCCTAGCCTCCCCCTGCCATATTAGTGGCCTTGGAAAGCCCGAAGGATGGATGGAGCATTAGAATGGAAGTAATAAGGTTGTGCTTGACTTCCTCAGCATTTGTAGCAGATGTTACAGTTGTCATAACATGAAGCTTTGGGATCAGACTTGGGGGGGGGGGGGGGGGGAATCAAGATAACAGATGTGAACTTTTTCCTTTTACCACTAAGTGTAGGTGGGGATAGTGGTAAAGAACCCACCTGCCAATGCAGGAGACGTAAGAGATGCGGTTTGCAATCCCTGGGTCGGGAAGATCCCCTGGAGGAGGAAATGGCAACCCACTTCACTATTCTTGCCTGGAGAATTCCATGGAAGAGGAGCCTGACGGGCTATAATCCATGGGGTTGCAAACAGTCAGACACGACAGAAGCGACCTCGCATGCACACATGCTGACTGACACCATACCAATTCAATGATAATCTCTAGCTCCTTCCTACTGGGCAAAGTCATGCCACTAACAGTGTGTGTGTCATTGAGGTCAGAAGGGCTGACAGTCTTACAATGGCACTCAACTGAAAAAGGCTTTTAAGACATTTTGCAAAATGAAAGTACAATAATCCTTTTTTTTTTTTTTCCAGCCTCTATTGAGGGAGCATACCAAACCTAACCCCCATTAAAAATTTCAACTTCTCAAAAACAGTTTTTCGCATAGTATTGGGGGAGGTCATTTCTACCAATTAAAGGACAAGTATCCAACTTAGTGTAGTTTGTGTCCTCTCTAATTTTCCCTTTGAAAGCTGTGGTCGGCGAGTACTCGGTCCTTCATGACTTCATGGGGTAGGTGATTGGTAGAAGAAGGTTATCATAGGAAGAAGAGAAACAAGAACAACAGTAACAAGAAAAGAAGCAGCTCAGAAGCAGAGCTTCAGATGGTGTTCGGGCAGAGCACCTGCCCACCTTAGGCACGTGTTCCAGCTTGGAGCCTGGGCTGGTGTCTACAATGCCACTCCCTGCGGCCCACTGGGCCCTCCTATCACACAAGACTGCCTCACTCAGTGAACTCTGTTGGTCATCTCTGTGTTCTCAGGGCCCAGCAATGTGCCTGCCTCATGGTGAGGCTCAGTAACTGTTTGCTGCTGTAGCCCTGAAGCCAGAATGAATTAGTTGATGACTTTTGCTGAGCTCACTTTAGATAAAAATCAAGACCCTCTGCCACTCAGACATTCTCCTGTTCTATAGTTTCTGTTCTTAAGTCACTTTGTAACTGCCTCACCCTTCAAACTTTTCCAAATTGAGAGGGAGTGCAATTGATGATACCCTATATCTCTGCTGGAAATCCAAAGACAAGAATTAGTCATAATCTATTTTTTTAAATTTTGTAAATACAAAGAGGAAATTCTCATTTTCTTCACTGTATAAAGGGAATTAAATAGTTTAAGCTCTGCATCCAAAGCAAGCCCTTGCAGCATCACTTTGTTAAAGTCAAAAAATGCATTCAGAAAAGCCTTGGAGTTGTGGTTGGATTTCAAGTCCTGTAAAAGTGACTGTTTTTTATATACATTGTTATGAGAATGCTTAAGAAAGTTAAACTGAAATGATTGTTGCCTACTGTTGTTAGAGAGTCCTGTTTGAATTTGCAACAATTACTTTGCAGAATCAAGAAATAAAGCATACCCTCATCTGCTCCTTCAATCCTGCCCTTATACCTCCATGCATTTCTTGAAGATTCCCCTGAGGTACCCCACTCACCAACCTTCAGCCTAGGCTGTGGCTCATGCCTGTATTTTCCTGAGGTTTCTGACCTCAAAGATGTTGACTATCAGCACTTCATCATCACCTCTAGTGCTATCGCTCCAAACAGCAGCTTACCCCATTGCCTTAAGAATGTCCTTGTCAAGCAGAAGTTTGGGTCCTCTCAAAAAGTGTGTTGATCAACTTCTATGTAACCCATGTAAGGCACCTATAATAGGTCCTGTAGTAACGTCCAGATTGTCAGAACACAGATATTTTCCTCTTTCCCTGCCTACAGATGAAGAAACACCTGCTTTGATAACTCTCATTTCCTTCAAAGGAAAAGCAAGGCAAGTGGGCAAAATGACTCTTTAAAATGAAAACTTCATACTGAAAAGAAGTCCTTGTAATTCATACAAGAAACATTTTTAAGACTTATAAAAGTAACACTTGGGTGCCGTTTCACTTTTAGGCAGTTTACCATTTTGATGAAGAAAAGTTTCGTAAAGAAAGTGTTCAAAAATATGTGAATGCTGTATAAGTTCTTCAGAAGATAGGAAGTGCATGATAAACACATCCGTGTTTAAACAGATCAGTGTTTTGTGTAGTTCCCCTTAGTTTGTACTAGTTGTAGCCATACAGATAGGCTTTTTTTGATAAAAGGAGACACGATTCGATTCCTTCTTCTTAAATCCAGCCATTCATTTGTAAATATTAATACTCTCACAGTCTTATCACCCTTAATGCTTTTCCTGAATATATTCAATGCATCTTTAAATTGTGGGAGAAATTTAAATGTGTTGCATCAAAGAATTTTTGAATCAGCATAAGACTTCTTAGAGTTTCAGTTATTTTAATAGATGAAATACCTTTTTTGTCTAAATTGGTAATATAATGTGTTGATATGCTTGAGATATGAATTATAAAAATGTATTTTTTAGAACATTCTGGATATGAATTTAAAAATAAACCCATACTACACTGTTTTTGAATATGGGAGGGTTTTTTTTTTTCTTATTATTTAATGTTAACCTACCATTCAAATGCCAGATCAACAATACCTGTCCCTGTTTCTTTTTTGCTGGTTCTCAGTTATCCTGTATTTTAAGGGGCAAAAAACTTATCTTGGTGAAAGTACATTGAAAAGTGTTGTCATTCTCTGTTTTCAGACATTCGCTTCATGTAGTGTGTGGAAACTCCACACATCAGGCTTTTGGCAACAGTTTCAATTTTAGTCCTGCTGTTTGGGTTAATCAGGTACCTACCACTGGTTATTCCAGGGCATCCTCCACATCGCAACCTGAAATTCCACCAGTGTTTAGGGCATGCACGAACAGTGAGGAATTTAGTGTTGAAAGGGTACAAACTGTGCATTTGGGCAGTAGATGGAGCGGTAAGAATAAGTGTCAATAAAAGCATATCAATGTTTATTTTTATAGGGAGACACACATACACATATACACAACTATATCCTTCATAAACTTCTGAGACTTCTGAGAAAACCCTCCGTGGCTTCATCTGCCCTACAGTGAGGGAGGCTAATTGACATTCCTCAAGGGAAATCCCTTTTCTTCTTTTTGGTAGTCATGGGAAGACTCATTAAGCATTCTGTACTCTTTTCGTTCCCAGACTCCGACTTTGCTTAGCCCAAGTGCTAAAGCCCAGGGAGTGACGTCCGGGATTTCCTTTAGTCCTCTCTTCCCCCAAGCTCAGTGTAGGAACAGTCTTGCCCCATACACAACAGATTCTGAGGGTACCCACCAAACTTGCCTCGGTGGATGACTCCACTCTTGAAATACCACCTGCAGAATGTTAAGGCTACATTCACTCATCCTGCCGCTCGGCTCCCCGTGGAGGGACAG